>NC_045147.1:5890333-6227833 GCF_008831285.2 Nymphaea colorata | reverse complement strand
GCTCTTAAACCACCCCATCCCAATCACCATATGCTAACAAATAGGCAAAAGATTGTCCGTCCAGCAGCAATTCAGAAACAACACTGCCTTGTAAAATGATAGCCACCAGTATCTCCAATCCATTTTGAAGCCAATAGTATCAGCAAAAATCATGATAAGAACAAGAATTGTGAAAATTAGGCATGGGTGGAACCTTCTCATTGTAACTGAATCCTGTGAAATGTTTAATGAAAAGAATTTCTGTTCTCTTGTACTAGAAATTGATCCAAGGAGTATAATCCCTAGGAAATAGCTACATAAAGTAGTAAGTGGTAACACAAAGTTCAAGACAACAACAAAAATAAAAAGCAAGACAAGAGATAGATGTGTTCTCTTATATCACACCCTTATCACGAACATAAAACAGAACTCGATTAATTTTTAACTGAAAATAGTAGTACTTACCATAACTGTCTGGCAGTTCACCCTCCTCAATTTCATTATTGCCATTCTCCTGCACACTCTCCCTACTTGTGTTAATGTTATTTTGGTCCCTGTCTGGTACCGCTCCTTCAGACAACTGGCATTGCAACAGCGCTACAACATCCTTTAGATATGATTCTTGAAATTTGAAATCAAGTTGATAATTAGCCCGCTCATCACTTTGTAAGGCTGTTAAAAATGATTGTGCCACCTGAAATGGCACCCAGTCAGAATTCAGCATTAAAACCTATACCATATATTGAAAATAAAACAATGCATCAACAGATCACCTTATACGCACACCATTGCCCAAGTTCACCAAGGGAATAATTGATTGCCCTTAACTTTTGAATTAGATTAGCAGCCCCATCACTCTCTGTTCTTTCAGAGACACCATAAACAAGCCGCAGTTCTTCCTTTGATCCAGCATCTCTTGCTCCCATAAACTGCCATTTGCTCCTTTTTGAGCTTGCAAGGGCAGCCTTCTCCACAGCAACTTCCATCTGTTTTATTTTCTCATGTAGAGACCACAAAACAGCTGCCTTGTCATATTTCACAACTACTTCCAAGGGCATTGGGACGTGCTTTTCCAATTCTTTTCTATCTTTTATGGTACATACAATTGAATCCAGTTTGCTTTCAAGGTTGCGAATCTTTATTGCACAATCTTCCTGACTGGAAACTCCTGTGAACAAAAAAATGGAACAATTTCAACCAATTGGCTGGCTATGCTCCATAGGATGATCTAGACTGTCCCGCAGCAGCAGATCTAAGAGAGCAGTGAAAATTTGCCCAAGCATGAAAGGAATAGCTAATCATACCCTTCAGGTTGACAGGGGAGGCTGTCATTCCAAAAACAGCAGGCCTCTTCTCCTTGGGTGTTGTATGATAAAATTCTGACATGACCAGTGAATATGGATGTTTCTTCACCGCATGATGGCATTCATCCAATATGAGGAGATGGATGGCTTCCATCCTTACTATACTGTGCCTGAGAATGTTCAGCAGAATTTGAGCTGTCATTACCAGTACCTGCAATGGGAATTAAGCAGTCACAGCAAAGGCAGAAGGACCTTACCAAAGTTCAAACCATACAGGAAAAGAGAAAAGTGAAAGGTTCATTAAGAATGAAATGTCCATTCCCTTATGCACTCATTCTCTCTAAGCGTGGAATTTTAATTATTTGCTCTATAATTTTCATTGACAAGCAAGACAATAATGCTTTTCTTAAAGGATATACCAGCCGTACAGCCTCCACAACAACATGTTGCAGAAAGATGCCTTCTAGATATCTAAATCAAAGAGTGAAAACATCATAATCTGGTGCCCCTTCCACTTTCCTCGTAACATCTGAGGTTTAGCTAAAAAAACAAATAAAGGATCAGCTATCATGAGAAGGATGCCTAACAGTCTTTTTACCTGTTTTGACTCAAACTCACGTTGCCACCTTCGTGCATCCCAAAAATCTTGGCCCATTTCACCACAGTAATGACCAACATTATAGCCCGTGCCTTCACGAATAACTTCCGCTTGCTGAAATGAAAGGATAATCGATCCATTTAGAAAAGAGAAGGTTGTTCCTTGAACATAACCATTAAGGTGTAGACAAGGTTCGAATTATAGATTTTTGTTTCTTCTTAAGGAATTGAACTAACAAATTCCCAATTCAAAAAATATAAACCAGGAACAATTTTCACGTAATACTTGCCCGTTTTCCTGCAGCAACGAAGTTCCGCTCGATAGAAATCCAATACAACCATTGCAAAGGGCAAACAAGAGCACAGAATGATTCAAAACATCAAAGCATAAGCCGTCTACCTGATAAACAAGTGGAACCTTTGGTACCAAAAAAATGGCCAGCATTTTTCTGTTCTCCTTAAACATTTCGATGTACTTGCTCTTAATCAGCAAAACAGCGATCAACGTCTTCCCTGCCCCTGTCTCAAGAAATGCAATGGTATTCTTAGTTTTTGCCTGCTCGAGAACTTCCAGCTGGTACTGCCGTGCCCGTTCTTCTGCTGGTTTCTCCTTCTTTACGTCGGGTTTCTTCTCCACCGAGCTCTTCCCATTGTCTGGAGAATCCTGCTTTTCGTGTGCTTTGGAGGACTCCCGCTCACAATCCACCTGCCAATCGCCTTGGCGATACACTACCTTCCCCGACCGATCCCTCTCCCAGTACCCTCCTCCTCTCCTCTCCCTTTCCCTTCGGTCGCCACCATCCCTTCCCCTCTTGCTCCGATCTCTATCCCTATCTTTCCATTCCCAGTTTTCCCAGTCACGCTCCCTCCTCCTGCATGACCGCTCCCTTTCTCTCGAACCACCATAACGTCCACCTAAACAAGCACGTCTATCGCTGCCGCTATCACTCAACCGCCTCTTTTTCCCACCATTCTCCTCGTACTCCCTGTCTCGCCTCCGATAGTTGCCCTCCCGCGAACGCCCATCCGTCCTGCTGCAAGGCCAATACCTTTCTCCGTTCTCCTCCTCCCGAACCCGGCTCCCAGCAGCCCGCGGTGGCGAGGGCACCGCGTCTACCTGTCGTACCTCAGCAAGCTCCTCAACGAACAGTCCAGCAGAATCATTCGCTGCAGAAGATCCAGCCACCTTCCCCTCCGCTGTCATCTCGGCCTCCACACCCGCCCGAACCAACTTGCCACCATGCATACTCTCCAAAAATGAGTCGATCCCCCCGAAGAACGAATTCTCCACAGGCCCATAGTCGCCATCACCAGGGATCTTCCCGGGCTCGAAGTCCGGCAGCATGTCGATGAAATCGGAGATGTCGTCGCAGGCGTCGAGCCAGTAAGACGACCTAGCTTCTGTCTCCGGGTTCGGCCCGCCGGCGATGGACTGCTCGAACTCCATTTGTTCCGGAAGAGTGCTGGATGGCACCACTACGGACGACGAGTCGCCGCCACCACCACCACCACCAAGAGCGTCCATTGATAGGCAGTTGTCAATGCACGCCTGTTCCTCGTCCCTCTCTGCTAATACAACCTTCCACCACCGCTAGTCGCTCGAGAAGCGAGCGAGGAGATCTCCCCGCCTTCTTCTTGAACGACTAAGCGATGCTGAGAGGAAACAGAGATGGACGCGTCGAGAAGCAGCAGAAGGAAGAAAGGGAAGCCAAAACCCTAACAGCCCTATTCGAAGCCCTAGTAGCCCCTTTCGCCAATGAGCATCAAGACGATACAACGAAGCGAGAGAAGAGAGCAGCCTGTGAGCATGCGACTCTCTCGCTCTCTCTTACACACGCACACACTTTTATACGTCTCTCCCCCTCTCACTTTATACCCCTGACTTGTCCTCCTCTTCTTCCGTGCGACTTCGGTAATGAAGGAATCGAGGAGGGGGTTTAAGCTAAAAGCGGCTTAAGACGTCCAAGGTTGCAGATCATTCAAGCTAATGACCAGCAATTTCAGAGCCACCGATTGTCTTAAGGCCCCCCATCAATCTCACCACCTTAACTTTTTGAAAAAAGAACAACAGCATACGGAGGTCAATTTATTCCTTCTCTCAATCAGACATCAGAACTGAACAGATCATTAAAACAAAAAATATTAATTTATCAATAATATGGAAACATATATAAACTTTTACCAACTGATTCGTTTAATTATGCTCTCTTCAAATTAGAAGTTTAAGTTCACAAGAGATCATGACACCCTGCGCTCCTGAGCAGCAGCAAGTTTAGTAAGTGAATCAGCAATGCTTGCAGACATTGTTAAAATAATGAGGATTATGGCTTTTAGGGTTCTACCATACAAAACAAGCTCGAAACGGTGCTTGACATTGTCCAAGGTGAAAGTAATGTCCATATATGTGTTATTTATGAGTATGCACTCACATATATTATTAATATTAATTTAACTAGCTAAATATGTTTTGTAAATTGTCCAACTGCATTAATGTCTCTGGAACAAATACAATCGTAAAGTTAGTTAAAAAAGAATAGGAAGTTTGTCTTAAAATATAAAACTAAAGTTACTGATTTCCCATAGACGTAAAACTATTTTCACTTCTCATTTGTAAAACTAGATAAAAATCCCTCTATGACTAATTTTGAAGTAGAATAATACTTTTAATTGATTCATTTGTCAAACTATATCAAAGTTCCCGTCTATGACTAGCCCTGAAATACTGAAAAATAATTTCTAAAAATAATTCAATTTTATACCTGTAAATATTTACCAAAATTACAAATTAGTACCTTTATACCCCTATTTAGAAATCCATTTTCACTTCTTTGTTTGGACCAGTTTATCTTTTCTAAGTTGATTTTTTTCTCATTGATGTGACTTTGCGTCAACTTATAAAATGTTGAAACAAAAATTATGTTCATAAACAATATCCTGTCCAAGGATTAAGGATTTGTCCGTCAATTGAAACATGCAAGAGCCCTTTCCAAGATTGACCTAAAATAAGGATAATATCACTAACTGAGTGTCAAAGACAATGACATACTTCATGCAACTCATCACTCGATGTGGACATTATAAATTCCATTTGATGCTATTTAGTTTAACAAGTACACTTGCCATATTCACATACTGGATGAATACAATGCTTTATGAATGCGTAGATTGGTTTCTGATTGTATACATTGATATTGATGCTTTAGTCGACAATTTAGATGATCAACAAAGACCTAGACTATGGTGGACCATAGAAAGCTTGGATTCAGTGGAGGTGAATATAATAAAAGTTGAAGAGGCGAAGGTGGTATAGGAATATATTGACTTATTCCTTGTAGATTTTCTATCTAGAGAGAGGGATTCGGACTAATTCATGTTTGTAACTATCATTATATTCAAAATACCTAGAATGGAACGCATGTGCAAAACTGGTCGAGTTGAAGAAACAAAATCAAGATTTAGTAGACAAGAGGTTTAGTAAGAAGAAGTCGACAAGATTTCCCATCAGCTATCCAATGTTCAACAGAGGCGAGATCAAGAACAAGTATACTTAGCTAAGGATTAGATCAGCTGAAACATGGAAGGGTGTTCTATAACATTCATTTAAGTTAGAAATATCACTAGTTGAGGAATGCGGAGGAGGGTATACTTAAGACAATATAGATAATATGATTCTTGCGGCGTCAGACAAATGCTGGAGCATGTTACATGTTGTGTTGTGGATCTTCGACCAGATTGGAGCATAATGCAGATCTCGAATCTCCGAACCGCCATGATTTTTGAAGAATTGCAAAGAGACATCAAGAAGGTGCTCTGAGTTTAGAGGTGGCTAGATATCATTTGTGCTTACTTTGAAAAATACTATAATCATTATAACATTGTTTTTGTTTTTTTATAATAAGAAGAGAATGAGAGATAAAAAGGGCGTCCCTTTCTCATTTCTCAGGAGCCTCCATCCATTCTTGCATTTTCATGCCCTCTTCACCAATGCATCCTCCAACTTTCATGGCGCCCTGGACCTTGTCCGAACGAGTGCTTCATATCGTCGTCGCCGTAAACCTTTTCCAGGCGATTTGGGAATGCTTTCCTCATTATCTTGTGTCTATTTTCACCATCTTTGTGGCTGTCTTACAGGAAACCAGCAAGGGTAGGATGACTTTCCAAATGCCGAGGACCATATTCGAGCACCGTTTTTCCATCTTTATGTTCATTTAATTGGTTTTTTGTTGGTTTGAGTGGAGACCTTCTTGAATGGCGAGTGGATAGATCTCATATTGAAAAATTCATTTGGAAAGGGCCCATTCATGCATTTAGTTTAAGTTCATATTTATTTCAATTCACATTCACATGCACACCGTACATACTAGATTTTACATAATATATAATATTTAGTAACGCAGGTATCCCGTGCGTTACGAAATGTTATCACGGGACCATACCTTGCGTTGCTGGTCGATTGGTGTACATAAATATTAGTGGCGAAAGTACTTTAGCTAATATAAATAGCGCAAAACTCCGTTGCGTTCCAGAAAATTGTGCTTTATTAGCGAAGCCTATTGCGCTACAATATATTTGCCCCTATTTCAGAGAAATCCTTGCGCCACAATCTATCCGCCTTTAATTCCAGCGAAGTTTGTGTTTCATCTCTTCTTTTACCGCTGAAACACTGTTCCGGCATCCGATTCCAGCGAAGTGGTGTCGATGCTTCTTTTCCGGCGATCAGATATTGCTTCGGCAACATTGGGTTTTCCGGTGAACGACCCAGACGGCACTGGGATTTCCGGCGAAAACCCTTCCCCCCCCACTCTTCACTCTCCGACCGTCTAAAGAGAAGACAACCACGCCGGCGCCCCTTTGAACCGTCTTCAGTCTGTCACGAACGCTCCCGACACTGTCCAATCTCCGAAGAAAGCCCGCGATCCTCTCTCTCTCTGACGATATCGATTGCGCAGGTGAGTTTTCCAGGTTTAATCTTTCTCTCTGTCTTCTTCTCTTCCTCCGTTGAAGGTTGACCACCAGCAATATCAGTGTTAAATGAGCTATTGTTAACATAGTCCTTATTACTGATTCAGACTTAGTCCCACCTTGCGCTTTGACCATGATTGATTGAATTGCTCGCATCATTGAGACAAATTATGGGTCTTAGAACTATGGTGTGTGATTTCCTGTTTTTTCACCTTTTTACTTTATTATAGCTCCAAGTGTTTTTACTTTTTGATCTCCACGTTTCTATCAGATGTGTTTTTGATGCAAACTAATTTGCAGATGAACGAAAACGAACTTGCAGGTGAACAAAAACTAACTTGCTGATGAACGAAGCTTCAAAACTAAAGTACTTGCACTAAAAGACAGGAAGACAACATAAAACAAAAATAACTTTTAACTTCATTCGACATCAACTATCCACAAAATAACTTTGTCGTTTATTTATACTAAACGGACGAGAATAGCAACGGGTTGGGTCATGCACAAGTACCCGAATTCAAACAGACCCACTTAGATACAAAATGAATAACAAAATAACATACATAAATCAAAATTACATGTCAACCCTTGGTCCGCCTCGAGTATCTATGCAGAGTGACTTCCTCTCGCGTAAGCTTTGGGTCCACAGGGGATCCCACGGTTGAAGGCTCATGGACTGCACTGAAGCCCGAAGGTGGAACCTGAGGCGAGGAACTGGACCCAAGAGAGTGACGGGTCTGGTCCTGCCTTGCATCAGTTTTGGTCATGTTAAGGCACTTGAACACTTTCAATGTTGTTGAGAGCCAAAAATCTGTAAAACCTTTGTCCTGAATCCAGTCTGCTTGCATCTGTAGTTTACCCTATTGGCAGCGTTGCCCTTCCCTTATCTTCCTATGATTCTGCTTTCTGATTGTCTGAATTAAAGTTCTGGGACATGTCAGTGCACTTCTGTTCATCAAGGTGCTTTACTTGCAAGCCAGATGTAGATCTCAGGTGCAGACTCTTTTTTTGGTTGGGTATTCATGTTTGAGGCCAGAACGTGAACCAGCTTTACTCCACTGATAGGTAAAGCTTCATATGTAAAACTTCATATTAGCAGGTTTTATGTGTTTAGATAATAATAGCTTCATGATCATCTTTTAGTGCTTCTATGTGCTTTCTTGTGCATTATGTTCTGATATTATGGACTAAAGGACTGATATGCCATCCTATTAACGTTTTAGTATGATTACCAGATACATCATGTGATACGGTGGCATACCATATCAGATGGCATGATGGAAAGCTAGAAGACTTTTGTTTTTGGCCCAAAACTCTCGTGTCTATAAGCCTAATGGGCAGAGGAAGCCATGCGCAAGTGTGCATATGTTACTAGCTGCACAAGAGTGAAGAACCAACTTTCTCTAGTGAATCGGAAATACTTTTTCCATTTATTTGTGAACTTGGTTGGTGAAAAATGTGTATACATAAATGGTATATAGAGGTATTTGTTTGATTACACACACACACACACACACACACACACACACACACACACACACACACACACACAAAACATGACCAATGTGTGTATATGCAGCACAAAAAGATACTGCTTTGTAAAAAGCAATTCCTTCTTAAGATGTTGCCCATGTACGTTGTTATTGTTCAATTAGTATGATAGATTTGGCTTTAGTGATTAAATTTGATGTTTTCCTTGTTAAATGTTGTATGAGCCTCCTAACTTTTCAAAAATTGTTTATGTATGATGCTTTGTATATTAATATGTATCAGTTGGATAAAATAGAAAAAAGAAAATTGATTGTTGATGATGGAATATTGAAGTTGGATACTTAAAAGATAGATAACCTTTTCTTTTATCTTACTGCAATATGGTATTGTGTAATTAAGTTTAAGATTTTTAATAATTTATTTATTACTTTTTTCAGATGAAGTGTTGAATATGTGACAAGAGTTGAAGGTTTCATTGATTTTTCCATGGCAAATAGTGTCGTAGTCGTAATCAATGAAAAAATAGTGTCCTTGTGTAAAGTGCAACAACTGTTTATTCCAATCGGCAAGAGATGTTTTAGATCACTGTGTATGCTTTGGGTTTGCCCAAAATTATACTCATTGGCATTATCATTGAGAATGATCAAAGTGATGATTGTGAATTGATTGATGATAAGATAGATGCATGCCCTCAAAATTGTATGCTATTTTGGAATGAATCTTTTAACAAAGATCAATGTGATATTTGTGGTGCTTCAAGATGGAAAGATGCAGATGAATTGAATAATACTACAAATGCAAACTCTGTAAAACTTGAAAGATTGTTGCAAAGGTTGTACACCACTTTCCATTAATACCAAGACTTCAAATAATGTACTTATCTTTAAAAATTGCTTCAGACATGAGATGGCATGACGAAGGGCACATTAAAGATGGTATACTAAGACATCCTACTGATGCATTAGTATGGAGATCATTTGATGAGATACATTCATCTACTACTATGGATGTACATGAAACAACCATACATGATGTTGCTGCTAATTTCTGGGCCAAATTCTTCTGGAGGAAAAATAGATGTTTATTTACAACCACTAATCGATGGATTGAAGTTATTGTGGGATGTTTGGCATAGAAACTTACGATGTAAGTAGAAATTAGTGTTTTCGAATGCATGTTGCATTATTGTGGACAATAAATGATTTTCTAGTTTATGGAGAGTTATCAGGATGGAATACAGGGAAGTTTGCATGTCCTATATGTCATAAGGATACATATACTTATTGGCTAAAAAGTAACAATAAAGAATGTTACATGGGTCATCAATGATTTTTATTAATACTTCATACTCTTAGGTAAATTATTTTTGATTTATTTTTTATTAATATTTAGTTGGATTAAATTATTTATTGTGTTTAGTTTAGGTCACATGCATACATTGGGAGAGTCAAGTGATACTCGTGGTTTCTAGTGCAAATTTTGCAATTCCTTGTTCGCATGTGGCATTTTGTGGTAGCTTAGCTGTGTTGATTGCTCTAGGAGCTGTGTTAACCTAGATGTGTTGATTGTTCTATTAGGAGTTGTCTGCCTGCAGGGTGCATCATATTTGCTTGGTTTCCTTATTGGATTAGTGTTTTGATTTGCTATCCTCGTTAGTAAGTTGAGTAGCATAGATAGATCTAGAGCATTTCTACAATTCAATAGAGGTAGAACATGTATTAGGGAGTTCAACTCTTGTTTTTTTATTTTGTTCATCATTCTAACTTCATTTTCCTAGTTTTTGTAGGCTCCTCTAAGTGCTTTTGAAAGTTTAGGGTGTGTATTTGGACCTTCAGCAAATATTTTAATTTACGTGTAAATGGACAAAAATACCCTAGGGTGTTAGCATCTACACAAGCCATTTCTAGGATTTGCTCATATTTCTTGTGTGATTACTATTGTTTTGTTTGAATTGCATGACATAAACATTTTTTTTAGTATTAATGTGAATTTGTTTATTTGGATGTGGTTCATGGATTATCACATTCCATGAAGATTCGATCTAGACTGATCACCATTATTTGAGAGTTTGGTTTTTATTATTTGGTGCCCAATTTTCTCTTAGAATTTCATAAGAAAAGAACCATTTTAAAAAGCTTCTAAATGGGAACTGCCAACATTCAAAGTTTGCGTATTAGCAATATGGTGATGGGCTGAGAGGAGGTGTTAAGTAGAGCTTTCATCAAGGGGTAGCTAGACCAAAGGATTTATTGAAATGTTTTTAAGTGTGGCCAAGCGAAGAGGTGGACCAAGTCAATGTGACGAAGACGAAGAATGAGGTGAAAAAAAAAGGAAAGCATAGGAAGAAGTTCAAGCATGAATACCCCAAAGGAGTTGCAGTTGAGCAAAGATGGTGACATTTGAATTCGTGGACAAGGAGGCTGATGCTGAGACTGAACTAGAGGTTGAGACCCCCACCTAGTTGACATTGCGGGATGACCTTGCCATGTTGTCGGAGGACCTGCCCAATGAGGTGCCTGACTTCCTGGCTGGCACATCCCTTGGTGAGGGAATCCAATAGGGACAAGGAATTCTAGCTGGTGGGAGTTAGCGGTGGTTTGGCGGTAGCAGTAGTGGCGGTAGCAGTAGTGGTACAAGTAGCAACTATGGATGAACGAGCTGCATTAGGATGAAACACTGTTGAAGCGAAAGAAGAATAGCATGCAAAGATGCATGAAGGTCACAAACAATGGTTAGGACAAATTGGAAGGATGCACTGAGCTAAGCTTTCGACATGCCAATTTTGAAGTTTGTATTTTAGTTTCAATTTTACATTTATCTCCATGTTTCTTACTTTTAGATTACAAAGATAACATTTTTATTGAAGTATAATTTTTTTCAATCTTCTTATACATATTCAATTTTAAAATTTAAGTATTTTTATTGTCTATAATTGTTTTATAAAAGGAATAAACTCTCCTATACAAGAAACATAAAACATACTAGAAATTTGTGATTACATTTAAAACGAAAGTTAAAAATTTTGTTAAACAATTGAAACTATTTGAAATTTAACTAAGACCATGTTTTACGGTTCATGCACATTAAAATTAACATAAATTTTCAATTGCAAACATTAATAATTTTAGCACGAAAATTTATATTGAAAATTTGAAGACAGAAACAAAAAAACACCAAAATTTACTAAAAGAAACATATAAAACAAACTATGTCATGTCACAATAAAAGATAAAAATTTTTAGCTCAACATGCAAGGTTAAAAAGACAACATAACCAAAAATTGATAACTGAATTTTGAAGGCAAAAATTGAAAACAGTTATATTTCAAAAAAAATATTTACTTTTAATATAAAATTAATAAAAAATAAAATATAAACATAAAAACCGAGGTAAATTTGAATTGGAAATAATAAAACCTTGAAAGACAAAATCACAAAATTTAAAATTATGTTTTAAATCAATGTTGAAAGAAAGGATAAACCCTCCAAAATCAAATTTTTTAAATAACTTAAAAACTAAAATCATAAGAATAAGTAGCCTATACTTAAAACTTGTAAGTAAAGAAAACCAAGTTCAAAAACATAAAGACTATATAAGCGATAAACAAACAAACATGAGATTATGTACCTAAAACTTGAAGATTTCAAATGAAAAATGACATAAAAAACCAAGTTCCAATAAAAATTTTAGAAATTGAAATTTACAAATATGAAAGTAAAAAATTTTAATTGAAGATAAGAAACAAAGTTCAAATTAAACTTCAAGGAGTAAAAATGTAAATTAGATCTAAAATAAAAGATGAAATATTGACAAAACATTTTCAAATTTAACATATTTGAATTTAAACTTAACAAAAAAATAAAATACATTAAACAATTCATGTAACACGAATTTCTAATTAAAGAATAAAATTTTAAGCAAGAAAACTAAAACTAAAACTTAAGAGAAAAATAAATATAATTTTAAATATAAATTACAAATTAACAGATGAAACTGGTGCCTAAATATCAAACGTAAAATTTGAATATAAGACAACATAAATTTTAATATTGAGAAAGTTTGAAATTTTAAATAATCAACTTCATAGTTAAATGTAACAAAAAAGGATTGTAATGTCAGTGAAATCTAATCTAAATAAAAATGAAATCAATAAAAAGTTTATTCAACCTAAACTTTCGATCACAAATATGAAAATTTTAAACGAAAAAACTGAAATTAAAATGTTGAATAAAAGAAAAAAGAACACAAAAATTGAATTTTTTGTGAAGCAAACATGGGAACTAAAAAGTCAAAAAAACCAAAATTTTCATTTAAAATTAAAAAACTCACTCTTAAAGCTAAAAGTTATGTTCAAAACATTTAACTTTGAATATAAACTAAAAGTCCTTAACTTTCAAATATTTAAAAATTAAAATAAAATTTAATTCAAGATTTAAAATATAACTCAATAATTCCAAATCTAAAGACATGATATCTAGATTTAATTAAAAATTGAAATTAGAAAGTTATTTAAAAAATTATATGTCAATTGGAAATGCAAATATTCAAAAAAATGAATATAAAAAATCAATAATTAAAGTAAAGGTGAATATTTTTAAAAAACTGAAATTGAATTAGTAAAAAAAATGAATTATAAAACATTTATGCAAAACGTACAAATATGAATATAAAAAAGTTTACAAATCAAAATGCACACTAAAAATTTGCAAATAATGTTAAAATCAAATATGAAAGACTAACTAACAATTTGTTTAAATTTTATAAATTATATATTAAAATTCACATAAAGTATAGTCAACATGAATTTTGATTGGATTCATCAAATTTTAAGCAAAAAAAAATGTAATTAAAAGTTGAGGTAAAAAATAAAACTTAAAACTTAGAAAACTACTTAGAGAAAGACATTTGGGGAAAAAAAAGTTATACCATAATAGATGATGCAATTTTCATTTAGAAATATGACATTTAAATCCAAAAGCTAAAACTCGTGTTCAGATCTTAAAAATTTTAAATTTAAATATAGAACAACACAAATATTAAATTTTAAAAAGTCCTTAAATTCCAAATATATAAACTTTAAAATTTTGAAGCACTTAGCCAAGTATTTTAAATATAACTTATTGAAATTTAGATTGAGAATAGCAAAATTAATTAAACAAAAAAGTTGCATAAAATAAACCTTCAACTATCAATAATGTTATCATTGCAATATAGAAAAAGAATATTAAATTTAAATATATAACTTTTAAATATGAAATAATATGGCTTTTTTATGTAAAAAGGTTAAAATTCAAACCACACACTTAAAGCTTGAAAGTAGATTCAAAATTAAAAGCACAAAGATATGCTAAGCATTTAAAATCAAATTCTCTGAAATTTAAGGTTAAACTAAAACTTGGAAATCCATAAATAAGTGCATTCAACATGAATTTTCATTTGCAAGTATGAAAACTTTCAATAAAAAAACTAATATTAAAAAGTTAAAGACAAAAAATAAAGCATGAAAATTGAAATTTTAATTGAATAGAGCATGTGAATGTTATATTACAATTAACAGTTAAATTTTTTAATTGAAAATAATAAACTTGATTCTAACAGTTGAAAATGATGTTCAAACTTCAAAATTTATGACTTGCACATAAGATAGTATGAACGTAAAGATTTAAAAGTCCTTAAATTCCACACATCTAAAAGTTGAACTTAAAAATAAATCACAATTTGAAATATTAGCCAAGTATTTCAAGTTCCATGTTTGAAAATAGGACTTAAATTAAAATTTGAAAATAAAAAAAGAACCCCACAAAAGTGAATATTCAACTAAGGACATGCAAATTTTCTTCAAGTTTTTGTGTCCCAATTCATTTTCAATTCTTGTTATCTCTTTAATTGCAATTATCAATTTGATTTTCAGGTTTATCGTTGTATATGCTTGTTATGGAGAATTTTTTTTTATAAGATTTTTAAAATCTTATTGCCTAGCAAATTTCAAGATTCATTTGAAACACTTGGCAACTTTATTTTCACATATTTTGTATGAATTTTATGTTCAAATTTTTAATTTGAAACTTCATTCTTTACTTTCAAATTTTAAAATTGTGTTTTAAAGTTAACTATATTGAACAATTTTTGTATTTTTTAACTTTGTTCTATATTTTTTCTTTAAGTATAAATTTCATTTTTTAGTATCTATTTTTACAATCAACTTTTTATTTTTCAATTTTACTTTGCAGTCTTTTGTCTCAATTTGAAGCTTTCAGCATAGGATTCAACGTTTGAATTTTCTAACCGTATGTCTTTAAATAGTAATTTTGTCTTTTGTTTTGTAGGTTCATAACTTCAATTTTTCTATTTATTCTACATTTTTTAAATTATGTGCTTTTTTACTGTTAAGAAGTTTGTATCACTAATATTCAAATTTAAAATTTAAAGGCTGGAACTTTGTTTTGAAGCTTTACATTCATATTCCAAGTTTATTGCTTTTGAAATGACAATTTTCACATTTTGTTATTGTTCAACTATTTGTCTTTGGTTATCTTCAAAACATAATTTTTAAATTATTGAATTATATCTTTGTTAAAATTAAATTTGTGGTTTTCTCGTTTCATTCTTTTAAGCTTGCAATTGCAGATTCTTGTTAAATATATCTTTTTACATATTAAATTTTTAATTGAAGTTTATAGTTCAAGACTTTAAATTATAAGCACCTAGCACTACAAGGAAAGTTGGTGATATTTACAACAATTTTAGTTGTCATGATGTTCCTCCATTGTGTAAAGGTGGCTGTAATAGACTAAGAACCTTTTTCAAAAATTTTGGAACTTGTTAGGTTAATATACTTTTTTTTTAAAAGGGAAAATGATGCGGCATTTTGTCTCTTTGTGTCTTTTTGTTTTTCTCTTTTTCGGTTCGTTTTCCCTTTCATTGCGATAGATCTATGTGTCTTCTCAGCCTCCACTGTGATTTGTTGTCCACCACCTTGACGGAGATCCATTCACCCCTGAAATGCTATCGTCTTTTGCCACATCATTTTCCTCTAAAGGCGATCTATTTTTCTTTTCCATTTGTTGTCTTCCACTCAAGCTCATTTTCATCTTTGCTTCAATGTTTTTGAAATGCTTTTTCTTTTGATCATGTGAAAAACTTTATATATTGGCAAAAAATGGGGAAGCAAGCATCCTTAGGAATAGAGACATTAGGAAAATTCTAATGGACTCGTATATAAAGAAAGTAAGAGGCATTAAGCTAGAGGCATTAGAAGGAAATGTGTTCCAACTTCCAAAGCAACTACAATAATCGACATTGAAGACAAATGGGCCATGAAGACAAAGTGCATATTAATATTTTGTTGAAGTTCGAGCCACAAATATAATGATATCAACCCAAAAAAAAATGAAAAAAACAAAAGAAAGGGAAAAGTATGTGATATTTTGAAAAGGATTTTTTTGCAACTTTTCATTTTTTGTCAACTTTTTTTTATCATTGGGTTATTTCTTCTTGTTTTAGTTATTTAATATGCTCTCCTAGATATAGTATATTACTTTATTATGTCTACCATTTTTAACTAGATAATTTTATGTCTTCTTATTAATTCCTCATTTTTATTTTATTTTTATCTAATATTTTAAATTTTGTATTTTCTTTGATCTTCAAAATTTCCTTGAAAAGAACAATTTTAACAAAAAAACTTGAGAAAGACCTTGTCAATAAAAACATGAGAATGTTCTTTGTAGCTATGGTTAAAGTTCTTTTATTTTCATCAATTTCATGGAAGAAAATTGATCTTTACCAAAATTTTCTTTAAAAGTTGCATAAATTGTCAATAGGGAAATGCAACTGGGTCTAGAGATGCTTCAGCTTGTGCAGAGAGTTGCTACTTGTAAAACTCGAATGAGAACTATTGGTTTATATAGAGAATTCAATCATGAGTAATTTAATTATTGTGTTACAAGAGATTTCTTGTACTTGTATTCCACGAAAAGGATGAGATATGAGATTAACGCTAAAAGTTCCACTATAAATTTTCTACTATCATCTTGCATTCATGTCGAGTCCTTTGTCATGTGAAGTCTTCCAAACCTTATTCTTTGATGCATGGCTTTGAGTTCCATTTGCAAGTCTAGGCTAGCTCGCTTCACAGTATTTCTTCTTGTCAACCTATAGAAAATTGTCAAATACAACACTTTTTTTGTGTTCAAATGGCCTCAAACTGACAAACCCAAACCGTAAAAACTGAATAAACTACTAACTTGGGTGACTAATTAGCATAACCTTCAATATACTCATGTGGTAGTAGAGATGACTTTAACTACTCCTCTCATGTGGTAGTAGAGATGACTTTAACTACTCCTCAAGCAAGATAGAATAATCCCCAAAAGAATAATCAAAACCATAGTTTAAAGCTTAGTTCATATAGTAAATGACAACCCTATCCTTCACCAATAAAATTTATCGCAATTAAAACCTATTCTAACAATTGGGATGTATGTGAACTTTAACCAACTTAAACAATCGAGTGAATCATATACTTTTAACAATTCCCCCCTCAAACTTGGCATGATTGAAAGATAAGATTCCAAGTTTGTGAAAAGATATTCTGAATTAGAAGGTGATAAACCTTTTGTAAATATGTTAACAATCTAATTTTTGTTCTTTATATGCTCAAGAGATCAATCTTTCTTCATATACCTTCCTTATGAAATGAGAATCAGTCTTGATATGTTTTCACCTTTTATGAAATTTTAGATTTTTAGCAATGTGCATTGCACTCATATTATCACAAATTAATTTGGTTCCATTGTGGATTGGAATTTCAACTTCTTTCAACAGCCACCTTATCTAGATTATTTCAGTTGTAGATTGTGCGATAGCTCTATATTCAGCTTTAGTTGTAGATAATGTTAACTTCCATTGTTTCTTACTTTTTTTAAAAAATCAAATATTTTCCCCAAAAAAATGGAAAATCTAATTGTGGAGAGTTGGGGTCTCGAATGGATCCTCTAAAGCCAGTATCACAATAGATAACAAGTTCTTTAGAATTCAATGAAAGAAAGGAACATGCCATAATTTATCGTATCCCTTGTATATGTGATAATTCTTAACACAACAACAAGATGTGTTGATCTATGTGCATTCATAAATGGACTCACCACATGAACTACATATGTTATATCTGGTCTAAAGATGATGAAAATAGATCAAGCTCTGAATAAGTTGCCTGTAAACTCTATGATCTTCCAATTCCTTTCCTTTAAGAGGCATCAATTTGGAATTTGCTTCCACATGGGTCTCTACCTTCTTATCATCACATAATCTAGCTTTTGCCACCATCTCAATTGCATATCTGTGCTGAGAAAAGAACAAACCTCAATCTGAATAGTATACTTTTAAGCCCAATAAATATTTCAAAAATCAAATGTCCCTATTTCAAACTTTTTAGCTTTTTGATTTCCCTTATCTTCAATGATGATCATATCATCAACATACGAAAGTAACAAGCATTTTCCCTTGTCTATTAGAGTACACAAACAATGGTAGATCATGATAGCTTTGATTAAATCCAATTGCCATATTTGTTGCATTGAACTTCTCAAACCATGCCCATAGTGCTTTTCAGCCTATGTAAAGCTCTCTTTAATTTGCTACCATTCATTATGAATAAAAAACGCATTGTGGAAGCTGCATGTAGTCTTCTTTTTATAGGTCTCCATTCAAAACAGGAAGTGGAGTATATAATCAAACATTCTGCTTTTGCCGTTTAGAAGTTTAGCACACATGACAACTCTTGTCAAAACGAATTACATCACGATGCATTCTTGGCCAAAAATGTTGTTCAGACACTAAAACAAATGTTTATCATGACCAATATGACCAGATAGACCATTGGAATGTAACTAGAATATAGTAAACACCGAATAGAAGAATCAATAGTACACAACCTGTTTCCATAAAAGAGATAACCATCCTGAATAGAAAAATGAAGATCACTTCGAGATGGTTAGAAAAGCAAGTCTTCCAAACAATTTTGAAATCTAAATCAATAGGATACAAGTCTTGCCAACTTCAAATCCCACAACTTGAGTGGTTATGACACTCAAAACATGAATCTTGCGGTGGAGGGCATCGACTATCTTGTTCAAAGCTTTTGCTTGGTGCTTAATAGGACAAGAATATTCTTGCAAAAAGACCATCCACTTGGCATGGCAGGCAGTAACCTTCTTTTTACTATTTAAAATCATAATGTCTCATGATCCGTATAAAAAAACAAACTCTTTATAAATCAAGTAATGTCTCCAATAGCAAAGGACCTGAACAATAACATAAAACTCAAGGTAAAAAAAGTTGAGTATTTGCACTTTTCTGCCAATAACTTCTTACTAAAGAAAACAATAAGATGACAGTTTTGGCTCAAAACTTCCCATATTACTACATTTGAGGCGTCACACTCAACTTCAAAAACTTGAGAAAAATAAAAAATTGTCAAAATTGGGGTTTGCATCATTTTACTTTTGATGGTATTGAACACTCGATCTGCCTCATAAGTCTAAAGAAACTTAGTACCCTTGAGGTACTTTGTAATGGGTGCCATAATATTACTAAAGTTTCAACTAAAACAACTGTCGAGGGTAGCCAACCCTTGAAAATTATGTGCGTCCCCTATAGTTTTCGGTATGCCAATTTGAAATTATTTGGATCTTTGAAGGATCAACATTTATACCATCAACAGAAACTACAAAACCAAAAAAAAAGAAAAGACCGAGGGACAAGAGAACACTCTTCTTGGCATTTACACAAAAGTTTTCTTTTCTAAGGATCTATTAAACTTGTTTCAAATGTGTCCAATGCGCTGACTCCATGAGACTTTAAAAAATGATGTCATCAAAGTATACAACCACAAACTTTCCAAGGAATAATTGCAAAACCTATGTTATGAAATGCATGAATGTGCTAGGTGCATTGAATAACTCAAAATGTTTCACTAACCATTCGTAAAGCCTATGTGTGATTTTAGAGGCAGTTTTCCATTCATCCCCTTCATGAAGAATTTGATAGTAGCTGCTCTTAAGGTCAATCTTGAAAAAGACATGGGAACCAACTAACTGGTCTAACATGTCATCTAGCTTAGGGATCAGAAAATGGTACTTGATTGTGATTTTATTTATAACCCTACTATCGACACACATGCACTTTGATTGTCGTTCATAGGGGTAAACATGACCGGCACTAAGTAAGGATTGACACTTTTCCTAGTGAACATTTTTTCAAAATAACTCCCATACCTGATGTTGTATCTTTGCATTGTCTATTAGGTTCAAATTAATTAGGCAAATTGAAAAGATTAGACACTGGTATAAAATTTATGGCATGTTTCGTAGACCGTAAGGGAGGGAGACCATATGGGGAACAACAGGCATGATGTCAGCAAACTCTTGAAGAAGGGGCTGGACACTCATAGGTGTCGTTGGTATAGACAATTAAGGTATGTTTTGCTACAAGGGACAGGGAATAACCATCATTCCTACAAGAATCAAAGAACTCCTTTTGGGAGACACCAACAAACCTTACTGTTTTGACCATTTTTCTTGCGGTGTAGTTCCTTAACTCCTTCAGAAGTAGAAGTTTAATGTTAGTCCCATGCATCCTAAAAACTTAGGTATTGTTGCAAGTGGCATGGATGACCTTCCTATCATACTACCAAGATCTTCCTAACAACACATGACACACATCTACGGGAGCTGCATCACACCATACGCAATCCTTATAATGTGGTCCCATTTGAAAATTTGACTAAATACTGACTCACAATAGGACACTTGTTTCCTTTCTTGAACCATGACATTTTGTAGGGATGAGAATGCTTTTTTCTACCTTGATGTTCAAAAGTTCAAGTAGGGACATTGACACCATATTCACACATGCCCCACTATCAATCACCACATCACAAATATAACCCTCACACTTACAATGTGACGAAATATGATTCTGCAACCACTTGCTATTAGTTAGGGCACAGAGAGTGGATAAAGTAAACTTGACGAAAACCAAATTGTTGACATCACTTCCATCAAACTCCACGTAGTCGCCATCTCCCTTAGGACATTCACTACTGGGATTGCTGATCCATGTCATGATCATGATCATCTGTGCATGCTCTTGGTATGCTAAATTAGTAACCTTAACAATGGTGGGACACTAAGACACAATATGGCCCGACGCATGACAACAAAAACACATAGTATCAAAACTCGAATTTCTGGTTTTGGACCTAGTGTTAAAGACATGACCACTTTCATTTTTTTTATTCTTTGGCTCCAACTTTTCTTCAGGCTTTAGGGAGCATGCTCCCTTGGTTGGAGGACCTTGCTTATACTTGTTTGACTCACTAGGTTTGGTGGGATGCTCACTACAACACTTCAACTTGTCATCCACATTCAATGCAAATGAGATGTTCTAATCTAGAGACATAACATGAGTACAAGCAAATTCATCAAAAATAGCAGGGTGAAGTCCAACAGTATACATGGTGATCTGCTGCTATGAAGTCTCATGGATTTGAACCTGAAGGGAGAGCTGGTGAAACTCCTCGTGTGTACTCCTACACGGTAATATACCCATGACACAAATGGATGTATTGGCGATAGGCCTGCTGCGCATGATAATAATGAACAAACTTGGCGCTCATCAACCGCTTCATTTCTTCTAAAAAATAATCCTTCTGGTGTCCCTATTGCTCTTGTTCCTTCTACATCTTTGTCTACCATATCTATGGTAAACCTCAAAGAGGCATAGATGCAATCGCCACCTTCTTTCTTTCTGCCATACGATAGTATTTCAAAGTAGTTCTCTATAGACTGTACCAAGTTGTAGTAGAGCTCTGCATCCAGTTGGCTTGTAAACTTAGGAAGGTCAATCTTGAGTCCATAAGTGTTGACTCACTCTGCTGCTCTCTTGTGTCTTTGTGGTACTCTGCTTGGTGGGTGTCTATGTAGAAAATTATCATCATCCGACTCTGATAGGGTAACCTCCTGCTTACCTCGTAGCACATGCTGATGCGGTGCCTGTTGCATTGTAGCTGACTGGTGGCCTCTGTAAGATGTGTGTGGCAGCCCAAACTGAGTGGAATGGGGTACCTCTATCATTTGTGCTGAGGGACACGGGTTGTGGGGTAACATTGGCAGGCTTAGGACGAGACATTTGAAGGGGATGTAGCGAGGATGACCCAGATAGGGCTCAAATTGGGGGTGGTCATAGGTAGGCTCATGGGTGACAATATGGCTTGGATGGTCAAAATATGGGCTTGAATTTGGATCTTGTTGGAAATTGACTAGATTGGGCTTATAATGAATTGTCGCACCTGAATTGGGATAGGATAGATCCACAAATGGGTCGGGTGGGATATAAGCTTGGTCTAGGCCCGTTTGGGATCCAAAATGTACAGCCTAGTCTTGGCCGAGCTCAAAACAAAAGTGGGGCTCTCGTCAGGTCCGATTCAGCATGGAATGGGTATTTGGATGTGCATTTAGACTAAAAAAATGGATTTGAATAGGTCTTGGATCTAACTCTGTGACTCGATCGGCCTTAATGGTGGAGGGCAAACTAGTTTTGATCCTTGGTTTATGCGACTATGCCTCGTGAAGTTCGAGGTTTGAACCTGGATCCAAAATCCCCAAAAATCGAGATTCAAATCTAAATTCGGATCCCAAAATGGGCAGGGTTTGCAAATGAAGAGGCCATGAAATGGGCAGGCAGGGTTCATTACTGACTTCTTTTGTGTTTTTTTTTTTCCCTTTTTGGTTAATGGGCTGAGCACCCAGCAGAGAAGTCTCTGCTCTCTCTCACGCAAATCAGTTAGAGGCAATTGACTCTACCTTTCCCCTCCCATGTGCACATGTATTTCTTTATCTTGGTCCAACAACCATGCAGGCAGAAACTAAGCGTGCATGGATGGTTACACATATATGCATATTGACACCATGCACTAACAAGGATATGCCTTGATCCAAATTAAACCAATGTATAACATGTCATCATGTGTGTGAGTCAAGCTAGTATACATGCCCTTGTTTTGTAAATCATGCAGTATACTCATGACATGATTTTTCAGCATGAATGCATTCATAAATGCAATCAAATTACATGCATGCACATAGTAGGCAAGAGGCTTATGGCAACATAAATGGTTCATACTCATATATACATGCTTAGGTGGGTCCTTTCCAATGTACAGTCCAAAGTATAACTAAAACAGAAAATGGTGGCAATATGTACAATGCTATTTAGTACAACCTGTACACAAGGGTATATCCACAAAGGATTCGTGCATGGTCATTCCACTCACATGGTAAAGGCATCACTTCAATATATCTACATATACCGACATCCTCACAGGCAAGCTGCTAAACAAAATGCATAGTGTATGCCATATTATTATAAACTGGTTGTCAAGGAAGCACTGTACCTAAACAAGCTAACCTCTGGCAGCAGAGACCACACAAACCAAAAGAAAGGATTCACATAGTGAAAAGGAAGAAACTACAGAAAAGAAAAAGAGGCTAACTCTCTCTCTCATCCCCAAAATGGCACAACTCTACCCACTTAAGGGACTAGCTACGCTCCCTCATTCCCCACTTTCCACTACTTTCAATAGAGGATAACTTGTTGAATAGGAAGTCAACAGTCCCTTAACAAAATGATAAATAAAAATTAAAAAAATAAAAGTTGAAGTTTATCCATTTTAAACAGGTAGAAACTACATCCTATCACCCTAAAAAAATTTCGCCCGCAAAATTTTGAGTCTTACGAATAAATAGGGGTACTTGGTTCCCATATATGCTTCTGGTTCCAAGTACACTCCTCCACGCCATAATGCAACCAATGTACTTTAACTAATGGTACGGTCTTCTTCCTCAATGTTTGTTCCAACCTATCTAGGATCTCCATCGGTTGCTCCTGGTACGTTAGATCTTGTAAGACAATGTCTCCCTATTCAATGACATGCGACTGGTATGTACTTGCGAAGCATCGACACATGAAAGGCATTATGAATGTGATTGTATTGCAAAGGTAATGCAATTCAGTAAGCCACTTCACAAAATCGCTCTACAACTTCAAAGGGCCCCACATAACAAGGACTCAACTTACCTTTCTTGCCAAAATGAAACACACTTTTTGTAG
The DNA here is from genome assembly GCF_008831285.2 of Nymphaea colorata. Taxonomy (NCBI): domain Eukaryota; kingdom Viridiplantae; phylum Streptophyta; class Magnoliopsida; order Nymphaeales; family Nymphaeaceae; genus Nymphaea; species Nymphaea colorata. Next base: position 6,204,329 of record NC_045147.1, on the reverse strand, counting down.
GTGAGACACGAACAAACACATGGTCACCAACTTCAAAACTCAGTTCCCTACTCTTTTGATCTGCATAATTCTTCTGACTGATTTGGGCTACTAAAAGCTGCTTGTGAATCATCTTGACTTGATCCATATACTATTGTAACATGAACAGGTTCTGTATGGATCTCGCTCCAACTTCATCTCAACAAAGTGAGGACCTACAAGGTCTTCCATATAATGTTGTGAATGGTGCCATGCCAATGCTCGCGTCGAAGCTGTTGTTATAGGCGAACTCTGCTAAGTTGGCATGCTTGCCCCAGTCGTCTCTCCACTGCAATGCACATGACTACAACATATCCTCTAAAGTTTGAATAATTCTCTCTGACTCACCATTTGTTTGAAGGTGAAAAGCAGTGCTAAACTTCAAATTTGTTCTGAGCACCTTCTGCAGTTGCCTCCAAAACCTTGATGTAAATCAAGGATCACGATAAAAAATTATTGTCATATGCACTCCACGTAGGTGAACGATCTCGCAACATACAATTCTATTAAATTGCCTAAACTCTCATAAATTTTGATGGGTAGAAAATGAACAAATTTGGTTAATCCATCCACAATCACCTAGATGGAATCATGTTGTCTCCTTGTCTTTGGCAATCATATTACAAAACCCATTGTGATGTGGCCTCACTTTCATTTAGGAGTCTTCAACAACTGCATCTTTCTGCCTAGACACTGATGATCTATTTTCACTTGCCAACAAATCAAGCATCTGGAGATGTACTTGGCAACGTCTCACTTCATGCATTCCCACCAAAAATTCCACTTCAAGTCATGAGACATCTTAGTACCACATGGATAAATTGTATACTTAGACTTGTGAGCTTCTTGTAGAAATTCCTTTCGCAAGTCCCCATCATTAGGCATCTAGATCTGCAGTCCAAACCATAAACTACCATCCTATCTCAAACTTAGGTCTACATTTTGTCTTTGAGCTAGGGTTTCCAATTTGGAAATTTGAGGTATCTCTTTGTAGCTCTGCGATGCCAGTCAAACTTTGTGGTTGCAATGACACTTGTGAGCAACCAATAAGTTTTTCTCTAATGAGAAAAGGCTTCCATGAAATAAAATCTTCTAATAATTTCCACTCACCAGCAAGCAACATTGCACAAACTGCTTTTTTTCCACTCAGTTTGTCAACTACAATATTCACCTTTCTTGGATGGTTTGTTATCAAGAAGTCATAACCTTGACTAACTCCATCCACCTTATCGATTGCATGTTGAGATCCTTATGTAAAAACATGTATTTAAGACTCTTATGGTCTGTAAAGACTTCAAACCTCTCCCTATAGAGGTAATGCCTCCAAAGCTTCAAAGCAAAGGGTGATTGCAGCCAGCTCAAGATCATGAGTTGGATAATTCCTTTCGTGAGTCTTTAGTTGTCTGGATGCATAGTTGATCATCATATCGTGCTGCATCAATACACATTCTTAACCTGTACCTGATGCATCCGTGTAGACCACAAATTCTCATAAGCCTGATGGTAATGCTAAAACTGGAGCTGACGCAAGCTTCTTCTTCAAGAGTTCGAAGCTCTCCTCATGATTTGGTGCTCATATAGACTTGATGCCTTTTCGAATGAGTCTAGTCATTGGCAAGGCTATCCTTGAGAAATCCTGAGTGAATCTTCAATAATGTCCTGCTAGACCCAAAAAACTCATGATGTTTGCAATGGTCTTTGGTTGCTTGCACTTCAAAACTTCCTCCACTTCCATTGGATCCACTAGCACTCATCCTGCGGAGATAATGTGACCGAGAAATGCCACTTCACCCGACCAAAACTCACACTTCGAGAACTTAGCATATAGCTTGTGCTCTCTTAGTGTCTGCATGACTAATAGTAAGTGCTCATGATGTTCTGTAGTCTCTGAGTATATTAGAATGTCATCATCGAAAACAATCACAAACACAACAAGATGTTGCCGAAAAACATGGTGCACCAAGTCTATAAAATCTGTTGAATCATTAGTTAACCCAAATGGCATCACCCTAAACTCATAATATCTGTAACAAATTCTGAAAGTAGATTTGGGAATATCAGATTCCTTAATCTTAAGTTGGTGATACCCGGATCTAAGTTATATCTTCAAAAATGTCTTTGTAGACTTCAATTGATCAAACAAAACATCAATGCATGGCAACATGTACTCATTCTTGATAGTGACTTGGTTGAGCATCCTATAATCAATGCACAACCACATTGAACCAATTTTCTTCTTAACAAAAGTACAAGCACTCTACAAGGTGATCCACTAGGTCTGATAAAACCCATGTCCAAAAGCCCGTGCTACTGCTTCTTGAGATCCTCCAACTTTGCTGGTGCCATACGATAAAGTGTTTTAGATATTGAAGCTGTACCAAGTAACAACTCAATTTCAAAATCCAAACCCCTCTAACGTGGTATGCCTGGTCCCTCTTCGAGAAAGACATTGGGAAAATCCCTTACTATATCGACTTGGTCTATTGCTCCATGGCTTGGCGATTGTCTTCTTACATAACACAAGCTAAGAATAACTCACCCCTGTAATAAATACTTCACTTTCATCACCGATGGCATCTTGCTAGCTCCCAATGGCTTCTCAGCATGAAACAACAATTCCGGTTGACCTAAAGGTGAAAAATGAATGTGTCACTCTCAAGAATATACCTTTGTACGATCCTCGCTCATAAACTCCTCTGATGAATCTCTTACAGAAATATATGATAAATACATACAAGTTGATGTCGTGTCTCCAAAGGGCATAATCACATCAAAGATGGAACTCATGTATACATGTGACACATCAGTCAAACTAGCAAACTTTCAAAAAATAAACGAGTGGGTCGTGCTTTGTTCGCATCCTCAAAATTTGGTTGTTTTTGGAGTGCTTTAGAAAAATGAGTTTTGTTTTAAAAATGAGAGAGAAGGGAACTTGCCTGTCGGTATGAAGATCGACCGTTCCTAGTGCCTTTACCACGGGTAATCAATCCAAGGGTTACATTTACTATTGATGCATTTCATTTTGGCTTAAACATCTCTTCATTCTATATGCGGTATAGTGTTTGAGAATTTTTTTTTGAAAGTTTGATGTTTCAAATTTTTGAAAGAGTTCTTGAAGAATTACTTGAGAATGTAAAACATTTTGGGTAAAACTATAATTGAGAAATCTTTATAAATATTATTTAAAAAGCTTGAGAAATCAATTTCAAGTTACTTTAATGTTCTCTTAAGACATTAAGTAGGTTTGAGATTTTATAATAATTCAGTTACTACATAGTTAGAGCTTCATCTCATCTCGCTTAAGTTTTTTAGAGAGGTGCTTGTGATCATAAGTGATATTAAGTAGGTGAGAATGCATGAATGCATTGATCCTATATGACTATAAGAAAGTAATTCATTCCTACCTTAGCATTCATGTAAAAGTATTCATACCATAACATACATTTAAGATTTTTTTTTCATAATTATCATATATAAGAAGGAAAATTTGTTGAAAATAGATTGGATTAGTAGACCATCAAGCATAAATCTAATCTTGGGTCATCACTTGACTTTTGGTCTGATGAAGTCGAGTAAATAAAAATGATCTTAAAAGAAAAATATGTTCAAAAGAATAGAAAAGATAGAGACTTAATCACAAGAGAAATATGAAGAAAGAGAAAGAGAAAGAGATTTTGAAGATCACTAAATGAAAGATTTTAAAAGAGAAAAAAATACATATCTTTATATGTATTTTATATGTACATACATACATCTATATATGAATATGTGGACATATGTGTACACGTATGTATGTGAAAACTTTTGAAAATGAAGTATTAACATAAATAGAAAAGAAAGAGAAGTTCTTGAAAGTGAGAGAGAGAGAGAGAGAGAGAGAGAGAGAAATGCATATGTACATGTTCATCTTATCACACATGTACATATAAGAAACTTTATAAAAGAGAACAATGATTTGAGGAGAAAGAGAAATTTTAGAAGAAAAGAAATATAAATATAAATAGAAATATATATATACACACACACACACACACATACACATTAAGAAATTCATAGAAAAAGATATTTAATCTTGAAGATAGAAATAAAAGATTCTAGAAAGAAAAAATAGAACACATATATGTGTGTATTCATGTATATGTGAAACCATGTAAAATAATATTTGGGAACATAAAGAGAGAAGAATGAAGGAAATCATCGTGTAGATATAGATGTATATAACATGTATATACATATATGTTTTCATGAGATTAAAAATTAAGAAATAACTTAAAACATCCAACTTCAAATTTGATACAGGCCGGAGGGGAGCTTGGACTCATACGAGAACCTAAGTTAGGTCCCTAATGCCACATTAGAAAGGATTCTTTTGAAAATACTTTGAAAAACATGATTTCAAATATTTATATATATGAACTTAAAACATAATCATTTCATTTGCTACGAAGGAATATGTTTTTTCCATGTTGGGTAGGAAAGAAAATCAAACTACATGATAAGGTGCTCATTAGGATTTTTAATCGGATGATTAAAAAGGAAACTAACGCAAAATGACATGAAGATGAATTAACATGTACATATTCGTGAGGGTTTTCTCTGGATTGGAGAAGCCCCAACCTCAAAAACTATCATAGGAATAAAGACTCCCAAACCACACTCTTATTCTCGACATGCATTCACATATATGAATAGAAAAATTAAGCAACTATGGATGAACAATATCTCCAAAATAAAGCAACATTCAAGTAATAGAACGAACTTGTTCGAACATAAAATGCAATATCATCTCATCTTCTCATGCTCTCGGTGCACTCGAACATAGCTTCTTGACTCTAAAATAGAGATTTGAGAGCTATCTCATATGGTCATGAGGAGATGAAGAGTACAGTAAATAAGAGAACCAAAACAAAGCTATATTGAAGAAGAGATAGAACATGATGTAATCATAAAACGAAATATCATTTCATCTTCTCATGCGCCCGGTGCACTCAAGAATAGCTTCTTGACTCCAAAAAGGATATTTTAGAGCAATCTTATACGACCATGAGGAGATGAAGAAGAGAGGAAATAAAAGAACTACAACAAGACTATATTCAAGAAATGAGAGAGCATGATCCAATCTTAAAATGAAATATCATATCATCTTCTCATGCTCCCGATGCACTCAAAAATAGCTTCTTGACTCTAAAATAAAGATTTGAAAGTTATCTTATATGGCCATAGGGAGAAAAAAAAAGGAGAGAAAACAAGGTAACCAAAACAAGGTTATATTCAAGAAAAGAGAGAAAACAATGAAAAGAATGAAATGAGATGTTGATTACATACCTCTAATGAAAATGGTTTTAGAAAAAATGAACAAACTTGCTTGGAATGATCCTAGATCCCCTTAAGTAAACAACAAGATGATGAAGTGGAGACCCTCCACGAGATCTCTTCGGGTTCCCTTGAAGAGTCGTAGCTTGATGAAACTTGCTCCCAAAGTTGGAGAAAAAAAAGAAGAATGAAAAGGAAAGAAGAAGAGGGAAATGGTGGAAGAAATCTAAGGGAAAAGTTTAAGTCTTCAAGTGAGAATGCACTAGAGCTTCTCCAAGGGTTAGCCCATGCCCAAGGGGAGGATTATAGATGCATTTATAGGGACTTTTGGAGCCAAAACTAAAAATTTGATATTTTTTTTTACTTTCACAACATTTTCATGCGAATTTAAAATAATTTTGAATTATTTTCAATTTTTTAAAAAAATAGGTTTTGACTAAGTGGGATTGACTAGCCTGCAAATACCATTTGGGGTGTGGGCATGGCTAATGCCCCCTCCCCCCCAAAACTTCAAACACCACCCCCAAGGGTCGGTTTTGCAAGAAAAGGAGGGCCTGCATCGTGTGCAGGCCCCTGCTCGGGTGCTGTTGCGCGCCAGGCGCAACAGTGCCCTGGCGCCTCGGCGAGACACGCGTGGCAGCGCGCGATGTGCGATCTAGCGATTGATTTTTTTTTTAAATGGAGCAACATTAAATGGTATAAAATGAAATAAAACGAGTAAAAATAAATAAATAAATAAATAAATAAATATGAAAAAGCATAAAATTATATAGATATTTATATTCTTTATTTGGAATGTGTACAAAATTGATCTTTTTATTCCAAATTTTGTGGTCGACTCCGTTCCGAGTGACTCCGGACTCGTTTTAAATCCGGATTTGGTTTAATTGGTTGTCGACTCGTTCTGACACATGTTTTGGCCTGAAAATGAGAACTTAAAAGGAAGGGAAGGTCTGTGTATGCAAGACACTCTGAAATTCAAATTTTGTCATTTCAAACTCGATTTCAAATTTTGGGTTTGAAATGCTTGATTTGAGTATGAACTTGGGTTTTGTATATAATTTGGATCCCGTAAATTGGGTTTTGGATTTAAGTCTCACATCTAAAGTTGAGTTTTGTATTTTGGTGGAAGAACATATTCGTTTGGAAAAATTTGGGGCGATTACGGATGCCCGTCTTTGTTACTAAGCCGGTGTTAGCCGTGCTTAGTGACAAAGATAAGCACGCGAGATTTTTCAAACAAAACATGTTTGGAAAGATGTTTGAGACTTAACCCCTTATTTGAATGGGTTGTTTGAGCTTACATTGTAGGTTTAACCTCTTACCTGCATTGGTTTGTCAATATTGAATTCCGGTTTAACCGCCTAAAATGGGTTGTCTTGGTTTGCATTGCAGATTTAACCCCTTACCTTCGTGGGTTGCTTTCACATTGCAGGTTCAACCCTTTACTTGCATGGGTCACTATCAAATCTTGATTGATAATAAAAAAATGCTCGTGTAATTCTTATGTTTTACAAGTGGGAAGAATCCACATTGAATGGTAGATTTGGATGTGAAAACATAAATATTTGTCATTGATTGAAAAGTGAGTACAAAAGGACTAAGTGTAGAATTTCTTGAGGTGAAGAACGTTAACAGGATCGACAAGTTTCACCCCATCAACCTCAATCAGTCGGTATGAATTTCAGGGCAAGACTTCTTTAATAGCATATGGGCATTCCCAGTTTGGTGCTCACTTACCACGTGGTTGTCCTCTGAGGTATACCACCGATCGTTGGACCAAGTCATTCACTTTGAATTGTTTCTCGATAATTGAGTTGGCAAATTGTCTAGCCACCCTTTGGCGATAAGTGTCAGTGTGCTCAGCTGCTTTTAGCCTCTTTCATTTAGAAAATTGAGTTGCATTAACTTTTTTTGCTGATATTGATTTAGAGGAAGCTCTATAAGAGAAGCGAACTTCAAAGCGGATTTCAACACATGTAATGATAGGACCACTTCCATCCCACATATTAGCTCTATTGGAGTAGCATTTTTGGAGTTCTGATAGTGGTGCGATATGCCCACAGATCTTATGCATCTTTTCGTGCCAGCCTCTTCTAGTATTGTTTGTTCCAATATGCGGATCAAGATCTTGTTGGTGGTCTCTGCTTACCCATTGCCTTAGGGGTAATAAAGACTAAAAAATGAGGCATGATACAGTATTTGCTGTACAACTGCCTCATCTTTTCATTTTTGAAATGAGTCCCATTGTCAGATACTATATCACGAGAGACTCCAAATCTGTAAAGTAGATTTTTATGAATGAAGGACACTACATGACGCCCATCTACTGCTCTGAGTGTGACAAATTCTACCCACTTGGTAAAATAGTCCGTTGCAGCAAGAAAATATTTATGGCCATTAGAAACTAAATGGGATATTGGGCCGACTTCATCAAATGCCCACATTGAAAATGACCCAAGGAGATGTTACAGAATGCAAATGAGAGGCTGATGCATAGATCATTGGAGCATGCAGTTGACTTTCTTTGCATCTTTTGACGAACTGGTAACAATCTTTTTGCATAGTAGACCAATAATATCCTGCTTGAATTATCTGCTTAGTGAGGGTTTGGTAGCCAACATGGCTCCCATAGTCTCCTTGATGTGACTCTTCGATGACTTCCTTTGCCTCATATTTATCATGCCATCGAGAGTATTCAGTACTAAATCTACGTCTATATAGCACCCCTGCAAGAATAAAGCACCTCGCTGACATACGTTGAATTGTTTTTTGTTCATTTCTGGGCATTCCAGTTGGGAATTCTCTGCTCCGCTTTTAATGTATCGTTTAATGTAATGATACGAAGGCATATTCCCCTCTTGGATATGATGAACATGCTTCACCGCTTCAAAAGCAAGGTGTTCTAATCTTCCAATCTTAGAAGAACGGATCGATTTGTTAGTTCGAAAAGACATAGTGGATCCTAAACTTGCGAGGCCATCTGCAATAGGGTTGCCTTCTCTTTTTATGTGAGCTAGTTGTACTTCTTCTTACTAACAAATCAAGGTGGTAGCGATCTCTTGATATGACACCAACTTTTCATCTTTGACTTGCCATTCTTCGTTCACTTCATTGATGATAAGTTGTGAGTCGCCGAAGGCTTGCATCCTTTTTACTTGAAAGCTTATCAAAGAACGAAGTCTTTGTGTGAGAGCTTCATATTCAGTCATGTTATGGGTACATAGAAAGTCAAGTTTCAAAGAGTACGAGATCATTTCATCTTTTAGAGTGATGAGTAAAATGTCTATACCAGCTCCCATCACGTTTCTGGATCCATCAAAGTACATCTTCTATATTAAAACTGTTTCCAATCTGAGTACTTGCTCATATGAAAACTCATCGTTCGTTTTGATTTCCTGATACTGGAGAAAGTATGCTAACTTATATACAATTGCTTGTCCTTTGATTGACTTTTAGGACACATATTTAAGATCATATTGCATCATCAGATTGCCATTTGACAGTGCGTCCATTAAAGAAAGCTGTTCCAAGATGTACTTAAAAGGATTTAGCTTGGAGAGTATCTTGACCTCACAAGCTTACAAATAATGTCTCAGCTTCTGACATATCCAAACCATTTCTAGATAAGTTTTTTCTATTGGAGAGTATTTCTTTTTATATTGAACAAAAGTTTTGCTAATATAATAAATTACATGCTCGATGCGACTTCCTTCCTCATATTGTGCCAAAAAGCCACCACATGCTCACTCATTCACTGTGATGTAAAGCAACAATGGTCTACCCAATACTGGATGTTTTAAGATTGGTGGATTTAGAAGGTATCTCTTGATCTTTTCAAATGACTTTTGGCACTCAAAACCCCATTCAAACTTGGTGCTTTTCCTCAACAATTGGTTGAATGGTTCACTTCTCATGGCTAGGTCGGAAATAAATCGTCTAATGGACTAGATTTGCCCTTGCAAACTTCGCAGTTTCTTGATATTAGTAGGGGGTGGCATATCAATGATCATTTTAGCTTTGGTAAGATCCATCTCGGTTTCCCTTTTACAGACCATGAAACCCAAAAGTTTACCCGATTCAACCCCAAATACACATTTTTGAGGATTTAAATAAAGCTTGTACCGTAAGAGTCTCTCAAACACCTGGGTGAGGGTTTCAATGTGGTCTTCTCTTACCTTATACTTAATCAATATATGATCGATATATGCATCCATAATTTTGTGCATCTGGTCATGGAAGATGGCGGTCAAGGTTCTTTGATAAGTTACTCCAGCATTCTTCAACCCAAACGACATCACTGTGTAACAGAAAGTGCCTCAAGGTGTAGTAAAAGCTGTCTTAGGTTGATCCTTGATTGTTAATTTGATTTGGTTATATCTCGACTATCCATTCATGAAAAGAACATGGCATGACCTGCAATACTGTCTACCAACAAATCAATGTTTGGAAGTGGATAATCATCTTTTGGCATGACTTTGTTTAGGACTCGAAAGTCGATGCATAATCTGACTTTACTATTTTTCATGGGAACAACTACGATGTTAGCCAACCATTCTGGGTAATCGATGACATGAATGAATTTTGCTCTTAGTAGGTCTTCTAATCCTTCTATTACATGCCCTTCTATCGAGGATGAAACTTGCACAATTTTTATTTAACTGGCTTGCAATTAGGACTTAGGGGCAAATGATGCTCAACCAACTACGGGTCTAAACCTAGCATATCCTCATAGATCCGTGCGAAAACTTCTTGGTGGCTTATGAGAAAGTCCACCAACTCTTTCTTCTCATCTACTAATAAACTAGTACCAATTTGAATGATCTTTGGATTCTCACTGATTTCAATATTATTCTCTTCAATCAGATCATTAACTAAGAGTGAGAGGTGTTTTTGTCTTTGAATCTGAGCGAATTCTAATAATTACAATTCGAGTATTGTCGTATGTTCAACTTCACCGACTGTTTGTTTGATAAATGCTTTCTGGGGGGACTTACGCGGAAAAAGAAGAAACTGAGACATGTTGAATTCCGACATCATGTAGAGAGGAGGATGAAGGAAAAATTGAACAAAACTAAAATTGCTAAAAAAAGATTACTTGCATTGCATATCAAAAATTCTTAGTTCATAGAGAGGGTCCTCTCAAGTGATCGGACAAAAAGAAGTTTAAGATTACAAAGTTCATGGGAGGATTTGAAACAAAGGTGAATACTATCAACCAACACGATCTTCTTCAAATTTCTTTTTGATATCCCAGTCCTCTAGTGTTCATCTGAAAATGGATAATCGGTTGCAAGATGTCATCTTCATTCTTCCCGAGGCTAGTGAATGAACGATAGCCACCTTTAACAAGCAACTGAAATCCCTTAGGGTTTTTCATGAAATGAACATACAAGGATTGTTTTTGATAACTCAAATTACTTGAAATAGTATAAGCGCTCTCGAATGATTTGCCGATCTCCATGTTTTGCATCTATTCTTTCAAAGGTATTTCCTTCGTTGTTTTTATGCTGGGTACATCCATCGAATCAATTGGCCTGGGGAGAATTGGTTGCACCAACCTTTCGATCGGATCCTCAGCACGTACGATGAAGACTGATGGGCCAAAATTTTATTTGAGGCACTGATGAAGAGTGGATGAGATTCATCGTACTTGGTGGATCCAAGGTCGTTCCAAAAGTAAGTTATATGATGGTGGTACATCCACCATATATAATACCATGCAGTGGCCAGTGCTTTCAATTATCACGTTCATGTCGAGGGTACCTTTGCTATTCATACTTCGGGTATCGTATCCATAGATCTTGATATCATCAGAGCGATATTTGTCTTCATGAAATCTCAAAGCTTTGGTCGTGAGATGAGGACAGATATTTAAGCCACTTGCTCCATCGATCAGTACATGTAGCACAATCATCCCATTGACCTGTTCGACGATATGAAGAGCATCTACATGGTAATATCCCCATTTTGAGATGTCCTTTTCTGAAAAGGTAATTGACTGGTCCTTAGAGGCTCGAATCCAATCTCCCTCAACCATACGCTCTTCCAAGGGGAGGACCTCATCCAAGTAGCAGGGATCTTCGTCCAAAGAGTCATATGATAATTCATCATCGCCGCCTCTAGGATAAAAGTCTTTGGGAAACTGCGTGTTCTTCTTATGATTGACTTATTTTTTATTTCTATAATGATTCCCATTGTCCTTTCAAATGCCGACATTAGCTATAAAGTGTGCAGGCAATTGTGTCCTCTCTCCTTTCTTTCTATCTTCCTTGTACTTAGGAGCAATGATTCCATCAAAATCACCTTCCTTAATTCCTTTCTCTATTGAATTTGCATGTTCAATCAACTCAACAAAGGTCTCGATTGGGGCATTGTGGATAAGACTTTTCAAGGGCTGAGCAAGATTTTTTCTAATGAGTGACAAAGCTTGTGTTTAAAAAATGAGCTCATTCCTCTTGTTGCATTGAATTCTCTATTTTTACATGAATTCTCGACTTTTTCTCATTGTTATTGACGGAGAATGCTAATGGTACTGAGGGTTGGAGCCATGAGAGCATTTTGTTCAAATCTTTCAACAAACATGTTAATCAATTTGTCAAATTCCTTTAGTTCAATCTTTGTACCATTGTGCGGCAAAGCCTTCAAGACTTCTTGAAAAATAGCGAAACAAGCTTTGTTGTTTGTCCGGATTTTGTAGCAATCATTGAAGAAGGTTGAAAGATGAACATGTGGGCATGTGGTTCCATCATATTTGAGGAACTTCTTGGGCAAGCCTTTCATGTCTTCATCCCCTTCAATACCAAGGTAGTAATCATCACATGAGTATGAGCATTTTCCTTTTTCCCTAAGTTTAAGATTGTTCATTCTTTTCTCCATTTCATAAAACATGCGTTTAGTTGGACTTTCATCATCACTTGATTCAACCAATTTTGACTTTGTCTTTTTCTTATTGCCCTTGATCTCCTTTACTTTCTCTACAGAACTCTCACTGTCTGAGCTACTGGTGGGGATGTACTTCTTTGTCCTTTTGCCTTTTTTGGTAGGTTTTTTCTTTCTTTTGGGTTTCTCTTCCGAACTTCTAGTGGTGATAGAGCTAGGTGAGCTGCTTTTCTCTATAATTTCTTTTTCCTTCTTGCTTCTCTTTGTTATCCTTTTCTTCTTGAGGAGAAATAATTTAGGTTTTTCCTCCTTAATAGTTGCTGAATCTGAACCCAAATGATCTTCATGCCGATCTGTAGGGGAAGATTTATTGTTTTTCTTCTTTCTCTTTTGCTTGGCATTTTTTGCATTCTCTGGTTATGGAGTAATCATTAGGGGTTTTTGTTCTTCATGTTCCTTTATGAATCACTCCATAAACAACCGGAACATATGGTAGCCTTCTGGCTCTATTGCTGAGAAGCCAAGTGTTTCTGGTATAGGATTAGAGGATGAAGCTTCGTTCAGAGTAGCTTGATTAGTTTGTGCTCTAGTCTCAACCATCTAGTTGGCTTTCAAGTATTCATTCACCTTATGAGACAAGAAAGTGAAAGTCATTGGAGGGAAATGATGACAAAATGAAGGTTCATATTGCATTGAGAGTTTTTAAGAGTTACATCTAAAGAAAACACTAACAAAGATGACAACAACTGAAGATGTCATATCAAGTACAATGTTGACAACATAAACTTTTAAGGAATGATGGATGGCAGTCGGTTGGCATCCCACCACCCGGCATATTCCTTCTTTATCACTAGGCCTGTGAACCAAGTGTGTGATATATGTGCCTTTCATTCTTGTCGAGCTACTGCAAACAATGCTGCCCATTGAGAAGAACTAAGGCTGAATTCAAGAATAGCTTCGATTGGTGCATGCAAAGAAACCATCTTCTATCTTTGAGAGAACTGTCTCATGCATCTATCAGCATAATAATCAACTATGAAATAAGGGCCCAAGAGTGTGGTACGCACATGATGATGGTGAGTGTATCGACGCGGGCCTTGACAACGGTCACAATGGCCACAAATGATCTCATCTCCATCCAACTACTCGATCGAACAACAATATTATTCTAAGATTGTCAATGCTCCATGAGTGTTTCTGAATAGGCTGCTTGAGGTCTCTTTGCGCTTGATAGACCACAATTGCAAAGCATATGTGCATCCTTCTATGAAGTTGGTATCTTTAATGGTGAAGCAGGTGAGTCCTCAGTAAAGAAAAGCGAAGGTTGTCATTGCTACTGACAAGTGTTGGGTCCCACTATGTCTCTATTTTCGAAAAAGTTGGGCAATACGAACATCTATGAGGTCACTTCCATCGGTGAAAAGGGTTACTCTCACTGTGCAGAGCATCATACAATGTTTAATTCTTCCTATGACTTTTTTGAGGCAAAGTGGAAGGTTCAACATAGATATCAAAATTTTCATATAAAATTTTCAGGTTGAGGAGATGACTCTCATGGTTTTCTACTAGAAGCCAAGTTTTTTGTCCAGTAAAGTGAGCTATAAGATCATTTGCATTAACCTTAGTCGGTTTATGAAGAACTATTTTTCTAATGGTTCATTTAGGTCACAAGTTGGGGTGGGGAGGTCCAGTGTTTCAGCAAATTCATCTAATAACACTGTCATTTCTCTCCATAGAAACAAAAAAGAGGAGGTCCTTGGGTTCCATCGCTCGGCAATTACATGCATCAAATTTCCATCCACTGCTTGCATTCCTCCAGCTGCCACTGTCTCTAGCCCACATTCTTCAAAAAGAAGGAAACATCCGAGAGAATGTGGGATACCAAGACCGATACCATTTAGGAGCCAAAAGTTTGGACTCAAGGGAGATGTAAGTACACCGTTCGGGTCCTTCCCCGAAGAGGATGTAATCATAAGAGAAGGTAACACCATGTTGGAAAAAATGCATCTTGAATGATGACTCTGAAAGATAAGAGATTATATTAGTGAAAATGACAGACTAAGTTGACAAAAACAATATGCAGTAGAGGTATATAATGTGGTTGTAAATCATCAGATAAGGTTTTATGCACATCCATATGTCATTTAAAATAATTTTGGACAAAAATTGATATATGGACCTGATAATTTTTTGTCACGATAATCCAATATCAAGTTATGCTTATATACTTTAGCTGAATGGCTTAGTACTAGCATAGATTCTTTTTTAGGCAAATAAGGATTAGGTTCATCAACTTCTTCTTGATCACTCATCGATATACCACAAATTATCACTCATGGTACTAACGAGAAGGCTTTCCTGCCCAAGGTGTGGTCCAGTTGTAAGACTTAGTCTTGTTCTACAGCATAAAACCAAGCCCGACAACATGATAACCGAGACAAATAGGTATGAGGAGTTTTGAAATATGCAAATTCAACTGTCTCTAATGTAATGTTGCCTAAGATGATTTTTAAAATAAATAGAGGAGTAAACATTGTTTTCAAACAACTCTTAAATTGAGGAGGGTTGTATTTGATACTATATCTAAGTGACCATGATTGATCCTCCTCAATTAGTCTTATGTGCATGAAAGCAAACACAATCACCAAGCAATATAATGAAATGCCGATGGGGTTAATTTCAAAATAGGAGACTTGTTTTATCATCGGCAGTATGTGAGATGTTCAAATAAATGGAAATGCATCAATGATAATCATAACCACACAATGATGGATCCCATCACGGTCGCCATCTATTTGCATCCCCAAAATTTGGTTGTTTTTGGAGTGCTTCAGAAAAATGAGTTTCGTTTTGAAAATGAGAGAGAAGGGGATTCGCTTGTCGGTACGAGGATCGACCGTTTTCGGTGCCTTTACCAAAGGTAACCAATCCAATAGCTATATTCATTATTGGTGCATTTCATTTTGGCTTAAACATCTCTACATTCTATATGTAGTGTAGTGTTTGAGAAAAAAATATTGAAAGTTTCATGTTTCAAACTTTTGAAAGTTCTTAAAGAATTACTTAAGAATGTAAAACATTTTGAGGAAACTAGAATTGAGAAATCTTTATAAATATTATTTGAAAAACTTGGGAAGTCAATTTCAAGTTACTTTAGTATTCTCTTAAAACGTTAAGTAGGTTTGAGATTTTACTCTAATTTAGTTACTACTTAGTTAAAGTTCCATCTCATCTTCCTTAAATTCTTTACAGAGGTGCTTGTGATCATAAGTGATATTAAGTGAGTGAGAATGCATGAATGCATTGATCTTATATGACTAGAAAAAATTAATTCATTCTTACCACAACATTCATCTAAAAACATTTCTACCATAGCATTCATCTAAAAACATTCCTACCATAATATACATCTAAATTTTTTGTTTTCATAATTATCATATATAAGAAGGAAAAGTTTTTAAAAATGGATTGGGGTTGTAGACCATCAAACATGAATCTAATATTGGGTCATCACTTGAGTTTTGGTCTTGGTGAAGTTGTTAAATGAAAATGATCTTGAAAGAAAAATATGTTCAAAAGAATGGAAAAGATAGAGACTTAATCACAAGAGAAATAAGGAGAAAGAGAAAGAGAAAAATTTTGAAGATCACTAAAGGAAAGATTTTAAAAATAAAAAGATACATATCTTTGTATGTATTTTATATATACATACATACATCTATAGATGAATATGTGTACACGTATGTTTGTGAAAACTTTTGAAAATGAAGTATTAATTTAAATAGAAAAGAAAGACAAGTTCTTGAAAGAGAGAGAGAGAGAGAGAGAGAGAGAGAGAGAGAGAGAGAGAAATGCATATATACATGTTCATCTTATCACACATATACATATAAGAAACTTTATAAAAGAGAACATTGATTTGAGGAGAAAGAGAGATTTTAGAAGAAAAGAAATAGATAAACAAATAAATAAATAAATAAATAAATAAATAAAATATATATATATACACACACACACACACATTAATAAATTCATAAAAGAAGATATTTAATCTTGAAGAGAGAAATAAAAGTTTCTAGAAAGAGAAAATAGAACACATATATGTGTGTGTTCATGTATATGTGAAAATGTGTAAAATAATATTTGAGAACATAAAGAGAGAAGAATGAAGGAAATCATCATGTACACATAGATGTATATAACATGTCTCATCATATGTTTTCATGAGATTAAAAATTAGGAAATAACTTAAAACATCTGACTTCAAATTTGATGTAGGCCGGAGGAGAGCTGAGACTCATGCGAGAGCCTAAGCTAAGTCTCCAAAGTTACATTAGAAAATATTCTTTCGAAAATGTTTTGGAAAACATGATTTCAAATATTTTTATATATGGACATAAAACATAAACATTTCATTTACTTCAAAGGAATATGTTTCTTCCACCGTTGGGTATCGAAGAAAATTAAACCACATGATAAGGTGCTCATTAGGGCTCCTAATCAAAGTATTAAAAATGAAACTAACGCAAAATGACATGAAAATGCTTATTAACATGTACATATTCGTGAGAGTTTTCTATGGGTTGGACAAGCCCCAACCTCGAAAATTAACATAAGAATAAATAGTTTCAAACTATACTCTCATTCTCGCCGTGCATTCACATATATGAATAGAAAAATTAAGCAATTATGCATGAATAATATCTCCAAAATAAAACAACATTCAAGTAATAGAAATAACTTGTTCAATCATATAATGTAATATCATCTCATCTTCTCATGCTCTCGGTGCACTCAAGCATAGCTTCTTGACTCTAAAAGAGAGATTTGAGAGCTATCTCATATGGCCATAGGGAGATGAAGAAGAGAGGAAATAAGGGAACCAAAACAAGACTATATTGAAGAAGAGTTAGAACATGATGCAATCATTCAATGAAATATCATCTCATCTTTTCATGCTTCTGGTGCCCTCAAGAATAGCTTCTTGACTCTGAAAAGGCGATTTTAGAGCTATCTTATATTGCCATGAAGAGATGAAAAAAAGAGGAAATAAGGGAACCACAACAAGATTATATGCAAGAAAAGAGAGGGCATGATCCAATCGTAAAATAAAATATCATCTCATCTTCTCATTTTCTTGGTGCACTCAAGAATAGCTTCTTGACCATAAAATAGAGATTTGAGAGCTATCTTATATGGCCATGGGGAGATAAAAAAAGAAAGGAAACAAGGGAACCAAAACAAGGCTATATTCAAGAAAAAAAAAACAATGAAAAGAATGAAATGGGATGTCGATTACATACCTCTAATAAAAATGATTTTAAGAAAAATAAACAACTTTTCTTGGAATGCTCCTAGATTCCCTTGAGTAGAACAACAAGATGATGAATAGGAAGCCCTCCAAGAGATCTCTTCAGGCTCCCTTGAAGAGTCGTAGTCTTCTGGAATAATTTGGGGTGATTACATGCTTATATCAAACAATACTTGGGTGGTGTGGTTGGCAATGGGAATAGTACCTTCAACGACAGATGCCTCTTGATTGACCTGTTGTATTGAGACCACATACACCCTACTAGGTACTCATCAGTTGCTGTTGGTACTGCTGTTGTTGCCATTGCTGTGGTTGCCATAGCTGACCTTTACTCTTCCCACCAATCTTCCACTGTGGGCAGTCTCTAAAAAAGTGTCTCACCTTCCCACACACTAAACATGCACCAATGTTACTGGGACAAGGCTTGTTCCCATGAGGAACACGTTGACTTGTTACAAGTGGACTGCTGCAGGAAGTTCTGCTTGTTTCCATGTTGTAATCTCTGACGTGGTTGCCAGTGGTTGTAGATCCTTTGATCTCCATGACCTCATTTAGCTGGTGATGCTCCAAACTAACGACTACTCCCCTGCTAGTCATTGAACCACTTCTTAATGAATTGTTGATTGCCTCCTCTTGAATGATTGCCCATGTTGGTGAGTTTCAACTCATGTCGCCTAGCTATGGCTATAGCCTCAGTTAGGATGCATAGTCCACTTGTCATCACACGGACCCTCAAACCATCACACAATCCTATGAATACTTCATAGCTCCCGAATGCTTGGTTGGATACATGGTTGGGTAGAAATGCTCTAAGTTGTGGAACTTTGTCGTGTATTCATCAACAGTCATGCCTCTTTGGGTGAGATCCACGAAGTGCTGGACCTTTCACTCTTGCACGTGCTGGGGGGAGTAGGCCTCTAGAGAGTACTCTCACAGTCCTCCCAAGAGATGGTCTTCTCTTTCCTAAACCAGATTCCTTTGTCGACTCCCACCAACGATGAGCATTATCTCTCAGTCGGTAGGTGTGATTCCACCTTTACTCTCTTGAAGCCATTCATCCATGTCTTTAGCATTCTTTAACCCTATGAATTGGGTGATCCATGTCCTTAAACTTCTTATAAATAACCCCGGTTGCTTTTGGAGCTGAAGCGACAATCACTTAATGAGTCTCAACGTGAAGCTACCTCAAATGACCGATTTGCTCGTTTTGATCACAAATTGTTATTGTTGTGGTTTGCAAAGCATGCATAAGGAATACATTTTGCTCCGGCCAGTCTGAAGCAGAACCACAAGGTCCATCACAATCAATGTTATGTGCATCCATCTATAAAAATTGAATAGCATCAATCTCTACATAAGAAAGGGAAAACAATGTTATCTGCCTTATAATCTCCATGCCATCACTTGTTCGACAACATCCATATATCATTTTGTAAAACCAAAATCAAACTCCATTATTATATGTTGCATGATCAAAGAACTCAAGACTTGGCCCGATGGACTCCAAACTGGTACCCCTATAGACTCAAACTGACTAGGGGCAGGCCTCGTGACCAACAATCCAAAACTTGGAAACTCATAAGAAATGGAATACTTGTAGTAGTCTTCTCCATGTAAGAGAGATGTGTAGACAGAACTGAGTGGTCCTCTTTCAATGCTTCTTAGTTGTAGCTCCTTGTTCCTCTCCTTGTGTAGGATGTTGTGGCAGAGGTCAAACATTGTATAGGTTCTAATAATTATGTGCCCAAACATATCGTTTATTAGGAATGAATGAAGGGCTTGGTGTTGTTCCCCCAAAGGCTCCACATCTTCAAAAATAGCAGGCGACCTTGGGTTTTGAGGTGCAAAAACCCTACTATCCTTGTTGTCTTGTACATTCTACTAGTTCGAGCACACTCTAACCATCAATATTCCTAGTTGCATGCTACTAAGTTACAAACATGGAATAAACAAATATTACCTTGAATAAGAGAAGAGGATCTGGGTTGTTCACTACGGACTCTGATGAAATGCCCAAACCGAGGCTCTGATACTGTAAGAACCCTGAATTTTAAAGGTTTTTTTTATCACATGCAGAAACAAACTTCAAGATTTACAACCCTTAAAACATTCTGAATCATTACATCACACCAACTATAACCATACCGTACCATAGTTAAGTAAAAACAGTTTAGTTAACAAGTTCGACGCCCGCTATGAAAGGAAAACAAACAAATAAAAATCTCTAACATCCAACTTCTAGAATTGTAAGACCAACTTGGGCATCATCAAGACAATGCAACATCCACATCACCACTTCCCTCTCTTCTTGGTTACCAGAAAAGAATATTTGGATGAGAACTTGAAAAGTTCTCAATGTAATGACTACCTTAGATTCACTGGCTTATAATGAACGTATTTGTAACCCAACTTACATTAGGTCAAGCACAATTCAAATCAACCAATGTGCATGATAAGAGGATTTCTAAACATAACAAGAAATTGAACATATCAACATTCATCAACACATGAACATATAGATGATAATGAGCAATAAACAATAAGTACTACATACAAGACATTGTTAGGTACATATGCTGGTGTATGCACTCTTATTATTTGTTGTCATGCTTACAAATATAATTTAATTTCTTTTATTAATTCATTGTGGGCACTACGTGGGTGGTGTCTCAGCCATTACTGGTATTGTAACAGAACAATCTATGAATAGTGCTCAAGAGAACAACCAATAACAGCCACAATACATGCTAGTACTAGACTCATAGATCGATTGTTGTCATCTTCCATGGAACCAGGCCTTCAAAAGGACAAGTTGGAGGGGCGTTCCCCTACTGATCCTCATGCCTATGGAACATGTCACTCCATAGTGGGTGTACCAAAACACATGCAGCCTCACCGCAAAATGACAAAACAACCTGGATGGCATAACACTGGTCCATCCGGACCCACTAGGTGGAAGGGCAACCTCCTACACCTTCCTCATGCCACGAAAGTTGGTGCCACCATGCTCTGTGAGCAGTTTGGACCATACACAGTTACTGCAGATTATGCATAAATCGACAAGAACATCATTCCTTACTTCAAATATCGGTATATTCTGAAATTTAGTAAAATATTAAATCATAAGACTTTACAAAAAGAAGCATCGAAGACCCTCTTTCAGAAATTATTTCATAAGAAAAAAGACATAATAAAATAATTTTCACTTTAACAGCTTTTTTGGGAAACTCTAAAAATAATCGAGTACACTCAAAAAACTTTTGATAAAACATATTAGGGCTTCCCTCACATGGTCGACCATTTCTTCCCTTATTCTCTCTTTCATCTCAACCCTTCGTCCTTCCCACCGTGAGTTTCCATGGCCATTTGTCTCCCACTTGTATAAAGTACATTTATTTGCTTATTTTTAGGTTTTTCTTTTCTTTTCCTTAGGGATTTAGGATTTAGGTCTCACTGAAAAATATTAATGGCCAATCCTCGGCGACCAGTGAGGCCACCCAGTGCACAGCACCGGCTGAGACTCCTGTGTGTTTCTCCCAATTTTTTTTATGCATATATATGTATATATATATATAACCTTTTCTCTGCATTAGGTTTTCCTTAAGGCCAAGGGCTTCACGATAAATCCATGGTCAACCAAACCTCTTTCCTTCATCTCCAATTATATATATATATATAGACACACACACACACACACACACACACACACATATATATATATCCTTTTCTCTGCATTAGGTTTTCCTTAAGGCCAAGGGTTTCACGATAAATCCATGGTCAACCAAACCTCTTTCCTTCATCTCCAATTACTTTATTATCATTATGTTTCTTTTATATGATTCAAGTTAAAAAGGCTCACAAGAACCATTCAAAAAAATCTGAGGAGAAGCCAACATAACAAAAGCTGAAAAAAGGAAACCTTAGCAGACCACTGATTCTACATATTCCCTTTCTTATTTTCTCTAGTATGCCTCATTCCAATTTGCTCTAGTCAAGAAGACCTTAAGCTGTTTGCAAATGATAAGCCCATGAAACCAGCAGGCAGGGTGCATTCGTGACTCTTTTTTTTTGTGTTCAATTTTTTCTTCTCTTTTTGGTTAGTGGGGTGAGAACCGAGCAGAGAAGTCTCCCATCGTCTCACACAAATGTTGCAGAGACAATCAACCCTATCTTTCCCCTCTCAAGTTGTTTGCATCTCAAAATAGTTTTGGTTTTTGGAGTGCTTCAGAAAAATAAAGTTTTATTTTGAAGAGGAAAAAGGGATTCGCCCATTGGTACGAGGATTGACCATTTCCAATGACTTTATCAAGGGTAACTAATCCAAGGGCTATGTTCATTGTCGTTATATTTCATATTCACTTAAGCATCTTTAACTGAAATGAATTTCTTTTGAAGATAGATATTTCATAAACTTTTATCGAAGAATGAGAAAACTTTGAAGCAATTTTGAGTTGAGAAATGTTTTAGAATTGAGAAATCTTTTGCAAATGCCTTGAAATTTTGAAAACTAAGTTTGATATTTTTAAAAAATTTCTGCAATCGATTAGTGTTTTCTTGGATTCTTAAGTTGGTTCAAGATATTGCTCCAATTCAGTTACTACCTAGTTAGGGCTCTATCTCATCATGCTTAAGTTCATTAAAGAAGTACTTGTGATCATTCATGAATTCCATAAGGGTGTGTTTGTCGGGCAAGAAATCTACTATAGAAGTGGGTTTCTCTTCCAGATTTTCAAAATTGTAGACCCTTCTGACAAACATGGGATCAAAATCCCAGAATTTTTAAGCAAACCTAGATTTCTATCCCAGGATTTCAATCCACCTGCGAGGGGTGTGATCGAACTCCTCAAAAAAATTGTCGGCCCATTAGGGCTCAAATGTTTCTTCCACTTCTCCTCTTTTGCCTCCAGTTCTTGTTGCAGCCATCTCCATCTCCACAAAGACTGAACAAAGAAAAAAATGGCAACGTCCAATTTCAATCGGTGCCAAGGGTGACGTTCACAACTTTTGCAATTGGGTCGTTGGGACAAAAATATGGTCTTTTTGAAACAAACGCAATATTCAAGCAATATTAAAGAGAAATTCCAACACAAGACATGTAAAAGATAGGAATTAGTAATTCTCAAACTGAACCTTTCCCAAAATATAGAGGAAAAGGGGTAGGAGATTGAAATTACATAGATGGCGAGTAAAGGGCATGGGCTGTTGTCATTCTGTAAAATGATGGAAAGCTCCTGATCGAAGAAATTCATCATCTTTATCTCGTAAGAGTCACTTCTTGTTTGCTCCTTCCTTTGATCCTCACTCACCATTGAGCAACCAAAAGAAAACCCCCAAATTCTAAGAATTGACAACAGAGAGGAAAAAAAGGAGGAAGAGCATATTGTAGAGAGAAAGAGGGGAAAGCACATGGTGGCTGATGGAATGGAGAAGGAAGGAGACCATTGGTTGCTCCACACTCGCCGTCGAGCAACCAAAAGAAAATCCCCAAAATCCAAATTTTCTCACTTTTTAACGTTAAAACAAACATACAACTATTATAGTTGTCTTAAATTGTCTCATATTTGCTTGAAGTCAGGATTATATTGCTTGATATCACCATTGGTTGCCGACTTTTGGTTTATTACGAAAGTTGTTAAATAAAAACTTTAACAACGGTTCAATTTTTTTTTTTCAGATTTTTAACAAATGTTGGATAACATCAAATAGATTGTAATCCATATTAAACAAACATTACCTATTTTTGGAATAGGGATGAAAATCCCCATTATCCAGATTTCAGGATTAAAATCTTGATATTTTGATCCCAGGAGTTTAACCTTGGTGCTGAGAAACAATACTAAGTGCTTGTGAATGAATGAATGCATTGATTCTATATGCTCGAAAATAAATTGATCATCCATACTATAACATTCATCTAAGAGCATTCCTTCTATTATGTGTTTGGTATATGTTTTCTATAAAAAAATCTTATTACTATGATACTCTTTTTCAAAAAAAAAAAACTTTGGAAATAGATTAGGGTTGTTGACAATCAAACAAGGCTCCAATGTTGAATGCATCACTTCAATTTTGGCCTTGTTGAAGTCAATAAAGAAAAATCAAAATTTTAGATAATGGGAGAAAAGACATTTGGAAGAGAGAGAGAAAGATCTTAATAGAGAAAGAGTAATTAGAAAAGAGATGAATGCTAACTACAAGAAAAATTTTTCTTAAAGAAAAAGACAAAATAAAGAGATAAAACCTATAAGCAAGATATATATATATATATATATATATAAGGAGAGAATGAAAAATTTAAGAGAAAGAAAAAAATAGAAAGAGAAAATTAGAACAACAAATTTTAAGGACAACTGAAGAGAGAAGAGAAAGATCAAAACAAAGAAAGCAAATTGTAAGAGAGAAGTTTTTAAAATTAAGGAGAAAGAAATATATAAAATAGGAAAACTTATAAAAGAGATATTTTAAAGTTAAAGAGAAAGAAAAAAAGAAGTTTTAGAGAGGAAGAGAGATAATAGAGAAACTTCTAGATAGAAAGATTTTAAAATTCATGAGAGAGAGTGTGAGAAAGATATGTGTATATATATATATATATATATATATATATATATATATATATGTATGTATATATATAATAGAAAAATTTATGACAGAGAGATTTTAAGAGAGAGAGAAAGAAGTTTTTAAAAGATAGAGATATACATATAATAGAAAACTTATAAAAGAAAGATTTTAGAGTTAAGAAGTTTTAGAGAGGAAGAGAGATAATAGAGAAACTTCTAGATAGAAAGATTTTAAAATTCAAGAGAGAATGTGAGAAAGATATGTGTATATGTGTGTGTGTGTGTGTATATATATATATATAATAGAAAAATTTATGACAGAGAGATTTTAAGAGAGGGAGAAAGAAGTTTTTAAAAGAGAGAGATATACATATAATAGAAAACTTATAAAAGAAAGATTTTAGAGTTAAAGACAGAGATAGAGAAAGAAGAGACTTAAAAAAAATCAAAGGGAATGAGATAAAAATCTTAAAAGAGAGAAAAATGTAGAGAGTGAGAAATTAGTAAGAGAAAGAATCAAGACGAAAAAAATTGCCTAGCAAGGGAATATTCTAATCTCTAACGTTTCTTTTTTGTTATATATAACCCAAGATCTAAGAGATAATTTTGAGGATTTTTTGAGTTCAATCTTTTTATGTAGGCTGGAGAAGAACTTTGGCTCATGATAGAGTCAAGGCTAAGTCTCTGTAGCTCTTTAGAAAAAGTTTTTACTTCTGAAATTCTTTTAAAAGCAAGATTATATATATATATATATATATATATATATATATATATATATATATATATATATATATATATATATATATATATATATATAAACTACAGTCATATTTCATTTGCTCTTATCTATTGCAAAGGAAGCATGTCTCTCCCACCATTGGGTATGGAAGAGAGACTAGCGTTAAGGAAATGGAAAATAAAGTAGTTAACACAAAGTGTAGAAGTACATGAAAATGTGTTTTGACATGTATATATGTTTTTAGGTTTTCCCAAGTTAGAGAAGCCCCAACCTCAAAAAAACAATGTAAAAGAAAGGAAATCTCTTCTTAAGCTCTTATTCTCACTAATCATTCGTATATAAATCAGAAAATCAACTAACCATGCATGCATATCATCATAAAGACATAGGCAATGCATACATCCAATGAAAATAGAAAGAAAAAAACACATTTCGTGCCTATTTGATTTGATAATAGAGGAAGAAAATTAGATTTTATTTCACCTTGCTCATGATTTTGATGCACTAAAGAATAGTTCTTAAATTTAAAGAAAAGATTTTTGGAGCTTTCTTGATGGCCATGAGGAGATGATAAATAAAAAAAGCCAGAGGTGAAATAACTACATATCTCTAAATAGTGTAGTTGAAGAAGGTGAATCCTCTACTTCAAATGAGCAAAGAAGCCTTACCGAGACTCCAACATATTGATGAAGCTCTCCAAGGGCTTCTCACGTGCTCCCTTAAGCATGAGGATTAAAGAAGAGGATGAAATTCAAGGTTGAAGGAGCCATAGAGGCTGTTTGATATGCATGGAACAGCTAAGAGAGGACTGAACATGTTCTGAAATTTTTATAGCCAATCAAACAATGAAAAAGAAAAGAAAAAAACTCAAAAGACAAACAGGACAGTGGAACAAGTAACAAGGGGTATAAATTGAGACAAGGTTTAGACCTGTTCCGTGGTTTACCCTGTAACAGTAACCACGGAACGCCCTCCCCACGACGACCTCCCCCTCCCCCGACTAGCTCTCGAGCGTTCCCTCCGCCTGCTGCTGCTTCCCTCTCACTCCCTGTTAGTCTCTCTTCTTTCTCCTTCCGCCTCCTCGCTCCCTCTTCCTCTCTCCCCGCCCTTTTATTCTCTTCACACCACAATTTCCTATTTCTTGTTCTCCCTCTCTGACTCGGTATTAAAGAAGATTCGACCGAGATTGGGAAGAACCAGCATCAGAGATGCTGGTGACTCTTCTTCTTCTTCTTCTCCCTCCCTCTCTCTCTCTCTCGTTCTTTCTCATCCAGCATCTAGGGTTTTAATCGATGCCTTTTTTTTCTTCTAAAAACGGAGACGAATTGGCTTCAAAAGAACGAAGGCGCATGCTTCCGCAGTGTGCAGCAGGTTGCCTCCTGCTCACAGCTCTATGTGGTAATGACGGAGCAGCTTGTGTGCTGCTGGAACTGTAGCCATCACCAGCAGATAGAGACATAAAAAAAGCAGCCTCTGTCTTCGTCCTCAATTCGTGTTAAGTTATGAGGCTCTTAGCAATTAAGTTCAGCCTAGCCACTAATTCTGAATTTATTAGCAGGCTGTTTTGGATCAAGAGTCTAGAAGGTTCTCACCTTATGC
The DNA here is from genome assembly GCF_008831285.2 of Nymphaea colorata. Taxonomy (NCBI): domain Eukaryota; kingdom Viridiplantae; phylum Streptophyta; class Magnoliopsida; order Nymphaeales; family Nymphaeaceae; genus Nymphaea; species Nymphaea colorata. The sequence goes on along the minus strand of NC_045147.1, from coordinate 6,177,907 downwards.
CAAGACAGCTAGGTGGTTACGTTTTAACAGAATTGGTTTTATATTCTGATTTTTTCTGTTTTTCATTATAATTCATTATTCTTGTATCGATGCTCCATAAAAGAGTGTTCATAGCCCTCAACTGTTGTGTGAATAATATATCTCACCTCTTTCTGTGCGTTTCCTTTTTCTCTACTTTGTTCTGCTCTGTTCTGCCCCATTGCAGTTTATTCACATGGTATCAGAGAGTTGATCCATGGCAAACGCACAAATGCCTCCTGTCCAACCAATTTCTGAAGCTGCAACAGAAATCAATTCTGTCGACTTCTCAAGCCCCTTTTTCCTGCATCACTCGGACAACCCTGGGACTGTATTGGTCTCTCAACTTCTGACGAGTGAGAACTATGCAACTTGGAGCCGTGCAATGCTCATGGCTCTCTCAGCCAAGAACAAGACCTCGTTTGTAGATGGCAGCCTTCCTCAACCGAAAATCATGGCACCTGAGTATTGTCTGTGGAATCGCTGCAATCACATGGTACTTTCCTGGCTCTTAAATTCCATTTCTCCTGATCTTATGCACAGTGTTATATATGCCTCAACGGCAGTAGAAGTCTGGAACGACCTCAAAGAAAGATTCACCCAAAGCACTGCTCCTAGAAAATACCAAATCAAATCTGCCATCTGTCGACTGAATCAGGAATCTATGACTGTTGCTGTCTACTATACCAAGTTGAAAGCATTGTGGGACGAGCTGGACTCTTATGATATTTTACCTAACTGTTCATGTGGTGCTCTGAGTAAAATATTTGTCAAGCAGCAAGAAGACAAAGTCATTCAGTTTCTCATGGGTCTGAATGACTCCTACAACACAATCCATGGTCAGATCATTTTAATCGACCCTCTGCCATCAATCTCTAAAGTTTACTCACTAGTTCTCCAAGAGGAGAAGCAGCGTGAAGCGAGAAACTCCTTCAATCCTGTCGAACATGTGAGCTTGCTGTCAAATTCAGACAATAGATCAATGAGAAGCAAAGGGATCAGGAAGAACCAATACTTCTGCACATACTGTCACATCTCTGGACACACAAGAGACCGTTGCTTCAAATTAGTGGGCTATCCCACAAACCCAAAAGGAACAAAGCTGAGGGCTGACAAGGGTGCGACTGCGAACAATGTTGTTGATTCAGAAAAGAACGGTGGATATGGTACTGCATCCAATGCTGCTGGTTCATCTCAAATTGGCATTGAAGCTTCCAAAGAGCCTGCCCAATCCCTGACTATGGATGAGTGTATCAAAATTAGGCAACTCCTGAAAGACAATTTTCTACCTCAAGTAAACTTTGCAGGTATGTCTCTTCATCAAACCAATTCTTGGATTGTTGATAGTGGTGCAACCGACCACATGTCATCTTCGTTAGAACTGATGTCCAACGTCACTCCTTTGACTACTCCGTTTCCTATTCGATTACCTAATGATAAAATCATCTTTGCAACTCATATAGGTCAGGCTGTCCTTTCGCCCAGTTTAACACTTGACAATGTTTATTTCTTGCCTCACTTCAAATTCAATCTAATTTCTGTAAACAAACTTGTCAAACAGCTTGATTGCCTTATTACCTTCTCTGGTGAGTGTTGCTTTTTGCAGGACCAGAACTCCATGATGAAGACTGGTCTGGGTGACTTGCGGAATGGACTATATGTTGCAAATTTCCTCAACAACTCCTTGAACTCTATGGCCTTCCATAGTAGTAGGTTCATCTCACCAGAAACGTGGCACATAAGGCTAGGACACCCGTCAATATCCAAAGGCCATCCCTTCTTGAAATGTGACTCTGGTATTGAGCAGTTGAACAAGCATTGTGACACTTGTAAACTGGCAAAACAGACCAGATTACCTTTTAACTCAAGTGAAACTGTTTCTACTGCAATCTTTGAACTTGTCCACTGCGATATTTGGGGTCCATACACTGAAGCATCACACTCTGGTGCAAAATACTTTCTGACTTTGGTTGATGATTTCTCCCGTGCTGTGTGGGTCTTCCTTATGAAACACAAAAGTGAGACTTCCTATCATCTGAAAAATTTTATAAACTTGAGCAAAAATCAGTTCAGCGCCAATGTACTGAAAATCAGATCAGACAATGGCACTGAATTTTTTTCTGACAATCTGAAAATTTTCTTACTTGAAAAGGGGATTGAACATCATCATTCATGTGTTTATACCCCTCAACAGAACGGTGTTGTCGAAAGGAAACATCGACACATTCTTGATGTTGCGTGAGCACTAAAATTCCAATCAAGTGTTCCGCTAATCTTCTGGGATGAGTGTGTTCTCACAGCAGTATACCTAATAAATAGAACACCATCCTTGTTACTGCAGAACAAAACACCATATGAAATCTTAATGGGAAAGAAACCAGAATATTCTCACCTTAGATCTTTTGGTTGTCTTTGCTATGCAACTAACATTTATCCCAAATCCAAGTTTGATCCGAGAGCCATCCGATGCATTTTCTTGGGCTATCCTCAGGGACAAAAAGCCTACAAGGTGTGTGATTTGCAAACCAAAAGAGTTTTCACTAGTCGTGATGTTATATTTTATGAAAATATATTCCCATTTAAACTTGTTGCAAAACCACAAGTATCACCTGTTATTCCACTGCCTCTTATAGATGATCACATGGAGACAATTGATGGTCGTTTAGACACCAATAACCCAAGGGCCCAACCACCTCAGTATGACACAACTTTCCCTTCATCAGAATCACATTCTCAATCACATAACCAAAACCATCATGATATCGACTCCATCGAAAACCCTCAAGCTGTGGGAACTGAAACTGAACCTGAACCAAACTCATTAACACATCCTAATACTGCCCAACCTTGTGAACTGAGACGCTCCACCTGGCTACGCAGACAATCAGTACTCTTGAGAGATTTTTACTGCAATGCAACTGTCCTAAAGTCACTCAACCAATCTTCATCTGGAAATCGGTCTAGCACAAGGTATCCTCTCTCCAACTCATTATCTTTCTCTAATTTCTCTGATTGTCATACTGCCTACCTTTTAAATATCTCTCGCTACACCGAACCTTCATCCTACAGTCAAGCAATACAGGACTCTAGGTGGACAAATGCTATGCGAGATGAACTAAAAGCATTGGAGAGCAACAATACCTGGACACTCACTCAACTGCCAGAAGGTGCCAAACCGATTCCCTGCAAATGGATATATCGCATCAAATATAAATCAAATGGAGAAATAGAGCGATTCAAGGCCAGATTAGTGGCAAAGGGCTTTGCACAGATTGAAGGAATTGATTACGATGAAACATACGCTCCCGTAGCAAAATTGATAACTATACGATGCCTGCTATCAGTAGCTGCAAAGAGAAATTGGCTGCTTCATCAAATGGATGTATACAACGCCTTCTTAAATGGAGATCTTGAAGAAGATATATATATGATGTTGCCGCCAGGGTATGGCAGCAAAAAGGAAAATAGAATTTGCAAACTGAACAAGTTCATCTATGGACTCAAACAAGCTCCCCGCAACTGGTTTGCCAAATTCTCTTCAGCCATTGCCACATATGGTTTCAAGCAATCGAAAAGTGATTATTCGTTGTTCACATTGCATCAAAGGTCAGTGTTCTTAGTTGTGCTGGTATATGTAGATGACTTAATCATTGCAGGAAATGATCAAGGAAGAATTGATGACTTCAAGAATTATTTGAACCAACAATTTCGTATGAAAGACTTGGGTACCCTTAAATACTTCCTAGGATTGGAACTGTCTCGCTCCAAGCAGGGAATCTTCCTTTCACAAAGAAAATACACATGCGACATTTTAGATGAAGCTGGATTGATCAATGCTAAGCCAACTGATATACCAATGCAGTTCAAACAGAACCTGTCAGCAAGCTGTGGAGAACCCCTAAAAGATGGCTCAACATTTAGAAGATTGGTTGGGCGTTTGATCTACCTGACCATTACCAGGCCCAACACCATGTTTGCTGTACACTCACTCAGTCGCCATATGCAAAATCCCACCACAGTTCATTTCAACTCAGCACTCAAGGTCTTACGCTACCTCAAGAACAGTCCTGGACAAGGTCTTCTTTTCTCAAGCAATGACAATGATCAGATAATTGCTTATTGTGATGCTGATTGGGCAGCATGCAAAGACACTCGTCGATCCATTACTGGGTATTGTGTCTTCCTGGGCCAAAGTCTTGTCTCATGGAAGACCAAAAAATAGCACACCATCTCAAGGTCATCAGCTGAAGCTGAATACAGGTCTCTAGCCAATGTGTGTTGTGAAGTTCTGTGGTTAAAAAATCTTCTGTCAGACCTAAAAGTTACACAATCTTCTCCAGTCTTGCTAATGTGTGACAATAAATCAGCCATACAAATGGCAGCCAATCCTGTGCATCACGAAAGGACCAAACATGTTGAGTTGGACTGTCACTTAGTCCGTGACTTGGTGAAAAACAAAACTGTAGCAACCAAGTATATACCTTCTAACTTGCAAGTGGCAGATTTATTTACCAAGGCTCTCCCAAAGGACAGATTCATGTTTCTAAGAGGCAAACTGGGCATGAGCAATCTCCATGCACCAGTTTGAAGGGGGTGTGTTAAGTTATGAGGCTCTTAGCAATTAAGTTCAGCCTAGCCACTAATTCTGAATTTATTAGCAGGCTGTTTTGGATCAAGAGTCTAGAAGGTTCTCACCTTATGCGAAGACAGCTAAGTGGTTACGTTTTAACAGAATTGGTTTTATATTCTGATTTTTTCTGTTTTTCATTATAATTCATTATTCTTGTATCGATGCTCCATAAAAGAGTGTTCATAGCCCTCAACTGTTGTGTGAATAATATATCTCACCTCTTTCTGTGCGTTTCCTTTTTCTCTACTTTGTTCTGCTCTGTTCTGCCCCATTGCAGTTTATTCACAATTCGTCTCTGCTCTCAGTGCCAATGTAAAGTGAGCTTTCACATATGCACTCAGGAAGTTGTTTGAGGACAAACTCTCTCCATGTTTGGGTTGGATTTAGTATGAAAACAACTCCTTTCATTGTATTTTTTTTTAACTAAAAATGTCTCATATTTCTCACGTAACAAAATTTCATAGTTCCACCATTGAGTTCTTATTGGAAGAATCGCACATAATATATCTTTTTGAGATTATAAGCGAAACTTAAGCCTAAAAATGAAAATTTCCATGTTCATATAAAACATGAGTTGAATCGTTCAACCGCTGTATTCAAAATTGTAATCCACCCTCAGGCAATCATACGCTCAATATGGACACCAAATCACAATATCGTCGCAACTCCATAAAAATTACTACTTTATAGTATATTATTTCAGTAAAGATTATTAAGGTTAGAAATTTGTTACTGAAAGCAGTTAATTTGAAAGTATACATATAAAATTAACTAGTACCATATGTTTCATTGTTGCACTGCGTCTTCTAAAAATTAACCTTGGCATTTTTTGCTCGCCGTTTTCCAGAAGTATGAGTTAGAAGAGGTTCTATTTTTAAAATTTTAAAACAGTTAACTTTTTGGCATAATAGAGCGTATCTGATTAGTGTTAATTTTATAATTGCATTTGTTAGTTGTATGACGAACTTAAAATGGTTCTTGAAATTGTGCAAGAAAAGTGCAAGGCTCGAGTGCAACTCTGTGCAGAGTGATTGATTATGAGAGATTATGCTTCTATTGTTGCTCTTTTTCCTACATGACCGATTGATCTGAATCTGATAGATAACGAGAAGCTTTCTTTCCTCACCATTGACCTCAACCAAATTGGTGTGGGTATGTCATATAGTAAACTCTCACATTCATTCAAGATATTAATTCCCCTTCCCTTGGAGGCTTGTGATATAACTCTAGATAGCTCACCACAACTTGAGAGAAAAAAAGGTCCGCCGATAAAGATCTGTTAGTCGTTGAACTTGAGAGACAACTGACCAAAGTAGGTCTAGAGTCGTCTCAACGCTGCCCAAGAACTGAACACGTCCACTTCATCTATATGTCCCAAATACATATTTCTGATTAATGTCCAGTTCCTCTATATTCTGATTAACTTAGTGTTGGATAGTGGTCCTTAGCCCTATCCTTTTCATCTCGTTACTGCTACTGCTAGGGGCCCCATTCGTAGTTGAAAACCGTTTTCAAATAAACATTTTATTAAATAAAATCAAAGATATACATTACCGGCTTTTTCTCCACTGATCTCTCACTCGCCCTAACCATTTTCTAGCTTTGGGAAATCATGTGAGGCGGTTTATATATGCTTAGCGTCTCTCGATTTAGGGTTTAATCTAAGGATTAAACTGATCGGTGCCTCATAGAAGCAAACCGGAAAAAACTATCTTCTTTCTGCTTCTATCTTTATTCTTCTTCTTCTCTGTAACTACAACAGTTGCCCTTGACGTTCACGTGCTCATCCTGAAGATGCAGCTGGTAAGCTTGCTGAGGAAGAGCGGGTCAAAACTCAGGCGACATTCTGCTTCCCTAATTCCAAGATTGGTATCAGAGCCATGTTTGTCGAATTTTAGTCCAATCTAACTTTTGTGGTGCATGTAGTGAACTCTGTCTCTTAGCACATATATATGTTGTTAGTTTGTAGCATGCTGTTTTAGATCATATCTCCAGAATGTGAAAGCATGCTAGGCTATACTAAACAGAATGTATGGCGCATCTTAGTTTGAACAGATTTGAAGTTTCTCATATTCAATATATCATATTGCACTCTCTTCTATAAGTTGTACTACTGTATCCTTGAGTCCTAAGGTGACAGAGAACATAATCATACCACTAGGCCAAATAACCTGTTCGATTGTGAATGCCTTGTTCGACCTCTAGACCTGACCATGAATGCCTGTCAGGATATGCACGATAGACCTTCACCCTCTAGTCAAAGGTTCTGATTGATCTGTAAGAACCTAGATGAAAGCTCAAAAAATTCAGAACCTGGAAAGAGCCTCGACGAGTGGAAGAAATAGCCTTGTCAAAGATCTGATAAAGGGTTCCCAAAGGAAAACAATAATAGTCATAAGAAAAAACCCTCATCCAGGGTCTAGCCAGAAAGGTTGCACATGCAAGACTGAGATAAAGAAAACCACCTCTGCCGACGACTTCACGTAGCAGGTGGCTGAGTAGAACACAACAGCCTCCAAAAGCCAAGCATTTCTCAACTCTCCTATTGCATGCCAACTGAGAGGCAGGAGCTGTGGGGTAAAATGCAGCGGCACATCACCTATGTTCAGTCCTTCGTTTTTGCACAGCAGATTTACCCTTAGCATCTCGCTCAAGAAGCAGCATCTGAAACAAATTGAGAAGAGGAGGAAGAAGAGAGATTTGTTTTCCGGGTTTGCTTCTATGAGGCGCCGACTAGGGAGATCAAGTGATTAATACCTAAGTCTAAGTATTGCTGGGCATAAATAGTGTCGCCTCATCATAGGTTTTCCCGTATCCCAGTGAGCGGTTACGATGATGAGAGATTGTTGGAGAGAATTAAGCTCGTAACTGCAAGTGGGCCCCCTTGCAGTTACGAGACAAATGGGTAGGGCTCTTGGCCACTATCCAACATCTCCCACTTGGCCATGAGACCGCCAAATTGCTTCCACTATTTGTGGGTTTCCATAATCTTTAGTTATGAGGTTTTTCATAATTGGTATATCCATCGTAACTTCAATCTTCTTCAAGGTTTGTAGCGAGGTTTTCCTTTCAATGGTTTTTCATCGCTGCCTTTTAAGTATTCAATATATTTCACATTAGTTACGAGGTTTTCTTCATGCACAAGTATTTCCATTGTAACATGTTAAAAACTTAGTCCCATGTGAACCACAAGCTTTACATAAAAACCATCAAGAATCATCTTGATAATAATACTAGCCATCATGTAAGCTTTTGAAACGTATATGCATATTCTCTTCTTGTTCAACAATGAAATCAACCTGAATACTTTTCAACTACCTCACAAAGAGGCAAACAAGGATTTTCTTAGTCCCATACAGGCTAAATAAAGCAATAGGAATTTCTTTTATTAAAAAAAATGTGTGCTTTTAATAAATATATCTTTTGTTTCATTCATATATATGAAAATATTTAACTGCCATATAATAAGGCCAACCTGGACTTTCTTAATGTATACTTACAACCCAAATTAAAATCTTGTATTAGGTTCAGCACACAAACTAATATGCATTGAAAGCACATGGTATATTTTCTTTTATTGTTTTTCACAATGACTTAACTCCTTTAACAACAGGAGTTCCAAAGCATTCATGCAATGCATAATCATATGACAAAATACAAATTAGCTTTTCAACATAGCAAATAGCATATTCAAGTGTGCTCTCACTTATCAAATATCTACATAGTCATCAACCTGATTAGCAACTCCTAATCTTTATTATGACCATTTAACAAAATGAGTAATTAATTCATAGTCTATCATACAAGCACTTTTCATCTTGTATAGTTTTCATCAATGTACTCTCTCATAGAAGGAGTTTCATTTAGCCCATCGAGGTCAATACATAGCTTCGCCAACAAATGAATGCATCAATAATTCAAATATCTCCATTCAAGTATTCCGCAAGATGATCACTGAGATCACTACTAATAAGCTTTAGTCGGAAGTTTAATACCAAACTGATTCTTAGTCGGTTCATTACCTGACCGCTTATTAGCATATTCAATCGATCAAACTTGATCATCAAATGAATAATCGATTAATTACCAGACTAATCCTCTGACGAAACTTGCTTAGTTGGTTCTTTATCAAATTGTTTTTCAGTCGGTTCATTGCCAGACTGTTACTCAGTTGGTTCATTGCCAAATTGTTCCTCAGTCGGTTCATTGCCAGACTGATCAGATCATCCAATAGATCAATATGATCTCCCACTGGATCATTGTCTTTGATATTATTATTTAAACACCTTAATCTCATGCCAATCTCATGCATAAAACTTCATATACCCTACCTCATTTGGGTATTCAATACATATGCATTTAGAAACATGGACTTTAACTTCTAGATATACACTTAATATGCATTGTGTATCTCCCAAAATATCAATATGAATCTAGTTAGTGTGGATCTCATTATATTCATGAGTGTTATCTTACACCTCATGACAAATATTTAAATCAAATTCATTCTCAAACAAGAACTTGCTTAATTGCATGTTAACATAGTTCGATCCACAAATGAACAAATAATATAACATGTTTGGATCTAATATAAAAAAGATACAGATGTTTAACCGTATATCCAAATATATATATTCAAATCTGAATCACAACTGTATGTAAGGTGGATCTCAAGCAATAAATAGATCAAGTTCCAAAAGTCACATGAATTCAGATTATATTAACGTAGATTAACGTAGATCCAAACTAGTAATATCAACAATACCATTGACATGAATTTAAAACATATGATCCTTATTGGAATAATATACAATAAGATTCAAATTCAGATTATATTAACGTAGATTAACGTAGATCCAAACTAGTAATATCAACAATACCATTGACATGAATTTAAAACATATGATCCTTATTGGAATAATATACAATAAGATTCAACAACCATATTTGGATCAATACCCATTTCTCTTTGAAGAAAACAAGTTATCATGTACTGGCACTTTAGTGCTATAAAGCTTCAAACAAATACATTCTTGCCAATATGAATGTTGGTCGAAGAGTGTTATATTACATCTCTTGAGCATGCACTAAAAGACAAATTCATTTTCCTAAAAAAGAGAAGCAAATGAAGCTTTATTCAATAATTTTTTAGAATAACCTTTGAATCTAGAATGACAAGACACACTACAATATGATCATATCCAAAGGCAAACATGATAACACATATTGAAACCAAAACAATCAGGATATGAATTTTCCACATATCCAACCAAGTCAGTTTATATCTGAAGCTAAACTTTATGTAATGTGGATTTCATTAGTTCAAATATATAAATTCAGATCAAACCAGTAATATTCACAATGCAACTAATCTGAATTTAAAACTACAAATGATCCAAATATTGGACAACATGATTTCAACAACCATGTTTGGATCAAACAATAGCTCAATTCTTGAACAAGGTGAAACAAGAAAAATTTCTTTACCTTGAAATGATGCATGTATTTATTCATGCTAATCCATCACCCAAATAAAACAAGTTTCCAAATAAAGACATTCCAAACTCATATGGGTTTCAGTTCAAGAATGTTACATTACACCTCTTGAACATACATTTAAACAAGTTCACCTCAACAATAGAGTAAATAAAGCCTTGTTCACTATCATTGTAGAACGATTTGAATTCATATATGCTTGTCATCTTTGATAAAGGCAAATAAAATTTCATGTACTAGAACTTATAGTACAACAAACTTCAAATGAAAATATTTCATGATATATTGGACTCAATGTTAGACTCAATGTTAGTACAAATATCTGAGGCCAATGATCTAAACAAATTAATCTGGATCCAAGTCTGTCATGAACTAAGCACAATTCTATATGGATCTCACCACGTCTAAGAGTGTTGATTTACACCTCTTAGCATAGCAACATACAATGATATATTCATTCTTTTTAACTAAGATAAACCCATAGTAATATAATCTTTACCCCAAGAACATTCTTTCATAAAGGAGTAAAAGAAACTCATCTTATAGCACTATAGTGCTTCTCACATTGAAAATGTACAACTTGTAAAACCATTAGATCTAAAAATCAATGCACATCATAATATGTTTAGATCTAATATAAACAAGATATAGATCCAAATTCAACAACTAAATGGATATATAAAATAATGTTTTGGTCATTTCTAATATCTGCATGGACTCAAAATGACGATGAATATTCGTAAAAGCAAGTATAGTAACATATACTTGAACCAACAGAAACAAGATATGGATTTTTAACCAATAACCAAACAAATTTAGATCTGAAGATGTCATGATTCAAACTGAATAGAAATATGGATCTTAAACAACAATCAGATCCAAAGCAAAAATCCAAATGATTATTTAGATTCAGATCTTACCAATGTGGATCCACACACAATAATATCAATAAGAGGATCCAAATCCAAATCCAATATAAACGTGTTTCAACATCATATTCATATCTAAATATGATTTTAGTTAGTGTAGAAACACTAGTTTTATATTGCCATTGGGTCATGTATGGACAAAATAACAAAATTGCATAAGCATACAAATATGTTGCTAACCATTTTTCAGTTTTTGTTAGTTCTGAGGCTCCCACTCATGAAATCATTTCTAAATTAATTCCACGGCAAGTATAGAACAATAATACATGGAAAACAACAAGGAGAATAATACATCAGAAGATCTCCAATGACATTATAAGTTTTCACTCAAAATAAGGAAAACTCAATACTAAATTTTAGACCACGAGCTTCCCTTCTCATATTCAAAGTTATTTTCAGAACCCTTTTTCTGTAATTTTCAATCAGCTTGAGGGTACCTATATGCAATTGTACATAAAATCTCTATTTTCCACTGAAATTGCAAAATAATTTTTTGGAAACCTCTTTCAGCATTTTATAATAATTCTGGGAGTATCCCAAAGCAATTTTGTATAAATTACCAGGTTTTCACCAAAATTAACTTTGGCAAACCTCTTTTTGAAAAAGTTTTCAGAGAAATGTCGCGGCTTTAATTATCAATAAAATCGACAGCCGCTTCGAAAAGTTGAAGAAATAGGTGGACTAATTTTGTAATTTCCAAACTTTTCCTATAAATTCATTCCCTAACCGAGTTTTTTTCAAATTTTTTGGCCCTTTTTCTCTCTCCTCTCGTGAAACCCTTTGCTAGGGTTTCGCGTGCCGCACCTCCGCCGCGTCTGGCCGACCGACGGTTTCAGCCGCCACCTCCGGCCGACCGACAGTTTCAGCCGCCGCCTCCTGCCGATTTCCACCATTATCGTGAGGAGATGCTCGTGCCACTTCGAAGAACGACCCTGCTTCTTCTGGTGAGCAGCGAGCAGATGGAACCCCTCTACTCGTTCTCAGAAAACCCGCACTCTGCTCCCTCTGCTCATCCCTTTCCTTTGCCGGCAACCACTACACCCATAAGTGAGAGGGCCACCGCCGGCCATGGTGGTGTCCGTTCCCCTTTTTCTTTTCTATTTTTTTTAATTACAAGAAAGGGAACAGGCCGTCGGACAGCCCCTTCTTCTCCGTGATGAAGGAGAGGAAGGGCCGCCGTCAGGCGTTCAGCAGGGAGGGTGTGCAGCCTTCCTTCTCTCTCGGTTTCTCTTATCTGAGACAAAACAGAAAAAAAAAGGATGATTGCCCTTTCCTGCCGGTGAAGACGTTCTTCACATGCTCGGTCGTTGAAAAAGAAAGAGGTCGACAGAGAAAAAAAAATCACAAAGTCCTTTGATTTATGTGTCCTTTGTCCAAACCCTCTGCTATTTGTTCCTATTTCAGCGCCTTCCTTTTAAGACACTTATATGCTTGGGTCAGAGATCGACACTGATCTTTGTTTCTCTTGAAACTCCGAGGCAGAGCACTGAGCACTAGCATGCTTTGCACATTCAAAAAACATGATTCGAGAAACAGCTTGATATATACTTAGGCATTCACAACATGATATATACATAGGTATTCATCATTGGTGTCACACAAGTCTGAAGGGACTTACTGAAATTCGAAGAACCTGACGCTCTGATACCAATGTGGGGTAAAATGCAGTGGAACATCACCTATGTTCAGTCCTTCATTTTTGCACAGCAGGTTTACCCTTAGCATCTCGCTCAAGAAGCAACATCTGAAACAGATTGAGAAGAGGAGGAAGAAGAGAGATTTGTTTTCCGAGTTTGCTTCTATGAGGCATCGACTAGGGAGATCAAGTGATTAATACCTAAGTCTGAGTATTGCTGGGCATAAATAGTGCCACCTCATAGGTTTTCCCGTATCCCAGCGAGCGGTAACAATGATGAGAGATTGTTGGGGAGAATTAAGTTCGTAACTGCAAGTGGGCCCCTTTGCAGTTACGAGACAAATGGGTAGGGCTCTTGGCCACTATCCAACATGAGCTACAACCAAAGACGGCCAAGGTCGGTCTAAGAAACGTGTGCAGTGTGAAGCCTACCATGCCACCACTGGTTCTGCTGCAAAGCTCACCCACGGTTGGGGGCATCATGTGGCTGAAGGATGTCCATGCGCCGAACGTCGACGCTAGTAAGAACTGCACCAGAGTTTCCTTCAGTTCTTGGGTGGTAACGAAGCACACCGAGAGAGTCGCCAAGCTCGGTCTCCGAATGACACCCATCGTTCTCCAGCCACCGCTCACCCTTTTCGCCGTCTCTATCACAGCGAGACAGGCCCTTGATGGGGTCAGTTCCACCGGTGTTGCGATAGAGGAGAGAGATGAGGGTTTTCCAGGGCAGGCATTTCCCATCAGCTCCTCTCCCTTTCAATTATCGAGACCCACCATCACCGACCGCAGAAAGGTAGGCGGGAACCCTCGGTCCACTATTGCGGCCTCTCGTCGGTTGCTGCTCTGGTCGGTTTCTCTATAGCGAAACGAACCACAAGCTGAGCGCGAGTCACGAACGCTCACCAGAGGAAACCCTAGCAGAGAAGGGCACTCACGAGAGGAAAATGAGAAAAGATCGGCTTAGAGCGAATTTATAATCAAATTTTAAAAATTATAGATTTATCCACCACTTTCACAATATTTTCAAAAATGCTGTCAAAGTTGAAAATTATAGATTTAGTCCATCATTTTTGTAATATTTTCAAAAACACTATGTCATTTTATAGAAATTAATGCCACAACATTTTTTAAAAAACTTTTTCGGAGGCTTGCAAAAGTTAAATTCGGTTTAAAACCGAGATTTTATGCAAAATTGCATAGAAATACCCTTAGACTTATTAAAAATTCCTAAAAGAGGGTTCCAAAAATAGTTTTAAAAATAAAAAAAGAAAATCTTGTTATGAAATTTAAAATTGAGATCTCCTTGCTCTCCTAAGTGATATTTTAGAATATTATTATGGGGGATTTCTTGACGTGATATTTTTTTATGTTGTGTTAGATTTAACTATCTCTATTGTTCTTTACTTGTCATTAAAATTCAAAACTTGGAAATGACTTCTAAAGTGGGAGCCTCAGAATTGGCCAAAACTGAGAAACTCAATGGAACGAACTTCCATGGATGAAAGCGTAGAATCATGTTGGCCTTGACTCTTGAGAGGCTAATCTATATAATCAACAAACATTTTCTTACTTTAAGAGACAAGCCCACAGATGAGGAAAGGAAAGCATATGATTCCATTGAGACTGATGACTTGACGACTAAAACCATCATGTTAGCCTTCATGGAAAATGACCTGATCAGGGTGTTTGAAAATTGTTCAACAGCCAAGGAGATGTTTGATGTCATCTCCTCAAAGTATAACACCACTACTACGATGCATGTTCAGTTACTCATAGAACAGTATAATTCATATAAAATGAAGGAGTGAGATAACGTGGTTGACCATGTTAACAAGTTGTTGGTCATGGCTAAAGACATAGTTGTAGTAGGAAATGTGATACTCGACAACATGCAGATTTGTACGATCCTGAATAGTGTACTTCCTTCTTGAGATATTGTAGCCACTGCTTGAGTCTCCAATTTGACACTCTAACATTAGAGAAGCTCCCCATTCAGTTTCTTATTTATCAATAACACTTGGTCAAGAGAAAGAATGCATAACTAATGATAGGCCAGGATAAATATGCTAGTAGTCATGTGTCTGTAAGACCCAAACAATTTAAAAAGAGAAATGATGACAAGTTTAAACACAATTTTGTAGGTACTCAGAGATCTTAAAGAGCTGTAGTGAAATGCTACAGGTGCGAAAAGCCTGAACACTTCAAGAAGAACTGTAGGACAAAGTTTCCAAACAATAAGAACAACAATGGTCAGGACAAGAACAACGTGAGGAAAAATCAAGGGCACTTTCAATAGTGAAGTCATTTGTGTTGTGTCACAGTGTTTAATCCACAAATGGAGATCTGAATGGTTAGTGGGTAGATTCAGAGGCTACTTGTCACATTGCAAAAGGTCTACATGAAAAATAACTCAAATTGTGATGTCATGGGAATCAGGTCATATCGATTAAATGTTGAGGGCACCAGTGTCATTCTTAATAAAATTTTGTATGTTTTCCCCATGAGGAGGGACTTAGTGTTTGTCCTCGCTCTGACTGAAAAATGTTTTGAAGTCTATTTTGTTGTAGAGAAAGCCACAATGGGAAAACGTGAGAGGACCATGTTCGAAGGAAAATATGTAAAAGAACATGACATGTTTAAACTCAATTAAATGAATAAAGCTTCAAATTCTGTTTATATTGACTGTGCATTGAGTGTGAGTACAAACTTATGACATGAAAGATTAAGCCATGTAAGCCTCAACAAGATGAAGACTCTAGCACAACAAGGTATACTACCCAATATAAATATAAATGATTTCGCAAAATGCAAGTCTTGTTTATATGAAAAGATAACAAGGAAATAATTTCTATCTAAAGTAATTCGAGCCATTGGTCTATTGAAGATTATCTATACAGATATTTGTGGACCTTCCATAATCCAAACACATAGTAGCATGTTATATTTCATAATATTTATTGACAACTTCTCAAAACTTGGTTATTTTTACCTGATCAAATATAAATCTGAAGCACTTGAAAAATTTAAAGAATATAAAAATGAAATCGAGAGACATCTTGAAAAATATATCAAGGTTGTAAGGTTTGATTGAGGTGGTGAGTATATATCAAATGACTTCATCGAATACTGCAAAGCAGTCCCAACCACTCCTTATGAGAGATAGATTGGTGTGAAACTAGTTTGAGACATCTGAGGAGATGAAGATCTATAGCACATTTGAAAATTCTAGATCCAGAAGTGGATAAATTAGATATCAGATATGTAAGATGTTTGTTTATTAGATTTCTGAAATGATCCAAAGGCTACATATTATGCCACTCGAATGAGGGACTTATCGAAAGTAGGGACACAGAGTTCCTAGAAGAACTCAATAATAAAGACAATGATCTAGTGGGAGATCAAACTGATCTATTGAATGATTTGATTTATTAAAAAAAATATTCAGACAACAAACTTACTGGACAACAGTTTGGTAATGAACCAATTGAGTATGAACAGCCTGTAGAATAGTTTGGTTATGAACCAACTGATTTAAGTATCTCATCTTTTCAGACTTTGTTAGGTCATAAAAGACCTAAAGCTCCTCGCTCATATTTGAACGATTACTACGCATGTCTAGTAAAGAAGCTATGCTGTTTAACAAATATTCACGAAATATCTCACAATTTGACATATAATGAAGCAATAAACTCACATGAATCGTCAGATTGGGTAAACGCTATGGATGAAAAAATCGAATCCATAAAAAAGAATTGTCTGAGAACTAATAGACATTCCTAAGGATAGAAGACCCATTGGGTGTAAATGAGTGATAAAGAAAAAATATAAAACTCACGGATCAGTCGAGCAATATAAAGCAAAATTGGTGGTGAAAGGTTTTCCCCAAAAGGAATGAATTGATTATTTAGAAACATATTCACTGGTTGCAAAATTTGTATGAATCAGAATTATTCTAGATATTGCAGCCTTCTATGACTTGGATGTTTGTCAGATACATGTAAAGACTGCTTTTTTGAATGGTGAGTTAAAAGAAACTATATATACGACTCAACCACAAAAATATGTCATCAATGACAATGAAGACAAAGTGTACAAGTTGAATAAATCATTGTACGATTTGAAGCAGTCGCCTAGACGGTAGCACTTTACCTTTTGTAAGGCAATCACAAAGCTTTGATACTTAGCAAAACAACTGGACCACTATGTATATGTCTACAAAAGTGGGAGTCTCTTTTGCATACTGTCATTATATGTTGATGATATTTTATTGACTAGAATGATAACAATATGATGCTCATAACAAAGACTTGGATGAATGAGAACTTTGAAATGAAGGACATGGTTGAAGCATCTTATATACTAGGAATAAAGATCACTCAAGATAGAAACTCGACAATACTAAGTTTGAGCTAAAAATGATACATTGATTATATCTTAAAGAAGTTTCGCACGCAACATTGCAAACCTATTGAAACTCTCATAGCCAAAGGAACAAATCTAAGCAAAAGTGATTGTCCCAGTGAAGGACAACAGAAATTAAATGTTTCATATGCACACGCTATTGGTAGCTTAATGTATCATAAGCTTTCATCTTGGTGTTAGGATCCGCTACCAAAGTAATCTGGGATGGCCTCACTGAAAAGCAGTTAAAAGAATTTTTCGGTATATTAAAGAAACAAAATGGTTGAAATTGTCCTACCAAGTTAAAGAATTAACTCTAGTTGGCTATATCGATGCAGATTTTATTGGCTGTAAAAACGACAGTAAGTCCACATCTGGATATGTTTTTGGGTCAATAAGGGTGGCTCTTGCCCCTCTGCGGTCTTCAGCTGGGTCCCACCTAAAAAAAAATCATATTTTAAAAAAAATGATATTTTCCAAAATGATAAAGGACCGTTAACAAAATGATAAACAAAAAAAAAAAAAATGAAAGTTGAAGCTTATTTATCCATTTAAAATGGGCAGACATTACAGCTTGGATACCTTATGTGTTGGAATTAAGTTGTAAACTTGCAAGAGTTTTGAGTAATTTGCGTGGTGGAAAATTGCAAACTGGGAATTATACTGACAAACTATTCAAAAATTCTGTCACAACTAGCTTGCTTGTTATGGAAGAATTTATGAGTAATTTTTTTTTTTTGGGTAGGGTTGCGTGTTGATTTTGTTTTTCTCGCCACCTTCAAGTTGCACTAGTTATCCTTATGCTTTATTGGCCATGAGTTAAAAAGCAAATCCTCATTGTTGGATTTCATCAATTCTATAAACTTGTTCTCAATTTTATTAATCATTCACCTTCCTTTGTTGGCGTTCTCTCTATAGGATTGCATTTACTCCCAATGAGCATCGTATTCAATTTTTGTTGTAGTTATGGCCACTGGGGCCCCAACTGGATGACCCCGATCATTTTAATTGAATTTGAACCAAACCACGCCCCAGGCTTGCCGACCCGAACCAGAATTATGAATTTAACAACAAGATCCACTTTATGTCCACAAGCCAAAAGTTTATCTCGACCCAGACCCGATGACAAGAGGGAGCGATGGCCGCGCGTCCGCTACTGCGCTCGACTGCCGCCACTAGCGCACCCTTCTCTTCCTCCCTCTCCACTTCTTGCAGAGCGACGTCGAGGGCGCTCCGTTCCACCTTAATTCCTTTCCTCCGCCCCCCTTACAGATTTAGCGGACTCGTTGGAGCCCCTCGTCTTCGGCCCCGGCTTTCTGTTTCCCTCGTGAGGGCCATGTCGTCGTCTAGTGTTGGGGGATTCGAGCACAGTACGGGTCCTGGAAGTCTCCAATCACAGCAGACGCTGTCTGCAGGGCGGAGAAGAGGCTCGGTGGGATGTCCTTCGATGGTAGTGGCCGCCTTATCTGGCTTGAGGTCCGCCCCAACGAGTCTGGGTTGGTGCTCTCTCTCTCCTTGTCTGGGTCATAATTGCTCTTTTTCGTCAATGTGGATATTGAAGGCCAAGAAAAGTAAGCGAGTAGGTAGTCAAGTTGTCAATACTAAAGTGTCCATTGATGGGTGGGTCTGGGGTTGCATCAGCGGTGCACGTGAGAGTGGAGATTACTCAGATACTAACGAACTGACATCGTTTTCGTTGGTATAACTACAATTCTGAATCCTCTAGGCCTTGTTGAGGGGAATCAATGGCCCGTAATATGCTACTCAGAATTTCAGAAATACTCTATGCTTGTTTAGTCTCAGTGGAAAAGGATGGGGAAACAATGGTCCCTAATATGCTAAGCAGAATTTCTGATGAAATCAATTTATTGGTTCTTTAGTTCCTTTTAAGTTTTAGAGGTAAAGGTTCTTATCCGTTGGGGTACCTCAGTTTGGCAAGAAAAGCCTTTCTTTTGCTTCTGAATGCATTTTCAAGCGGTAAACGACGCGACAGAACTTCTTCTCTCTAGGTCTTTTTCTCTCATTTTCCCTTTTCATTCCTAAATGTTTATGGTTTAGGCATTTGTTATTACCAAACCTTTTCCTTGCGACTACTTGCGACTGCTTGTGCAAATCTACTTACGACTTATACTGACAAACTTTCCAAAAATTCGGTTACAGACGTTCTGTGCTTGTTATGGAACCAGCAAATCAAGGAGATGCGCCTGAAGACATTACACCTCCCGACTTCTCCGTTCGGACACTAGCCCAGGAGTATGGAGGTGGCGCATTCTTTCTTCACGGCGAGATGATCATATTTTCTAACTACAAAGATCAACGGTTGTACAAGCAGATTATTGGAGGTTATTATAAAAAACGCTTGCTTATCAACCTATAATGTTTTTTGATTCTTAGTAACCTATACTGGAAAACCATTAATATCAAAGGCAAGTCATAATAGACCATATTTTTTTGCAAAAAGCTACACTTTATTTGATCTACATTCGCTGCTAGCCTCTAAAATATTTAAAAGGTACAATACCCGAGTAACTTAGGCTTCTAAATAGCAGGAGATATGGACTATGAGTCACAGTCCTTAAGGAGCCTTTGAAGGTAACGTGCCCTGGCATACCAACAGCCAACATCCATATCATGGAAACCATATCTAGAGGCTATATTATCGTAATCAAAACTTACGTCTACATTCAGCGTTTGATTGGATTGGTTGCATAATCTAAAAAGCTACATCACATAGATATGGATGTGGCATTTCTCAATACATTGAGGGCGAAAGTGTTTGAATGATGAGAAATATAAGCACTACCTTGACCTGACATCAACTACCTGATCTTGTTAGATTGGCATTGGATGTTTGTGAAGGTTGTCAGCTCAAAAAAGGAGAGTTGACACACCTTTTCTGAGAGTGAAGGTTGAAAACTTAGAAGTGCAGTTGTCTTTTATCTTTTGAAAAGCTACGGTGTAAAGTGCTCAACTTGTGAGTTGTTTGA
Organism: Nymphaea colorata; assembly: GCF_008831285.2. Taxonomy (NCBI): domain Eukaryota; kingdom Viridiplantae; phylum Streptophyta; class Magnoliopsida; order Nymphaeales; family Nymphaeaceae; genus Nymphaea; species Nymphaea colorata. The sequence continues at coordinate 6,157,810 of NC_045147.1, read as the reverse complement.
CCATTTTGATTAAATGACACAATTATGCACACACACACGTACACACACACACACACACACTAACACACACACACACACACACACACACATAATTAACACACACAGACAGACAGACATATATATATATATATATGTATATATGTACCCAAGTTTTTGTATGCTTCATGTGTCTTAGGCTAAAAACCATGCCTTTGCCTAGGCTGCAACTCGGGCACTTCTTCAAATTTTGAAACTGATTCTTTAGATTAAAAACTCGAGCCTCTGATATTTGTGAATACGTGTGAGAGTGTACTCCATAATTCTGCAGTTCTGCAAGCCTCTGGAATGCTAGCTAGCACTTCCTCAGAAAGTGTGGAGGTAATTTATGCAACCAGAGACTGATCACATTTCTTCAAAGCCATATATTCTAGATTCTTGACAGATTTAGTGGATGTTGGCACCCCTTTCATCCTTTGTTTCCTGCAAAACAGATCACGGTGGTGCAGGAAAAAAACCATCCAAATGATGATCGAGATCCTAACTCCATATGAACGGAATTGTTTGTCTCTTCCATGTTGAAAAATTAGTCTGTGAAAAGCTTTTCGGTGACCAGCTGGTTAAGAAAGTTTGTCGAAGGACCAGAATTGGAAGGAGAATCCACAGATAATGCACAAAGATATATAACTAGGAAACCTAGAGAAAAAAGTAGACGACAAGAATATTAACTTCTCGGAAGAAGGAAGATAGAAGAAAGAAGAAGGAGCTTGACCACTTTATCAATCAGCAGATCTTAAAGAACATAGAGTAACCAGAGATAAAATGACCAGCCAATGGTGTCTTTGCAAAAGTAAAATTCATGACTTCGTTTTGCCTTTTCTTTCAAAGGTCGGATGAGGCTCAATACTGAATCTGCAGGTTGTTTTATGCTGGACTGGCCATCAATAGAAAACCATCCTCTTGATTGTTGAATGTAAAGTGATGAATAAGGCAGATAAGAGCTGAAAGAAATCAGAAAACAGAACAGACTTAATGAACACATCTGTGTCAGCACTGATTCATGCCAGATATATGTATCAAGATATCAAAGATGAACGTGGGATCATTTTTATATCCAGAGACAAATATAGTCTGATATAAACAGAATACAGAGGTAAAAAAAAAAAAAAGAGGTACAAGCCAAGAATTTTTTATGTGTATTGTGTATATTAGACAGCAAAGGATACGAAAATGGGGCATGACAGAGAAATATCAGAAGATAGTGGAAACAGTTAAGAAAATTAGGGGTTGACAGAGAAATATTGGGCAATATTAGAAACTGACTTAGGAATATTAGATGACAGATGGCTTCAGCACATTCGGAATAGAGATATGAAGATAACCTGATTTTGATGACAGAAGTAGAAGTTCGCTGCAAAGCCTGCCGGCTCATAGGTGAGGCACTGTTTCTTCCTCTCTCATACAGAAAACACATTGGTTTGCAAGTGGAATGCCTTGTTTCTTGAATCTGTCCAAGGTAACCAGCCTATTTTGGGCCGCTAGAAAGTTGAACGATGCTGCATTAGGGGGGGCTGGTTCCAAGCAGTTCTATTCCTTTTGATCCTAATATGATCATAGATCTTTTTGCAAGAGAGGGAAGAAGCTTCATTGTCATCCCACCAAAGTCGATCAGGGCTATCAATTAATTGCAAGGGCTCAATAGCATGACTGATCCAAGTCTGGTTTATCACAGCCTGAACTTGCGCTTTATCCAATTTGATCTGAGCCACAGTCTTCTCGAAGTGACTCTCAGCAGCCCTGAAATCAACACCAGTCAGCCTTTAATTCCGCACCCCCACAAGAGCAGAACCAAAAACGGACGCGACTTCCATTTCCAGGTTTCCAATGAACATGGTGACTAATGGCTGTCCGTGCCCATAGAATAGCTTTCCATGATGCCGACTGGTTAACAGCCTTCTTTGGTACCCGAACGTTGTTACGACGGAGGTATTTCTTCCTCACCATATCAGCCCACACGGTCACACCGAGTCGCTACAATATACTTTGAATGCCATCTGGATCAACATAGCCCTATTGAGAGTGTGAATATCGGTCAAGTCAATGCCCCCTTCACCAACCGGCTTACATAAGACTTTGCAACTGAGTTGATGTCGATGCCGATGGTTATCAGTGTCAGCCTAAACAAAGTTGGCCAGAGGCTTATCAAGTTTCTGAACTGTGGCAGAATGAAGTCTAAGGTTTGTAGCCCAGTAATTGATGATCTGGGCGAGTAGTAGGGATAGTATCTCAAGCCGACACATGCCATGTTCAAATTTGAGCTTACGGATGAACATCTTCATAACTATTAGAAAAAGATAGGAGGAGAGAGGTGTTAGAAAGCTATGTTTCTCTTCAATTAACTTGGTAGGATAGATTTATCTTGTAATAGGTTAGATCCATTTCTTTTATTATTTTCCTTTTACTTCTATATTTTATTTTTAGTTTTACTTTTCAGCCAAAGATATGGCTAACTTTATCCAGTTGGACTCTCCAACGGCTAGATTTCTAGCCATTGGAGACTCCAAGGGATCTTTTTCTCTTCTATTTATTGTATCTTTTCTTTCTTTTTTGTAAGCTCTTGAAGAGCAGTGTCAACTCTGACATATTGTTTTGGAGTGATCTGTTGGTGCTGTATCAGCATTATTAGAAGCACCGGTCGAGGTTGAAGTTGCTGTCAACTGTGACATACTGCTGTGGATCATTTACAACAAAACGTATTGACTGTCTTGAAACTGGTGCGCTTTCTTTTTCTCTTCAAAAGGCAGGCTAGTTTACTTTTCCAATGGATAAGAAGGAATATTTCTAACTTCAGCCCCTTCTTAAACTTACTCAAACCAACTTTGTTATATGGGCTTCAACCATAAAGCACCATATAGGAGGGCAAGGTCTTTGGGTTTACATTGAAGGGACTGAAATTGAGCTTACAATAAGTCTTACTAAAACCATGGACAGAAAAATTGAAGAGCTAAAGGGAAATGAGGGAGATAAGGCAGTCAAAGAGTTTGAAAAGAAATGGAAAGAATGGAAAACCTATGTCACATAGGTAGGGGTATGGGTGCCAGTACGAGTACAAATCATTTTTCAAAAACTTGGGTGCAGGGGTACTGTCATGGGCTGACTCCTTCAGCCAGTGCGGCACGGCAAGAACCTGATTGCCGTAACCCTCCAAACCACCGAAAGGGACGCAAAGGTAGTTTTAGAAAACAAAAGTGGCTGCGGCATTCGTCAACCCGAACGACACTACCAAGAATTCAAAGGCACCGTAGCGAGTGACACAAGTTGTCTTTGGCTCGTCACCGTCAACAATCCGAACTTGCCAATATCTCGATCTGAGGTCCAGGTTGGAAAATACTCGAGCTTCGCCTAGTTGATCAAACAGATCTACAATCAAAGGTAAGGGGTACTTGTTTTTCATCGTTACTTTGTTCAGCGCTCGATAATTCACACAGTTTTTTGGAACCATCATGTTTTGCTTGGAATAACACTGGTGCACCAAAAGGAGCTTTGGAAGGTCTGATTATACCTCCAGCTAGCATCTCGTCCAATTGTCACCGAAACTCTTTTAATTCTATAGGGGCCATTCGATAAGGTGCCACTGCCGGGGGTTTGGCACCAGGAATGAGTTCTATGGCATGATCCACCTCACGTCGAGGTGGCAGCCGTCTAGGGAGCTCCGCAGGCATTGTTCCTGCGAATTTCGCTAAGACAGGCGCAAGCGCCTTTGGTACCAAACCAGGGGAGTCATTAGTCACTTCCCTGATTGCCACCAAGTACGTATCTTCACCGTGCTTTAAACCTATCTTCAACTGAAGAGCAGATATCATTGCGGCCTTACCCCTATCCCTCTTAACCGATATTGTTGGGACCATACAGGGAGACTTCTCGTCCATGATACTGATACTGCGCAGGTGCGGCATCGGGACCATCTTTGCGATATTGAGGAGCTCCATTCCTAGGACCATCCGAAAATCATCTATCGGGACCATCGAGAAGTTGGCTCTTCCTGACCAACTCTCAATCTTCACAACCGCATCCCGGGCTATATCGTGGATGGGTTTTGCCTCTGAGTTCACCGCCTTCATGCGTAACTCTCCCTTCTCAAGGGTGAGGCCCAATCTCCTCGCATTCTCATCTGAGACGAAGTTATGCGTGGCTCCCGTGTCTACCATGGCCATAGTAGGCCTTCCATTTACCAAAATCTCTAAGTACATGAGCTCCTTGGAAGGTGCCGCTATCACTTCCGTTTTCTCCTCCTTTCTTAGGGTGTTCAAAAGTTGAAGTGCACTCACCTTTGGTCCTTCCCCTTCTTCACCTTGTACCGCACTAGCAGATTGTCTTGAAGAGCTTGCCTGATTGTTTCTGTTCTGACGCTTCGGACATTGCCTTCCCAAGTGGCTATCTTCGCAAAACCAACATTTCAACACTCTATTCTGAGAGTTGTCATTTTTGTGAAAGAATGTCCTCCTCTCGACTTGATGCTGAGTCGATGATTCATCTTTACGTTCTCGTTGATCCTCTTTCTTTCCTCCATGGTCAGGCTTCTACGAGGGCCTGAAGGTGTTAGTGTAGCTCTTGCGCTGGGTATCGACCAAGCGTTCCGCTACCACATAAGCATCCTCTAAGGTCTCTGGATTACTCCTTTCTACTTCGGATTGTGCCCACGATTGGAGTCCCAAAATAAACCAGTTCAGTTTATTTTGTTCCTGCATATCTGACACATCTAACATGAGCCTCTGATAGGCCCTCACATAATCTCGTAACGATCTCGTATGTTTCAGTTCACCGACCATCCGATAGGCATGACGTCGCATTCGGGGGCATGAAGTAAGTCATCCACTCTCGCTGAAAATTATCGAAAGTGTCTATTGTGCAGATCCCCTTTTGAATGTCGAGCCGTTTTCGTCTCCACCATGCCACAGCATCGCCCTCCAGCAACATAGCTGCAGTCTTGACCTGAAGGTCGTCCCCCACAACGCCTTGCAGATCCAGATAGTATTCCACTTGGAATAAAAAGTTGTCGATCACTCGACTATCCCGGGTCCCATTGTATTTCGCTGACCTCTGAACGTCGACCCTCGTTGGCCGATCGTCACCTCCACCTACAGAGATCTGTCGCTGTAGTGTGCGGTTCTTTATCTGAAGTTCCTTGACTTTAGCTTGCAGTGCGGTCACTGTGTCAGTAAGTGACTGATTCATGACCATAAGATCGGCCATTTGATCCCGTAGGATCTTCATCTCGTCCTTCATTTCACCAAAGGACTCAGCTGCATTACTCAACGCTTCTTCATGAGTAGTCACGTCGGTAACCAACTTGTTCACCACCTCGGCCAGGTCTTCCTGACACTGGGATGTACCCATCTCGTCAGACTGGGCTGCTCCCTTGCCCTTGGCGCTTCGCAGATTGTATTGAGTCGCCAGGATGTCCTCCTCGATCAACGATCGCCGACGTGTAGTTCTACACCGACTATCCAATCGCTTCCCCAGATTGAGCAGAACCTGAGGCTCTGATACCAGTTGTCACGGGCTGACTCCTTCAGCCCGTGCGGCACGACAAGAACCTGATTGCCGTAAGCCTTCAAACCACCGAAAGGGGCGCAAAGGTAGTTTTAGAAAACAAGTGTATAAAGAATGCTTTGTGAATAAAGAAATCTCGCAATGTATTCAACTTAGAAAATTGGTACATCACGAGAAAGATAAGCAAGGAGAATGATTTCAACTTTACATATATAGGATGACCGAAGCCGCTTACAGGATTCCCAAGCCAACCATCCAAAACTAAGAATCCCAATACATAACACTTAGACCGGTGGGAGGGTACTCCCTTACAACTTACAAGCAAACGAGCATAAACAAAGGACTCAACATAACCAAAGGAAGTATACTGCGATAGAAAAGGAGTACCCTCATATCTTTTGGACTTCTTGTGCAGTTCATAGCTTAAATTTGGCTCTAAAGAGTATATGCAATCCACCAAGTAAAGAGCAAGATCCTCATGCTTATGAATTATGTTCGTGGATTGAAGACTTGGAAAAGGATGTGAGGAACATCAGAAATTTCATAGTAAATCATCAACATGCACTTTCCATTTATAACAAGCATTCTGATCTAAAATTATTAAGAGTTGCAGAGACACGTTTTGCATCTCTAATTGTTATGGTCAAAAGGATAAAAAGGGTGAAAAGTGCATTGATCAGTATGGTGACTGATGATGATTGGAGTTTCTACCGTGCTGATGATGATGACAAAGCTCAAGCAATCAAAGGAATGATTCTTGAAGACAAGTGGTGGGATCAAATCTTTTATTTTCTTGCATTCACAGAACCGATCTGGGAGATGTTGAGAGTTCTTGATTGTGATAATTCAACGTTGCACTGTGTGTATGAGATGTGGGACACTATGATTGAAAAAATCCAAGAGGTTATTTTTAAGCATGAAAAAAAAAGTATTGCACTTGAAGATTCAGCATTTTTTGATCATGTGCATAGAATATTGATTGCAAGATGGGATAAAAGTAGCAATCCTCTTCAATGCATGGCACATACATTAAATCCTAAATATTATGGAAAAAAGTGGCTTACAGGGGGTGTTGGAAGAACCCCACCACATCTGGATCTAGAATTATCAACAAACAGAGTAGCATGTATTAATAGGATTTTCATTGATGTACATCAAAATCGCCGAGCTAATGATGAGTTTGAAAGGTTTTCTACTGGAATTGGAGAAGATGTAGGTGCAACTGTAGACAAAGATAATTATCCATCTTTATCTTGGTGGATTAAACATGGAACTGCTTATCCTACTCTTCAATACCTTGCTTTCAGATTGCTAGTTCAACCTGCTACATCTTCATGCTGTGAGAGAAATTGGAGTACATATTCACAAATCCACACTATAAAACGAAATAATCTCACAAGCAAACGTGCAGAAAATCTGGTTTATGTGCATTCTAACCTTCGGCTTCTATCACGGAACAAAGAAGAATATAGGTAAATTAAGTATATGATTTATTGATTTAGATGTTTCTCTTCTTATTCGCTAACATCATAATAATTACAATTTTTTTGTCTTGTAGGGAAGGAGAAACTAAATATTGGGACGTGAATGTTGAGGACTTTAACTTAGAACAAGAGAATGAACTTGAAGTTGTTAATTCAAGATTCGAAGAACCTTGTATTCCCTCAACATCTTCTATTGTGGAAGAAGAGGAGATTGGGGAGAACGATGATTTGGGCATTGATGATGACTAGAATGATGATGAACAATGTTTTGTGATGATTGATGAACAATGTTTTGTAACTTTCTTTGAGACTTTCTTGCTTATGTCTTAGCAGTTATCACTTTTGAGATTTGGTGATGAACAATGTTTTGTTTGAGACTTTCTTTATTATCATTTTTAATTTTTTTGAATATAATATTCGCCGTATCCGCGTATCCTAAAATTTTGAAAATGCCGTGTCCCCGTACCCATACCCGTATCCATAGGATACCCGTACCCGTATCCGTGTGACATAGCTTACAAGCAAACGAGCATAAACAAAGGACTCAACATAAGCAAAGGAAGTATACTGCAAAACAAAGCAAAAAACTGTACAAACTCTTGGACACAGGGGAACAGGTACGGCTGTACACATAAATAAATTAATAAATACATATATATATATACAGGTACGGCTGTACACATAAATAAATTAATAAATACATATATATATATATATATCAAAAAATTACAAACAAAGTAGCATATATATAAATTATTAAATCATAATCCAAAATTTATAGATATTAAGAATTCCAAGACAAAAAATCTATCCTTTGGAAGTTCTACGGGACTGCTAGCCTACTTCCAAGTTCCATGGCTGTTCCAACTGTTCATGGTGTGGGGCAAGAGGGCGAGGGGGGAGGTGAGAAGGCGAAGGCATTGTGCGAGAGAGAGGGAAAAAATGGTTTTTTAAAACGTGCGATGGACCATTTTGGACTCGGTCAACTTTGACCGAGTCTGAAAATGGTCGGATTCGACCTCGGGTATGTTGACCGTACCCGACACGGTCAATGCTGCACTCATACCCGTACCGGTATGGTGCGTGTACTGCTCTTTTGGAGCAGTACCCGTGTTGCATAGTGGAAAACCAATCATCACAAGGTGATGTCTTGGTTACTAAACAGCGTGGATCCTACATTTAGTGCTCAGTTATCTAAATTTGGTTTAGCCCACGAAGTATGGAAGTACTTGAAAGAGAAATACAATGAAAGATGTGACACATAAATGGAATTTGCAAGTAAAAATCTCTAAATAACAGCAAGGAGACGAGCTCATAAAAGAATATTATGGAGAGTTCTCTCAATTGTCAGATGAATTGTTTAGAGAAAAACTGATTCAAGAAGATAAGTTCTATACTTCTCTTATGAGAATAATGTCTGAGTTTGATATTGCAAGAACTTCTTTACTACACAGGCCAACTATCCCTACTATGACGCCTTGTCTGAAGTTATCGTGGAAGAGAATCGGCTGATCCACTATAAGGAAATCAATGATAATGTTTTAGAAGTTTCAAAACCAGGAAATCACTTAACGAATTATGGACTCCTCATTTTGGAAAAAATAATGAGGATTCTAGCAAGAAAATCATTTGCTTTCATTGTCATTAACCTAGGCATATTAACTCCTTGCACCGCCTGCGCTCCGAACAGGCGAGACCAGTGGCAAAAGCGGGACGTCTCCCAAACACATAGCCACATCCCACTGGCCTCTCATCTCTTATTCATTCATTCTTATCATTATAATTGCACATTCACAAGATGACTGGCTAGCTCATGAGGTTGGTACACTTCACGAGTGCATCCACACCTCCAATTGCCCCCCACACGAGGTCTACACATAACATTAATAGTCATTGCTAGCCATCATACAAGACGGGTACAACTACCCTCCAATTCATCCATTTGCATCATTGCCCACGGCAATATGTATGCAACAAAATACAACATTCACATCAATTATCACATCAATCACATCTTTGAAAAACTTAGCCAAACCACAGAGAGTAGCCTAGATCTACGATTGGCTCGTAGCTGTCCTATGCAGTTATCATTCTTGGATGCTTTCTAATGCACAATTGGGGTCGAGGAGGCATTCGACTCGATACCCCACCTCATCTGTCCTAAACAGTTATCAATTCTAGCATGCACATGCAAATGCGTCACATTTTCAAAACAAATTACTAATAGCCTTCCAAAACAATTCATGTCATATATCAAATCATGCGCATGCATACATACATTCATTCACAAAACAATCAATCAATTCACATCACAATCTTAGGATCCCACGATCCTAGGGACACACATTTAGACATTCGCCCCAGGCAGGGATTTGCCTGGAATGCCGCCATACCTGTGGCACACTCACAAAACTCTTCAAAATGCCTCGAACTTCGAATATGGTAGCTAAAGGTCGACGGGACGTGCCCGGTGTACCTGCAGACATAAACAAAAGATAAGATTTTTACTAATTACCTTATCAATCCAAACAAATATAAAACAAAATCATTGAGGCGCATGTCATCACCTCAAGAAGGTTTCGACGGTAGTGTCGACCTACAAGCCCTCTAATAGGCCGCTTCCTAACATCTTGCCGTTGCTTGCTACTAAACGTCAAAACACAATGCTTCGATCGATCCATCCTTAATACATTCTTAAATGCTTTCTATAGTTAAAGCGTCTTCCCCAAAAATATACCCAATTTACATATTCTTCTCCAACTAACACTGCAATACGCCCGTTGACAAAAGCATGTGCCGTGTGCTCACTAAGACGGTTCTAAATCTTCCCCACAACCTCGCAATCTCTACCATGCTTCCCTATTGCTTCGAAAATCAACACTTCAAGCTTAACCATCGCTTCTCCAACATAATCCTAAACTCCCCCCAAAAGCCAAGTCGTTAACATGCCTCCCTAAACATCAAATTCTAACTTCTAGCATGCTCAAACAATAATTATACATGCTTCAGAGGAAAATATACAATAAAATAGGCGCAATTTCGCCTTGCTCACCCCAAAACAAGAGTCTAGACTGCTGCAATCCTTCCGGCAGCCACCTCACGAGTCCAAGTGTCTCCAAGCGGCTAAAATTTCTCACTGCCGCCTCCACCAATGCCTTAAAGTCGCTGCTATGAGAGGGAAGACAAGTCCCCAAGCTGAAATTCGACCAAACAATCGTAAATATGGTGAGTTATTGCAAAAGAGAGGTCAAAGGGAAAATCTGTCATTAGAAGAAGGGAAGTCGGCCGTGAGAATCAGGTAGTCGGAAAGGCAAAAAGGGAGACTCAGTTGAGAGGGACGGTTCGGTTGAGAAGGACCCGCATGATCATGGAGAGGGAGCCAACAGAGAGAGAGAGCACTGACGGAGAGGGGAGAGTGTAGGTAGAGAGGACATGAGAGCGAGAGAATGGCAGAGGGGAAAAGCACGAGAGAAAGAGGGTTGCGTAAGAGGGAGGTCGTGCGGTTGAGAGGGGAGACAACAGAAACAGTGAGAGAGGGAGGAGGAGAAAAGGGGAGAAGAAGAAAGAAAGAAAGAAAGAGGTTGGGGGCTTACCGGAGCACCGCCGTCCTCGCCGCCGCCTGCACCACCTCCGTCTTCTCATCGCCGCCCAGCACCTCCGTCGTCTTCTTCTTCCTTGCGCTGGCACGAGAGGGGGGGGGGGGGTCTGTGAGGAAGACGAAGGAGAAGAGTGAAAGACGAGGGAGGAGAGGGCGTCGGGCTCACACGCGGGTGGAGCTCGGGTCCGGGTTTGGACCCTGACACGACCCGACCTGCATATGCCGAGCGTTACAGAATACCTTTTGGGTCACTTCTAATTTTTCAATCAGCCAGATCATGCGACATCCCATTGTTTCCGAAGCCCAAACCTGCATAATAACCTGTTCACAATCTGGTCGTAAGGTCCAACAATGCAAAATTTTAAAAAACCCTTACTGTTGGAGCTTCTAAGAGGTTTCAAAACATTAAGCAGCAGTGGACTGTGATCCGATGTTGAGCGAGGGAGTACTTTAAGAGAAGCCAGCCTGCATGGGATAGCATCCTAAGCCTGATTAAGTAAAGCCCAATCCAATTGACAAAGGAAGCGGCTATCCCCCCGGCGATTGTTGCACCAAGTAAATGTCCTGTGGGCATCTTCCACTACATGGAGGCCAAAATTACAGGTGAAAGATCTGAAAGCTTTGCAATTCTAAAGATTGGGAGGGCAACCTGTCTGATCATCTTGATTGCGCATAACATTATAGTCCCCCATTAAGCTTAAAGGGCCCTGCTAAAAGAGGAGGTGACCTACCAGACGGTGAAAATCTTCACGTTGCACCAGAGGGTTAGGATTAAGGTATACTCCATAGTGGGTGACTGAGAACCCTAAACGAAGACAAATCTACTACAATCCATGCTCAGTCCATATGGACAATGCAAGCACTAACGGTAGCTGGGTTCCAGTAGAGGATGATCCTGGCTACATTACTACAAAAGATTGAATTAGTGACAAAAGCCAAACAGGGAAAACCTCTTTGCCAAATGTTAAATTTCTGAGAAGATATCAGAGAGTCAATGAAGACATAAATATCTGGGGAGTGGTCCTGCATGATAATACTGAGATCTCTCTTAGCCGCTGCTCGGCCCAGTTCCCTCACATTCCATGATAGCACCTGCATAAGAAAGGGAAATAAAGACAAAGACAGAGGGAAGCATAAAATGTAGCAGTCTTCACTGCTCATTTGACATTTCCCTCAAACCTGAGTTTGAGAACCTCAGTTCCTACTCAGAAGGCGGGAGCTCTGCTACTACCCTGCAGCCTGCTGGTCATTTCCATTCCCCTCTGCCTGACTGTCAATGAAATCCACCTACACTACCATGCTGTCCGGATTATCCCCTGAAGAAGGACCACTGTGATTCTGATTTGGAGGGTGATGAACTTGGCGATCTTGGTCCGCACACTGCCCCTCGATGCAGTCTGTGGAATTTATCGTTATAGAAATAGAATCCTGAGCTTCGGCTAGCTTCATCCCTACACTCTGAGCATCCCACTGAACAGGTAGGAAATTGCTGAGTTTTTCTAATGGCTTTCGCGCTCGCTTTCGATTTCCTTGGTCTGACAAATCCACATCCTTGCTCTCTGTCAACCGGATGGATCTAGTTTTTGTCGACCATATAGCCAGAATTTTGTTGCATTAGATTTGGTTTAAGTCCTTGCACGACCTGCCTACAAAGAGCTGTCAGGAGGGTCTGGTGCAACAAAACCTTCATCTATGCTTAACTGAAGGGATGTTAACGACTGGTCTGGAGAGGGATTTCAAGGCTCGTCGCCAGTCAAGAGCGAGAGGCCGGAATCAGACTCCAGCTTCTGCACTTTTCTTTCAATGTTAGCTGTAACCGTGTCGCTATGGCCGATAGCTTTCTTACTATTGTCACTAGCTTCCATGCGTAGTAGATCAGAAGCCCAAGGCGACTCCTCTGTCTGGTTTTTGTTATGCACCTCAAAACGGTTGGGAGGTCAAGCTGCAGGATTACCTTCAACTACCCAGTGTGCTTCTGTGCTCTTTTTTGGGGTCGCCCACTTGAGGAACTTGGCCTCAGTCCAACTCGAAGATACAAAAGGGGAAGGGTGAGCTGCGGTAGATTGATCCTCCGAAGCCATGCAATTTTCAACAAAGTGAGTATTTGCCTTACATTATGCGCACAATTTAACATGCTCTTCATAGACAACTTCCTGCAGGAACGACTTCTCCCCAGCCATATATAGTTCCACTGCAGCTTTAGGGTTGAAATTGAGTGGAACAGACAAACATAACTAGACAAAATCAACCATCATCATGGTTTGAGAGAAAGGATTGACCTCCATGAGAGCCCCACCTAACAAGGCTGCGATCCCTCGGAACACACGTTGATCCCATGGGTGAGTTTGAATGCCGGGACGATGCACCCATAGAGGAACCCTGACAGAATCTTCAACATTAAGGGACATACTCGACAGCCATATGCTTCCGACTAGGGTTTCCCTCCTAGTCACCAAGCTCTAGTGCGGAGAACAATGGCAAGGTCATGGGGGCTTTCAACCCTGACTAAGAATGGGCCTTTCTCAAAAAAAAGAAAAAAAAAAAGAAAAAAAAAAGAAAAAATGGAAAAGACGGGGGATTATTTACCTCCCTCTACAAGCAACGCAGGCTGTTCATAACAAAGGTGTATTCCATGCCTCTTTATGTATTGCCACCAATGAAACAACAGATGGCATGGTGGCAGAAAGGACACTTCATCATCAACAAATCTTCAGCAGGAATGAAGACCTCCGGTCGAACTTGGTCAGCCTCCACTTCCAGAGGCTCCCTTGATCCTTGTGGGTAGAACCGGTGGCCATCACTTCCAATTCAATCTGCTCGTTTCCTCCCACCAGATGCTGAAGAGGATCATCACCCAAGTCGCTCACCTGAGCAACCCCCTTGGCCGCCGGATGCCCGATGGTCATGGACGAAGGAGTCAACTCCAAAATCCCCAAATCGAGAGGATGCCCTAGTGGCCCTAGCGGACGTTCTCTCATCTATCATTCAACTTCCCAAACTGGCACTCTTAGTTGTTTCTTTCATTTGATGTTTGCTTGATGACAACAATTGATGGAGAAGAATAAGAAACATGGCACATTTAATCTCCTAAATGAAGGAACAAACCGGGTTCAGATCTCTCAGAGCATTCCTTTGGTAGAGTTCTGCAGCTTGAGCTCTGATACCATAATAATTGTTCAATATCAGACTAGATGGATCACCACTGCCTTAGTTTTGCAGAAAATAGAGGAGAAGAAGGATGCACACAAAGGTAGGGGCGACAACATTAGGGGATGCCTCCTAACCCTAGTCTTTTAGGATTATACACGCTGGACAAAAGCACCTTCCAATACAATAATAAAATACATAGTGCCATTGATGAACTAATTAAACACATGTCAAAATAAAAGAGTGCCTGGGTTAGACGTGTCTGGATCTGTTCCTTATCTCATATTCTAGCAGTTTGTACTTCATATACATATCCAATATGCATTCCTGAAAGATCATATGCCTCTTTTGATGAACATAAACAGTTCCTGATTGGTATGGTGATGTCCATGTGGCTTAACAGTTTGTTATTTTGCAGATGACCATCCATTTCCGCTAACTTTGGATTATGGTGGACCTATAATGCGCTATGCAGATGGGGTAGTTGATTCATATTTTAGTCGGTATATTACAGTACGAGAAGGTGAAAACACTTAGTTGCATCAAAGGAGGAGATTTAAGTTCCTGTTGTCTGCTTATTTAAAGTTTTATGTCCTGAAAGTGTGTTCTCTGCTGACAGATCATCGGAAAAGTAGCTTAAACCCAACTACCACAATTGTTGCAATAGACCTGAAGAGCAGAAAAATTGAAGGTTAATGGTTTCTAGTGAAGCAAGGGCTTGCAACCATGATCAACTTTTGCATTCATTGTTCTTCTATCTACTTGGGAATCCTATTTAGTTTTCTCAGTTTTGTATTGTCTTCTGAATTTATGTGAGTGAACTTTTCTATGCTGAGTTGATGACATTCAGCGAGATTTAAGTTTTAGCAGAGAATGTACAAAGTTAAGTTTATCATGCATGTTGTGCCACATTTCCTGTGCTTTGATTAAATAATTCTTGTTGGCTGAGTCTCTTTTTGGATATGATGGCAGACCCAAAAATTTTAATTAGTGGCAGTGATTTCTATGCATTCCCTCGAGTAGACCCCACAGGGAGAAAAGTAGCATGGGTTGAATGGAATCATCCAAATATGCCCTGGGACAGATCAGAACTTTGGGTTGGTTATGTTTCTGATGATGGGTAAGTACTTAGTTACTATATCAGTCTTTTTATCCAAGCAAACTATCTATTAGAGAAGTTTTCAATAGTTATTCAATTAATTGGTCAGATTCCTATTCAGACTCTTTGTTCTTAAAGGGACTGATGTTGTATTGCATTTGTGGTTGGCCTATTTTTCTCGAAAGGGGCTGATGTTATATTGCCACCATCAATCTATGCACATGGTGTCATTATTTGTAGCGGTGATAACAAAGTTATGGTTGTCAAAATTCAGACTAGTTGGTTGAGTTGGTTTCTGACTATGTCACACGGGTACTCCTCCCAAGGAGGAGTACCTGCATGGTACCGGTACCGGTGTTGTACCGGTACCGGTACGACACCGGTACCGGTACGACGGTGGGTACGCTCACCCAAGCCTATTTTCTATCATTTTTAGACTCGGTCAAAGTTGACCGAGTCTAAAGTTGTTCGTTTTAAATGTTATCGTTTTTTTCATTTTAACATTTTAACCATTGTAACGTTAAATTTTTCGAAACCCTTTTTCACTTTTTTGTTTCGTTTCATTGCTTCTTCTCTCACCGACGAAGGCAGGGGCGACCGGTGAAGGCAGGGGCGGCGACCGGCAGCGACCGGCAGCGACCGGTGACGAACAGCGACGGAACAAGGCGACAGTCCACAACAGGCGGCGACCGGTGACAGCTGGCAGTGAACGGCCACGATATTTGCTTTTTTTTTATCTTTTCACCGATGACGGTGACGACACTTTTCACCAGCTGAGCCTTCTATCGTCCTATTTTTTCTGAATCCTCTTTTCTGTTCGTCGCCTGCAGTCAGTTCCCTTTGTTTTTTTTTGTTTTTTTTTTTTTTGTTCCCTCTTTTGTTTGTAATGTAAAAATCTTTGTGTTTCTTTTGTTTGTGCTTTTGCTTCTGTTATCGGCACATTTATTGATCTCTCATCTCTCTGACCATCACTCACCAATCACCACCCACAATCTCAGCCGGTGAAAAGTGGCTCTGCCCACTCCGTCGCTGCCCACCATTTGTTGCCACACACTTTTGGCACAAATCTCCTCTTGCACACTGCCTCTAGTCTGTGAATGAATGAACGAATCACTATTAATCTACCCACCATCACTGTGCACGTGAATATCTGCCTTTGTCTGCATCTCTGTGAATCTCCACTGTATTCTGGGATCCGTTAGTTGTCGATCGTTGCTTGGTGTCTCTATCTTTTATTCTTTTCATTAGGGCTTTCGATTTGTCCCTTTAACAGAATTGGGGGTCTTGATTGCTACTTTGCTGTATTCTTTTGATTAGGGCTTTCGATCCTTGCTTAATCGGCACTTTGAGAGTAGGCCTGGGCATCGGGCTGGGCCGTCGACGGGCCGGATTCGGGTCGAAAATTTTCGTTATCGGGCTCAACTTGAGTGAGCCCGGCCCGAGATCTTAACAGGTCGGGCCCGGTTATTACTTCTATAGCCCGGCCCGGCCCGGCCCGACAGCCCGTTAGGTCAAGGCGTCTCCTGCGCGCTGCGCCCTCCCCTAAATCCCTAATCGCATTTTCTTTCGGAGGCAGAGATCGCGACCGCGTGCGATCGAGGGAGGCATCCTCTCGCGTTCTCGCAGTGGTTCAACAGGCAGCTCCAGCCGTGCACTCATTAGACCGCGACCATCTCCGTCTGCTTCCGCCCGTCGTCTTCGTGGCATCCTCGGGCTACGTCTTCGGAAGCCACTGCTCTTTTGCTCCGGCGACTCGTCCATCTTTGAAAAACCATTGTGTCCTATTCAGGCGACAAGTCTGTAGCAGATAGTTTAGTGTGCATTCTGCATCCGGTGACATACTGCTCCGCCGGCTCATCTAACCTTCTTCCCAAACCCTCTGGCCACAGTGCACACCAGTGTCGACTTCTTTGGTGCTTTTCAAGTAGGAAATAGCTCGGTCGTCTTTACCTTTGTATGCCCTTTTATTTTATTTTGTTTTTAAGAATGGTTTCGAGTTTGCTAGGCGTTTTCCCTTCTTCAGTTCCTCCTTCTTCTCTTTTTTTGACTTTTTTTTTGTTTCATGGATCTGTGTTCTTGGGTTTTGATTTTTGCTATGCCCTTTTTGACAGACGTGATACCTCTGATCGCAGAAATCAATCTTTTCACAGTAAAGTTGATCAAAACCGCGACACAAGTGACTTTCTGATTTTCTAATTTGATCAACAATGTTTTAGAGTATCATGGCACTGCTGATCGTGTGAGCCCTTCCAATGTCTTCTTCAGTTTGAACCACAACGTAAACAAGATTGTGTTATGTTGCAACGTAAACAAGATTGTGCTTCTTGCTGCCATTCTTACTGGCCATCAAAGGAGGGGTGTGAGATATCGGTTGCAAGTCTGCGTGAGAATGGGTTCCTAACATTTATTCAAATAAGGAATGAGTCGGGCTCGGCCCGACCCGACCCGACCCGGCCCGCCAGTTAACAAACGGGCCGGGCTGGGCCTGATTTTTGGTGGACCAGGCCTAGTACCTGGCCCAGTCCGGCCCGTCAATAATCGGGCCGGGCCCGGGCCGGGTCTTACCGGCCCGGCCCGATGCCCACCCCTATTTGAGAGTCTATTAACTTTTCAGATATCTTCTAGTTATGCTTTTGTCCTTCTATGTCCATTATGAAGATTCTTATGCATTATGTTATCTTGCTAGGTGCTTTTCATATAAGTTTGTAATGACTGATAAAGGAAAAGAAACGATGTCTACAATTTTTTGACATATATATATATATATATATATATATATATATATATATGCGTATCGCATGTATCGTGCGATACGAGGGCCGTATCGCATGTATCGTACGATACGCTCCCGTATCGCACGATACAGGGGAAAAATAAAAAAGGGGCTGTTGGGTCCCTTTTTCGCGTGTTGTTTTAAAACCGACGTTGCTCTCTCTCTCTTTTCTTGTTTGTAAACACTGCAACAGATGTGGGAGGGAGAGATTTTCTCCATTTGCATCAAGTTTTGCCGGTGAAGAAGCTTTCTTTCTCGTTGTGGGGAGTCTAGGGACGGTGGGAAGCTTGGAGAAAGAGGGTTTTTTATTTTTCCAACAGCAAGAAGGTAAAAAATAACTCATTTTCGCCATTGAATCGTTCATTTCTCTTATTTCCTACATTTATTTGTACGTTTTTACTTGTTTTGTGAAGATATAATGTCGGATACTGCAGGGAAGTGGTGTGAAAGGGTGAAGCCCAAAGATAGGTTAAAAGTTAAGTGAAATTATTGTAAGCAAAGCATATCAGGAGGAGGGATCTCTCGCTTTAAACACCATATAGCTGGTGTACACAGCGGTGTGGCTCAATGCAATGGCTCCCTAGAGAACCCATTGCCAGCCTATGTAAGGCACCCATGTTTGGAGCTTATTAATGCCGTGAAAGGAAGTAGGATTGAAAAGGAAATGCAAGATGCTGATGTAGGATATAGGGACCCATATGAAGAGGAAGGAAGCAAAGGTGAAGATGTTGAGCTCGAAGAAGAAGATGTTGGTGTCAGTTTGGGAACAACTAAAGGGAAAGACATCATGCATACAGGTGGTTCTTCTTCAACTACAACCTAGAAAAGAAGAGGTACGAGTACAGTTTTACTAGGACGTTGCAGGAGTGGGGGTCGTACTGGTGGTGGTAGAGTACCTACTATGAAGTTGAGTAATATGTCTCGTTCGATCAAGAATTTTTTCTCCAATTATACTGCTGCTGGTGCTCAGCCTGAGATTGGTACAGCCATATGTTTAAAGGATATTGTTGAAGCAGCAGATGAAACCATAGAAAGGTGGTTCTATGACGCATCCATTCCCTTCAATGTAGCAAACTCTTTTCATTTTCAGGCTATAGCAGATGTGATTGCTACTGTAGGCCGATGGTATAAAATGCCCTCTTTTCATAAATTGCGAGGTAAAATTCTCAATAATGTAGTTAGAGATGTCAAGGCATATTGTGATGAACTGAAATTGAGCTAGAAACAGACAGGATGCAGTGTAATGGGTGGACAAACATGAAGAACAAAACATTGGTAAACTTCCTTGTATATTGCCCCTTTGGTACAATGTTCTTAAAATCTGTTGATTTGTCTGATACTCGTAAGACTGCTGATGTTTTGTTTGAGATTTTGATAAAGTTATACAAGAAGTTGGGCCTCAAAATGTTGTATAATGCAACAAATTATAAAGCTGCATGTGAAATTTTAGCAGCACAATATAGGACATTTTATTGGAGCCCATGTGCTGCTCACTGTGTAAATCTAATGCTTCAGGATCTTGGTGAAAGAGATGATATGAAGTTTACAGCTCAAGGATGCCAAGAAATCACGAAGTTTATTTATAATCATGCTTATGTCTTGAATTTGATGAGGAAATTCACAAATGGGGCTGAATTGATTCGACCTGCACAAACACGGTTTGCTACAAATGTTTTGACTGTGCAGGGTATAGTCAAGCAAAGAAATCCTCTCAGGCAGATGTTTTCAAGAGATGATTGGGCTGCATATCCACATGCCTATAAAAGAAAGGCTACAACAGTTGCAGATACCATATTCAATGCTGACTTTTGGGAATCATGTGTGGACTTATTGAAGATTTGTGTACCTCTAGTGAAAGTCCTATTAGTTGATAGTGAAGATAGACCTTCTATTGGATATTTATATGAGGCTATGGACAGAGCAAAGGAGGCCATTATAGATAATATGAAGGGAAAAAAGAAGTTGTACATGCCTATATGAAAGATTATAGATGAAAGGTGGTTTGGACAACTTCATCGCCCACTTCATGCAGCAGCCTATTACCTAAATCCTGCTATTAGATTTGTTCCTAATTTTAAGAAGGACAGAGAGGTCGAGTATGACATATTGGATTGTATTGAGGTATTAGTAAGTGATTATAAAGAACAAGAAGCTATCCATATGTCGATCAACAAATATGATACTAGTTCTGGTACCATGGGGAGAGACACAACAATGAGATGCAGATCATCTATGCGTCCAGGTATTAGAAAAAGGGACTTTATACTTTTTTGTTGTTCTTTCATTTGTTCTTTATAGCTTCTACCTTCTCATATATTTATTCTATTTCGTTTTTACTTTCCTTCTGTTATTAGATTTGTGGTGGGACAAGTTTGGGGTTGATTGCCCAGAATTAAAGAAGCTTGCAATTAGAATCCTCAGTCAAACATGTAGTGCAATTGGATGTGAAAGAAATTGGAGTGTATTTCAGCACATCCATAGTAAGAAGAGGAATAGACTGGTACATAAAAGGTTGAATGACCTTGTTTACGTTCGTTATAATATGAAATTGAGACAAAGGTAAACATTTGTTATGCAAAATAGCAAATTCTAATATATATTTTAATTTCTAACAATTTGTTAATTTGTTCTCTTGTTAGGCAATTAGAAACAACATCTATGAGGAAGGATCACACTCAATATTAATGGTGGGCATCGGGCCGGCTCGGCCTGGGCCCAGCCCGATAGCCCAGGTCTCGGCCCGGGCCCAGCTCGGCCCGACCCATTTAAAATTTAAAAATATTTTTTTAAGTATAAAATAATTTTTTAAATATAAAATATATTTAATAATAATAAATATATATTATTAAAACAAAAAAAATTTAAAAAATTATTTTTTTAATCTAAACGGGCTAACGGGCCGGGCCGGGCTGACCCGGGCTGGCCTATCGGGCCCAGGCCAGGTTTCTCCCGGCCCAGGCGCGGGCCGACGCCCAGGCTTACTCAATATGATCCTATCAACATTGACCATTTTGATATATTAGATTCTTGCGTTGAAGAAGAACAATCTGCAATACTTGATCAGGACGATCTTGATTTTTTGAACCTTGAAGGAGCAACAGAGATTATTGAAGGAGTGGCTGGGGAGCAATGGAATGTCGGCGACATTCCATTTCCAACAAAGGTGATAGAAGCACTTAATGAAGAAAATGAAAATGATGATGCAGACGACGATTGATGAGGATTGTTGTTGAATGAATCATGATAACTATATGTTTTGACTTTTGAACTTATGAATTGTGATGTAATCGAATTCTTTTCGGCTGCTTATTATGTTATTTTGAATGTTTGATTTCTTATTTTGGAATGTGTTGTTCATACTTCATATACATGAATGATGAATGTTCCTTTAAAAACATTTTTCTTGATTTTTTCTGATTTTTACTTGTTTTTTTTGGATTTTTCTTAGATTTTTTATTATTTATTTTCAATTTTTTATGATTTTTTAATATTTTTTAAAAATTAAAAATTAATTTTACGATACGTTACGATATGGTGTATAGGTCGGCCAGACGGATACGTTACACCAGTGATAACATTACCTGTACCCGTACCTATGTGACATAGGTTTCTGAGTTGTTCGTCAAACCATTGACTAATTGGTTAGACTATATATATATATACCAGTGATAACATTGCCTGTACCCATACCTATGTGACATAGGTTTCTGACTTGTTCGTCAAACCATTGACTAATTGGTTAGACTATATATATATATATATATATATATATATATATGCTCATAAAATTGTGCAATAAATAAATATAAAACTATGAGAACTAATTATAGGCTATGGAATATGTGCAGTAGATAATATGAGGACTATGGGTACTAATTGTTACTCATGGAACATGTTGCGATTAGAGAGAGAGAAAACTTTCGAATTGTTATTCATGTGACCCTAATCTCAGATTAAAAAGAAATTAGGGTAGCGGTAACCAAATTACAGTTTCAGTCCACTGAAAATAAGATAACAATAAAACAAACACATTTCAACTTTCTAATATTAAAAAACTTGATCAAGTTTCTTAATATTAGGACTGTGATTGTGAATAAAACAGACACAACCAAAAACTCTAGGTGGAAGAGAGAAAGTTCACGACTCCTCGGTAACATAGAATGAGGCGTTTGCCCATTCAACACATGACTAGGCATACGGTTGATTAGATACGCACTGGTCAACACAGCATCCCCCCAATACTTTTTTGGAACATGACGTTAAAAAAGAAGAGCCCGAGTCATATTCAATAACTGGTGATTCTTTCGTTCAGCAACTCCATTTTGAGGAGGAGTATAACTACATGAAGTCTCATGAACAATTCTCTTTTTTCGAAAGAAGCTATCAACAAACTGACATATATATTCACGAGCATTGTCAGACGAAAGGTCTTAACAGTTGCTCCATATTGAGTTTCCACATAAGCAGTGAAAATCTCTATGACAGTAAGAACTTCACTACGGTCTTTCAGCAAGTAAACAATGGTGTTACGAGAACAATCATCTATAAAGGTGATAAAATACAGAAAACCATGACAAGAAGGAATTCCCGAAGGCCCCCGCACATCAGAGTAAATCAAGGCAAACACCTCATCAGAACGATGGATAGAAATAATGTATGAAGCCCTAACATGTTTATCCAGGTGTCAGACATCACAAGACACCATAGTCATATCTAACCTCGAACATAAATCAGGAAACAACTGTCTAAGAATTCCAAAAGGAAGGTGTCTAAGGCGCTCATGCCAACGCATAACCAACTGAACGGAGTCCTCTCTACTCTTCTTTGTCTTGCTAGGTAATCTAGCAGTATGCATGGGTAAATGATATAGTCCCTCAGAAACCAAACCAATCCCAATCCTTTTCCCTGTCACCAAGTCCTCCAGAGCACACCGATCAATAGAAAAAATAAGTTCGCAATTCAACTCTTTCGTAATCTTGCATGAAGAACATGTAGAGCATTGTGAACTAAGAACTTGTTCAAAAGTGAGAGGCTCCCTTTTTTAGCCACAGAAATAGAGGAACCATCGGCACGAGATACACGTTCCTTTATACCCATGAAAGACCTTAGGATCGCCAGTCATGTGGTGGGTAGCACCACTGTCAATAATCCACTCTCCCATATGACAATCCGCCATCACAGAGGTCCACCAAAGCTGCAAAAGAGCAGCTGAATAGGCGCAAAAGTGGCCAGTTACTGCTGAACAAGGATAGGGAGCCAGCAACACAGTGGAGCGAGCAGCGACGATAGAGTAGCGGCCTACAGGGAGCTCCGTGACAAAACAAGCACAGCCAGGCAAGGAACTATAGAATCGCCCAAAAAAGAGCTATTCTTACGCCAACTCTCGACCTGATAGAGCAGCGGACGGCAGAGTTCTCACACCTGCTGAAAAAAACCCAAAGATGGGCGGAAGTTACAGCTCAAATCTGAAGGACTCTGTGGCAGATCTCATTCCAACGAATACTCAGACAAGATCGCCCAGGAAAGAGCTCCTCCACGGCCATAATCCAACCCAAGCCAACCAAGGACGGAGACGTAATGAGAGCAGTGGCAGAGCTGGCGCTCAGGCGACGACAGAAGCTTGATGATGATTGAGGACACGCAGACGATGGGCAAAACAGGGCGGCGGTGGCAGCGCGGAACGAGGGCAGCGGCGGGATCTGGTTGACGGTAAATGCTGGGCGACACTGGATATCGGAACAACGTCAGACGATGAAGGACCAGCTCCAGATGATGAAGGGCGTCGAGCGATGGAAAGGTCAGGGCCGAAACCTTACGACTGGCAAAAAATTTCACAAACTAGTAACAGGCTCTGATACCATGTAGAAACGGTAAAGCAAATAGAAAGATGAACACAAAGATGTAACGTGGAAAACCCCTCAACTAGAGGGAAAAAACCACAGGTGAGGAGGATTGGTGCCCACTAGCCGCCATACACTCTCTCTCTTGAATTATCATTCACACACTGAAAATTAGGGTTTACACAGGTTAAGTAGGGTCATAACCACACACTGGATCAGGTCCTGATCCAGACCCAGATAAGAGATCCAAATACCACATATGTCAACAAGCACTATTCATGAGGGATTGGACATATGCACTAAACAAATATAAGGACTATGAATAACAATCATGAATTGTTTAATGAACTTGATGGGATTGCTCACAAGTTGCAACAACAAAGTAACAGAACTTGCAACCCATGAGAGATTTTTTATTCCAAATACACTTGATTTCACAGTGGTAGTTTGTTTAATTGTGTAAGACAATCAAAAGCATCCAATTTGGGTGTTAGATATTTCTATATGTGTTCATTGACATGTGAAGCAAAAACCATTCAGAAGTTAAATATTTTCTATATGTGTTCAGTGATATATACAAGCGCATTTGTGTAGCTGGCTGTGATCTTCATGTGATGGAGTCCCCAACTGAACCGCTATGGTCAACAGAAGGTATGTGTTTCCTTTGCATTTCTGAGACTGACTGGCCCAGTGTTCTACAAGTAGTTCCTAAAAAATATTCCCTATGATGAGGTGATATTTCCACTGTTTGATTTACAATGACAACAGTCATGTATGTATTTCTCTAAATTTAGATTTTAAATCTGGTGTTGGACTAAAAGTCTAGATCCTGATATGGAAAGAGGGAGGAGGTGGGACCTGTCTCTGTCCATCTTTTCCTTTATTTCATTGTTAGAAAGAAAGCTAATGGCTGAGCTTCTGGCAAACACACACACACTCACAGACTGTGCTAGGCACTGCATCCATATTTTAATCAATGCCACCAGGGTCAACATAGTCGCTGCGTCGGAAGGCATCCATGTTTGCATCAATGGCATCCAGGTCAATATGGTTGCTGTACTTCCTTATGCATGTCCATTTTATCCTTTACTTTTTGAACTGTTATTTTCTACTGGAGATAATACTTTTCTGTCTGGCACAGAATTGTCTCACTAGAACTTTGATATTGGAGACTTTCTATCTCTAGAAACAAACAACAAGCAGCTAGAGTATAATATGATTCTTGTGATCATAAGTTGGTTTGATTTGAATTAAGAACCCTCTTCTTTTCTGGAAAGTGGGAATTTTAGGTGCTTCAGTCACCTCATTGACAGTCTTCCCAATTCTCATTTGGCTTTGTTTATGTCTGAATGAATAAAAGCCAATGCATCGTGGTACTCATATTTTGTAGCAAAATTTGGTGAGCCTTAGATGGCACATACTTCTTGTGTTTTTGGCAAATTGGGGGCTGAGGATCTGTATTCTAAAAGTAGCACTATTTTAGATACTACACCGCAACCATCTTAGATATATTTGCATGTGGGTCTTTATCTGGCAGGGCTGTGACTAAATGGAAAACTTTGATACAAAAGGTTAACAAGCTGATCTTGGAAGGGACCTTGCCAAAGTTGAACCTTATATTCGAAGGACTGTTTAATTGATACCTCATGCTATGCTTGATTCATTACCATTTGCAAATGGTTCATTTGTACTAAATGTTGCTTGTTATGCCATATTGCCTAGTTCAACCTTGTTTTTGGTCCTTTTGACAAACCTCTGAAAAGGTAAGATGATACTTTGATAAGGATTCTTATTAAATGAAAGTTAAACTAGTTGTAGCTAAGTTAATAATGTCATACAATGCATAAACAATTAGCGGCCAAATGAATATATTCCGAGGTAGCGTTGGTTAACTTACAATCGCATGGTGATCCACTTGCTTCGTTATAGTTTCCTATTATTAAGATTAACTCCTTCCTTTTCCTTAATTTTTTTTCCTTTTTCACTTTTTGGTCAGGTGAACTCTTCTTTGTCACTGATCGTGGGAATGGATACTGGAATGTGCATAAGTGGGTAGGTGCCTCATTTCAATATTGTGGTCAAAAGAGCTAAGTGGTCCTTGGGTTATGAATGTTGCCTAGGAATTGGGGGAGCAATGAGCATAGATAGCTCCAACAGAAAAAGAAGATAAGACTATCCAAAGTCACATAGGTGTAGGTGTGGCACCTTTTGGAAAACTTGTGTTTAGGTGAGGCTATATATATATATATTATAGTGAAAACTAAAATCAGCCGGCTACCTTTTTGCTAAGACATTACATCAGAATTTAAAAATACAAATAAAAAGTACACAACTTAGTTTCGCTTGGAACCATACGGAAAATGGATGTTCGATGGTCACAAAATTTGCAGTCAAACTAGGGGACTAAAATAGTCCAAGACCCAATCAGATCGGGGTATTATGGTCATTGGTCAGTAATAATTTTCTAATTATCAGCCATGACAATGGGTAGATTAGTAATTGAATAATCAAGATTAAATTGTACTAATCACAATTAAGGTTAGGTAATGGCAGTTTAAGAGCTTAAATACTTAGTGAAATTGGTTTAAGAGCTCTTCAACTATGATTTAGCATTAAACTAATATGGAATTGCTGTGGATTACTTGCGACGAGCAACAGAGTGAAATCTGTTGAGGAATTTGATGATTGAAGACGAAGAACAGAGGATGAATTCTGTACAGGCACAGAGACAGAAATTTCTGTTAATCTGTGAATTCCCGACGATCCGAGCAAGATCTGAATTCGAGAATAGCTCAGTTGTCTTCGTAACTAATGGAGGAACATTCTGATGAAGTTTGAGGAGAATCCGAGCTTTTTTGGATAGTTCGCCGGAGCTGATCGGAATCACGGCGGCGGATCGCGGAATTAGGCGGCGTAGTTCTAAGCGACATCAGAAACTAGGCTGATTTCAATCCTCAACGACTCACCTTTTGGATGCTGCTTTGAAGCTGAATTTTTGGGCATTAGTTCATAAGAATCTTAGCTATCACTTGTCCAAATTTCAGCTCAATCCGAGCTACAGTTGAATTTTGGCGAATTTTTTAAGGTGACTGACTCCAGACGTTGCCTGAGCCCTGCAACGGGCTATTTCAGGCAGAATCAGGCGCATCTTTGGGCTCAACGAGTCAGCAACTGAAAATGAATTTGGAGCTGGTTTTCGGGACGTCTAACCCTCAGGTACTAAGCTTCATTCAGACCAATTTTCACGATTTTAGAAGCTTTGGATGCGAAGATATGAATTTTTGAAGGAGATCGACTTGTGAACTGAGCTTGAGCATCTGAGACAAGCTGTTTCGGGCAGAAATAGGCGCAACTTTCAGTTCAACGAGTTAGCTGTTGGAAGTGACTTTGGAGCTGGGTTTTGGAGCGTCTATTCCTCCATATTTCAGCTTCCTCCAGACCAATTTTCATGAATTTAGGAGATCTGGATGAGGAGATATGATTTTTTGAAAGAGCACGGTTCTGGAAGCTGGCTTCACGCCAGTTTCCCCAATTTCTATCTTAGATTTGGGCGAAACCAGAGATCTGGTGCATTCTCCATGACCTTGAATCGTGATTAATTGCGAGATATACATCTGCTTTATTTGCTGGTTCATTTGCAGCATCAGATCCATTGCTGTAAGCCGCTGCTGCAACCTGTTCCTGAGCTGGACCTGCATTTCTGAAGAGCGCGCTGCCGGTGCTGAACGGGGCACCTGTTTTCCCCTAGTTCATCACTTAACAGGGGTTCAATCGATCCTTGGTGACGCTCCTAAACCTTCTGAGTTCTCTTGTTATCATTGTACCTTTGCCTACAGTGATTGCGGTGCTTCTGTAAGCTGCTGTCAAAGAACCGAACAAGCGAGGAGAGACTGATCAGCATGAAGACGTGAGCTGCTGTGGAGCTGATCATTGAAGGGACGAGCGCTGGCGTCTATCCAGCGTCTGCTACCCCCTAGTTCACTCAAAATAGGGGTTTCTACTGTAATATGGTGAAGTGCAGAACCTACTTGTCTCCTGTACTTCTGATTTGGTGCGACTGTGATCTGGTGTATTCCCTTGCGAGCTGAGGTGCTTCAGAGAGGAGGACTCAGCTGGAGATCACCATCTTGCTGTGCGCAAGATCTGAGCGTGTGGAGAAGTGCTGAATACCGAGGATTGTATTGGCCTTCTTCCTCGGTGAGTGCTGGACTAGCTCAAGCAAGGTACATTCGAACCCCCTTATAATTGCGTGAGAGAGTGCATTCTATTTTCAGCCAACCTTCGGGTTTGCAGTTGTAGGGAATCTTCTAAAGCTCGTTTAGCCGACGACACATTCCCAAGCTGGTGGACTTACCTAGGGCGAAGGGTGTGGATTGCTCGTTTTAGGGATTGCATGAATGGTTTGGCTTGGATGAATGATTGTTGAGTGAGGGAGAGTTCAAAATTATATCGAAAACGCTTGTAAAGCCTCACATCCCCACTCTTGCTTGTAGGAGGTTGAAAATTTGGGTGGGACATTCCACTTGTATATCAGTCCTAAGGGATATATTCAGTCGGGGTTGTGTTCGATTTGGGATCGAATTTTGTATTCCCTATTCTTTTAACCTCCCTCGGAGTGTTAGTCCTCAATAGATCTTGGGAAGCGACTGCATCTTGTTGAGATTTGGGCAGCTACAAGGGCAGGGCGCATCAGAAGACAATTCCCGTGGTGGCTTGAAACAATACAGATCTGTACACGCTGCAGCAGTAGTGCAATCCAGTAAGGATGTGTGAATTTCAAGGGGAGTTACTCAGTCTTTCTTAGGCGGGAGTCCAACGCTCCAAGCACATCACACAACGATATCATGAGGCCTTGCACTACCTGCGCTTCGAGTAGGCGAGACCAATGGCGAGGGTGGCATGTATCCTAAACGTATTGCCATAACCCACTGGTCTCTAATTAATTATTCTTTCTTAATTTATCATTATGAAAACACATTCACAATGGGATTGGTTAGCACCCAAGTCTGGTTCACTTCACAAGTGCAAGGCCTCATCCTAAACCGCTTTCATAAGAAGGTCATGCATTCAATCAATATTTTTAGCTAGCCAAACCACACTCTATGTGTCACACCCCAACCCTTTGACCCTCAGATAATTTTTTTTTTTTTTTTGTGAAAACATAAAACATTGAGGTGCGACGACACAACAATTCAAAAGGAAAGAAGCTATGCAATTCAAAGACAATGGGGGCAAACTTTCCATTATATAATAATTCTTGTTCATACAAAATCACTTCACATTTTTCAATAACACCTATGACAAAAATGCCCCAAGAACCACAACATTGATGTCTAACAAAAACAAGACATCAATAAGACCAAAGATATGATGCGCCGACACTACAATAGACCCAAAACCTCCCCAATAGAATGTGAGTAGAGCCATCTGATCAACCTGTTGCCTTGGGTCTGTCAAAACCTGAAAAAGCAAAACAACAGAAGGCTTAGCCTTCGCAGTATGGCAACACCCCAGATAATTGTCTAACCCTCTTAGGTATGAGCTCAAATCTAGGATAAACAATTACGAAAGGAAATCACTATCATGTCGTGATAGGACATATAGTCACATGACTTGTCAAGAAGGCCCCTTACATATACCACGACATATAAAGGCCACTCGATGGCCACAATAACACATTCAAAAGTCACATGCAATTCATGCATAAACACATCATTCACATTCACTTCATTCACATTCTTTTCATTTACATTATCTTTAGTGAATTGACAGTTCCTGTGGGTGCAAACACAGACACGTGCACACCACAGACGACCTATAGTCGGGAGACAACCGCTGTGGTGGCCCAAAACGATATGGATCCATTCACACTACAGCAGAAGAGCAATCATCCATGGATGTGTGAATTTCAAGGAGACTTGCTCATCCTTCCTTAGGACACCCAGTTTGGGAAGGTGGGAGCCCAACGCTCCAAGCACGCCACACAACGATACCCTGGGGCCTTGCACTACCTACGATCCGAGCAGGCGAGACCAGTGGCGAAGGCGGGACATCTCCCAATCACATAGCCACAACCCACTGGCCTCTCATCTCTTATTTTTTCTTACGTATCATTATGAAAGCACATTCACAAAATGAACGGCCGGCTAGCTCATGAGGTTGGTTCACTTCGCGAGTGCACCCATACCTCCAATTGCCTCCACACGAGAGCTACACATATAGTTAACAGTCTTAGCTAGTCGTCATAACATTACGGGTACAACTATCATTCACTTTCATTCATTTGCATTCATGCCCACGACAATGCATGTACGACATATCAAAACATTCACATTATTCACACACATCAATCACATCTTTCAAAACTTAGCCAAACCACAAAGAGTAGTCTCGATCCGTGATTGGCTCGTAGCTGTTCTAGGCAATTATCATTCTAAGATGCTTTCTAATGCACAATTAGGGTCGAGAAGTTACTTGACTCGATATCCCACCTCATCTGTCCTAAGCAGTTATCATTTCTAGCATGCACATGCAATTGCGTAGTAATTTTCAAAACAAAACTTATAGTAATTTTCAAAACAAAACTTATTCCATAACAATCCTATCACATGCATACATTCACTCAATCACAACACAGTCATAGGATCCAACGATCCTAAAAATGCACATTCAAAGATTGGCCCCAGGCAGGGATTTGCCTGGAATGCCGCCATACTTGTCGCGCGTTGCCAAAATACCCAAAATGCTTCGAGCTTCAAGTCTTGTTGCTCAATGTCTATCGACGTGTTCGGTGTACCTGCAAACATAAGCAAGTAATAAGTTCTCTACTCGCTTCACTTTACATTCTATACAAGTATGAAATATAATCACTGAGGCAAAGGTCATCACCTCAAGAGGGTGTCGACGGTTAGTATCGACCCAAAGCCCTCCAATAGGTCTCTTCCCAACTTTTTGAGGTTGTCACCAAATGATTTAAGTTTCGCGCTTTCGATTTGAACCAATGACTAATACGTTTCTCCCTTGCTTCCTTAGTTGAGACGTCTACCTAACATACATACTCTTTCCCAACAAACAACGTGCATGCACATGAACGAAAGCATACTTCATAAGTTCGCTAAAACGGTTCTAAACCTTCTCTACATCATCACAATCTCTACCATGCTTCCTAATTGCTTCGAATATTAACTCAACATGCTAAAAAGATCATTGTAGACATGGATCATCGCCCCTCTAAAATAGTCCTAAACTTTCTCCAAAATAGCAACGTCGTTAATATGCATTCTAAATCTTCCAATCTTAAGTCTAGCATGCTCAATCAATAATTATACATGTGCTAACATAATAAACAATTTAAGCTCGATTAAGCCTCGCTCACCCCACTCTTAGAGTCCAAATTGCTGTAATGTTCTCGGCAGCCACCTCAAGGGTTCGACTAAGCGCCAATGCCAAAGATTGCTCGTTGTCGTCACCAACAACATGACCCAATTGTTGGTAGGAGGGGGAAGATGGACTTCCCTCGCTAAAATCCAACCAAACAACAGTAAATATTATGAGAATCAGCGAAATGGAGATGAAAAGAGAGGTCTGCCGTGAGAAGGAGGCATTCCGCATTGAGATAGGTGGTGATCCGGTTGAGGGAGACATACTCACGACATAAGGACAACAATGGGGAGAGGGAGAGGAGATTGAAAACGAGAGAGGTAACATGAGAGATGTGAGTGGGAGAAGCAACACATGAGGGAGTGAGAAATTGCGGGAGAGAGGGAGTGCAAACCGAGAGGGGAGACAGATGGAGTGTGGCGAGGAAGAGAGGGCAGGTGTGTGAGAAAAGGGAGCGTGCAAAGAGGGAAAGTGCAGGCTTGCAGAGAGAGACGGACATAAGAGGTAGAGGGGGAAGACAGAGAGCAATCGGGACAAAGGGAGAGGTAGACTTTCAGCGAGGGAGGGAGGAGGAGGAGAAGAAGGAAGAAAGAAGAGGAAGGAGGAGACAGAGAGAAGTCAAGAGGGCTCACCAGAGCGCTGCCACCACTGCCCTTCACCTTCGTCACCGCCCTTCACTCTCTTCCATCGCTGGTTCACACTGTGGCGACCTCCCATCGGCAAAACAAGAGAGCGATGAAGAGAGAGACAGAGGGAAAGACGAGGGAGAAGAGCCCTCGCGTCTGGCTCTCACGCAGGTGAGTTTCGGGTCCGGGGCTGGACCCGCTCCAGCCCGACCTGAAATAAAAAAAATAAAAACGAGCGTTACACTATGAGTACTTCTACAGTTCTACTCATTAAATCCATTCAATCAAATCATTGCCCAACGAAAGCACAAACAAAAATCTCATAACGATCACAACAATCAAATCGTACCAATCACTTCGTATGAAAACTTAGCCAAACCTCAAAGAGTAATTTCGATCTGTGATTGGCTCGTAGCTGTTCTAAGCAAATATTATGCTAGGATGCTTACTAATGCATAACTGGTGTCGATGAGGTACTCAACTCGATACTCCGACTAATCTGTCCTAAACAGTTATAATGTCTAACATGCATATGCCATCGCAGAACATTTTTAAGACGATTAATCAACATAATCAATCAATTTCATACATATATTCGTATGTCAAGCACACAAATACACTCATTATTCAAACATGAACACATTCATGGACCCAACGGCCCTAAAAGCCCATACTTGCACATGATACACACAATCCATATTTGGCCCCAGGCAAGGATTTGCCTGGAATGCTGCCATACCTATCAAGGTCTGTTTGAGGTGCCCAGTCCACCTACAGAACTCAAAGCAATAATTTTTCTATCCACTTCACTCTAAAATCTATTTAGGCAAGAAGTAGGACCATCGAGTCGTAGGTTATCGACTCGAGCAGATGCCAATAGGTTGAATCAGCCCGTAGAACATTTTTGATGTTTTCCCAAAATTAAGAGGTCATTGAGCATGAACCTTCCCAAATAGATCACTGCGCAGACCATCAATTAATTAGATACCTAATCTAGGCGCTTAATGCCCTGTTGAGTCATCAACATTATCCATTTTACTTCCCTAATGGAAATCTGCAGATGACACTAGATTATTTCACTAGCAATAGCATACATCAAACAAATCACCTAGAAAAGGGTGTTTGCTTCACCCCCTAGTACATCCGGATGCTAATAACTTAGATGTTTTGTCTTTCCTTCAACCCGTAAATTGAACCTAACCAACATCAGTACTCTCTCATCACATGCATCGCAATATCCAACAATATATATATAGATCAACGCTCCTCCAAAACAGTGATAGACCTTCTTCAATCTAATAAAATCCCTATCGTCCGCCCTAAATCATTAAATCTTGAATCTGACATGCTCAAACAATAATTATTCATCCACTTAAGGAAAACATTTGACAAAATAGGCTCGATTAGGCCTTGCTCACCCTACTACCGGTGCTTTGGCTGACGAAGTCATCCCCAGCAATCACTCGAAACGCTCTACCGGTCACCAATTGTTAGCGAAAGTCCCGCCGCCGTTGGCACCAACACCACCTAATAGCTGGTAAGAGGAGAAAAATGTGTTCTCCACGTTGCAATCCAGCCCAACGGTACCAAAGAGGATGAGAATGAACAAAAAAAGGGTGAGAGAGAGAAAGAAAAATCTGACAAGAGAAAGAGAGCATTCGGTTGAGAGGGAGAGGCCATGACAGAGAGAGAGTTCTTGGCTGAGCAGAGAATTCACACATCACCATAGGCGTTGGAAGAAAATTCATGTCTCCTATCAAATTGAAGATATCGAATGGTCTTAGAGAAGTGATTATTGACAAAACCATAAACAAGGAAAAGGCCTTAGTATTTTCTTTATTACAAATAATATCCAGGTGAAACAAGAATAACTATGAACAAGAACAAGATAATAACACAGAGCTTGAAGTTAGGCCTACTCATTTAAGCCAGTACAACGCTAGAGCTTGAATGGGCTGTGGCTGAGGTGGCCATTGCGAATGCTTGACCCCCTTTGCTTTGGCTTATGCAGCCATTTGTTAGGACACACTTGTGGTAGACTTGGGCAAACATCGACTACCAGAACACAACAACTACACGCGTTGTCCATCATTGACCAACACAGCTGTTGGCGTACTTTGCAAACAAATGACTCTACTTCTATGGTTGGGCTTTGCATTTGATTGATGATTCATGGACTTATAGCTGATGGTTCATGCATGGGGAATCTATTGTGGTAAACTGAGTGAGGGTGAGTTATCTCACTATACTCCATTGATTCCCGATTCCGCCTAGGTGTTCTGTCCTTCCAGCTTGCTTGTACTAGTGTGGGTTCCCCGGGGTAATTAGTTGCAGAATGGTCCTGGTGATGGTTTCCTGAGGTGTTCCACCTTGGACCCTAATGCTTGGCCTCCATTATAGGTGTCGCAATAAATGGGGAATGAGAGAACTGCTAAGCAGAGGTCAGTAAGCTGTGCAAGGGGGGAGAGGGCAGCTTAGAGGGATGCTGTGTACCTGCTAATCTAAGTCAAACGAACTGGGATGTTACTACCCCTATATGTATAAAGGCACACATGCTGAAATCCAACCAAAAAATTGATTAAAAGTGGAGACATTAACAAGGAAAAAAGAGGGATGGGGTTCTGGAGGGGAGAGAAGATAAAAAGGAGAAAAATGATATCCAAGTCTAACACAAAAGGAACATGGATAACAAACATGTATAAATGCATGTCTCTGATAAATTATAGCAGAACAATAATTGATAAGAAGCCAAGTGGAGGACAAGAAGGAGAAGAACAGGCTTCAAATATAAAATAAAATGAACATGGATAACAGAGGCTCTGCATTTATCTACACATAAATGCATATATGTGCTAAAATACCACTGATAAAAAATTAAAAGCAGAAAATGGAATCTTAGGCATATCTTTCATTGTTCGCATGTTACAGGTAGAATCCAACAATGAAGTCCAAGCAATCTATACATTAGATGCAGAGTTCACATCTCCATTATGGTTATTTGGCATTAAAACTTTTGATTTCATCAGAAAAGGAAGAGGAAGCAGCTGCCTTGCTTGCACATATAGGTTAGCTTTGAGTTGTTCAAGTTTGCCTTCTTGTATTTACATCATAGGAGGCTAACTTCTGGGTTTCAGGCAGAAGGGAAGATCATATTTTGGCCTGCTGGATGTTGTTAATTCCTCTTTGACTTTGGTGGATATCCCATTCACAGACATCCGATCTATTGTAGGTTATGAAATCATTTTCCTGTCTGTTATTTGTTAGTTTAGTTCTTAGGGAGATTTTATGTTGAGATAATATTGCTTTTGTTCTCTGATCAGATTGCAAGGGGCAGGTATGTGTGCATGGAAGGTGCCTCTCCTACAGTCCCATTGTCAATAGGCAAAGTATGTTTCTTCTTTCAATATTGCATTATGAAGATTGCACGAATTCAGTAACTGATGGATTCTGTTTTTCTTATGATCCTAAGTCATTGTTTGCATGCTGCACTGTGGCAGGTGATTTTGGATGAAAATTGCACAAGAGCAGTTGACTTTTCTACAGTGTGGTCTTCCTTTAATTCTAGCTTGGAGTACATGTCATGCATAAGCACACCAGAGATGATAGAGTTCCCTACTGAAATCCCTGGTCAAAAGGCATATGCATATTTCTATCCACCATGCAATAACTTATATGAAGCTGATCCTGAAGAGAAGCCACCTTTGCTAATGAAAAGTCATGGTATTCTATTGATAATCCATTTTCATACTGTATTTCTTTTGGAGTCATGCTCCCACAGTCTATTGTGAGATCACCAATTGGTATGATGGTATTTTTTTCATCATTTTATTATGATAAAATCTAGTTTTATATTCAGTTCTTACAAAATTTTGTCATGTTTTACTTCTTAGGCATGTATATTCATGTTTGGTGTATCTTTTAAAATTGTTAGCAATATAGGTAGCTGCCTTGTTATTAAGTGGCTGCGTTGATATCAAAACTTATCTTTATAGGTAAACTAACCTGTATTCTTAGACTAGTGAGCATAAATTTTATCCAAGTCATTTCAGCAACCATTTGGTGCGTAGCTATATAGTTTGACTCAGTACTAGACCTGACAATAACAACTTGTTCCTTACTTCTCCATGAAATAAAGTTGCCTCCAACCAAACAGAGCTGTGAGGTGGATTTTTTGTTATCAGTTGACCCTGCATAATCTACCTTTGTATAAGTTTCTACACCAACAGATATCCCCTTTTGAAACAATAGATCTTTCCCTAGAGAAGATTTTTGTTGAACAGTAAAACACACAAAGAATAACGTGGAAAACCCTCGACACGAGGAAAAAAACCACGATGCCGGAGATGATTCCGACACCTCACTAGCTGCCGGTTACTCTCTCCCTTAAATTTTATTAATGTAGAAGCACGAACAAGGAGAGGAAGAGGAACAGTGATCACGATGTAACGTGGAAAACCCTCAACACGAGGGAGAAAAAACCACGAATGAGGAGGAGTTGGTGCCCACTAGCAGCCAGACTCTCTCTCTCTCCTTAGATTATCATTAACACATAAGGATTAGGGTTACATGACTTAAGTAGTGCCCAACACGGGCTACAAGACGGGTCGGGTACGGATCCGGACCCGAAACACACGATCTATCAACACTCCCCCTCAAGTTGGGCATACATATCAAACATGCCCAACTTGGATACATTCCTCTCAAATGAAGCTGAAGGAAGAGCTTTCGTCAAAACATCAGCAGTTTGGTCTTCAGACTTCATGTAAGGCAAGATCAACTCTTTCGCATCAATTCTTTCCCGAATGAAGTGACGATCAATTTCAACATGCTTTGTTCTGTCGTGAAGAACAGGATTGTTGGCTAAGTTAATTGCAAACTTGTTATCACAATACATCTTCATAGGTCCTTCAATCTCTATTCCAATGTCAGTCAGCAATATCTTCAACCATAGTAATTTTGACACTCCCATAGCAACTACCCTATATTCTGCCTCTGCACTAGATCTAGAGCAAACATCCTATCTCTTGCTTCTCCATACAACAAGGTTTCCTCCCAAGTAGACACAGTAGATCGTCTGGTAACATTACAACCTGCCCAATCCGCATCAGAATAGCCCTCGATTTCCACAGTCTCTTGTTTCACATACAGGAGTCCCTTGCCTGGATTTTTCTTCAGGTAGCATAGTACTCTATCCACAGCCTTCAAATGTGCATCGGTTGGTGCATGCATGAATTGGCTCAAAACATTCACCGCAAAGGTGATGTCAGGTCGCGTGAGGGTAAGATAAATCAACTTCCCAACCAGACGTTGATATCTTCCCTTGTCTTCTTCACAGAGAGGCTCTCCATCTCTAAGACTCAACTTGTGCCCAGTGTCAAATGGGGTAGGAGTAGGCCTACATCCCAATTTACCAGTTTCTTCCAGCAGATCTAATGTGTATTTTCTTTGGTTTAGTACAAGACCAGTACTAGACCTAGCAACCTCCATACCAAGAAAATACCTTAGCTTGCCAAGATCTTTGAGATCGAATTCTGTAGCCAGTAACCCTTTTAGCTTGATAATCTCCTCCTCATCATCTCCTGTGACAATCATGTCATCTACGTAGACCAGCAGGAGAGTAACCCTGCTCTCCTTCTTCTTCACAAACAGAGTGTGATCTCCATTTCCTTGTTTGTACCCATGACGTATCATCACTCTTCTCAGTCGTTCGAACCACGCTCTGGGCGATTGCTTAAGGTCATATAAGGCATTTTTCAGCTTACAACATTTTTCTGGTTCTTCATATCCTGGAGGTATATGCATATATACTTCTTCTTCGAGGTCACCATTGAGGAATGCATTCTTAACATCTAGTTGATACATCTTCCACTCCTTCATCACAACTAGGAATATAACCACTCTCACTGTCTTCATTTTCGCAACAGGGGCAAAGGTTTCCAAGTAATCAATTCCATATTTCTGGCTAAATCCCTTGGCCACAAGTCGAGCTTTATATCTTTCAACACTCCCATCTGGTTTGTACTTGATGGTATACACCCATTTGGATCCGACTAAGTGAGCGGCTTCAGGAATCTTCACCACTTCCCGTGTCATATTTCTTCTCAGGGCATCTATTTCTTCTTTCATTGCATCAGCCCACTTGGAGTCACTTTGAGCTTCAGCAACAGTCCTGGGAATCACAGCCAAAGAAAGAGTAGAAACAAAACACTTGTAATCTTTTCCAAGTCTGGAATAAGATACAAAATTACCAATGGAGTGTTGAGTACATGACCTGACACCCTTTCTCAAGGCAATGGGAAGATCTTCATTCTTCTTTTCAACCTCATCATGAGTCTCCATAGTCTCCACGGTAGGACTTGGTTCATCCAGGGAAGGAGTGGCATTGGGATTGGAAGTAGATCTACCATCACAAGTCATCATCTCTGTCCGAGTACCTCGTCTAGAGTAGAACTGTCCAAACAACCGAGAGCCTTCCTTCTCAATGCTCGTGTCACACCTTTCCTCCTTCTCAGGCACATCAACCGTGGTAAGCGATTCTGCTTTCGTGTAGTCCAAAAAATCTGTAAACAGAAGTTCCTGTCTCTGAGAATACTCTTCCCTGCCCACAGACTGCTCCTCGTGAAGAGGATTCTCACCAAAGTAAGAGGCATGTTCCAAGAAGGTAACATCCCTCGTAACATAAACTCGACCAGTAATAGGATCAATACATTTGTATCCTTTTTGCGTAGGAGAGTATCCAACAAAGACACCTTTGATAGACCTAGGATCAAGTTTCTTGACATTTGGACTGTGATCATGGATAAAACATACACAACCAAAAACACGAGGAGGAAGTAGGAACGGTGGACGACCATTCAAAACACGACTGGGCATGCGGTTAATAAGATAGACACTAGTAAGAACTGCATCACCCCAATAGTGTTTAGGAAGGTTTCGCTGAAACAAAAGAGCCCTGGTGACATTAAGAAGTTGACGATTTTTCCTTTCAGCTACCCCATTTTGAGGGGGGGTGTAACTACAAGATGTCTCATGAACAATCCCCTTTTGTCTAAGAAACTCCTCAACAGACTGACACATGTATTCACGGGCATTATCGGACCGGAAAGTTTTAACATTCGCACCATATTGGGTATGCACAAGAAGAATGAATGTCTCGATGATACGAGGAACCTCACTGCGGTCTTTTAACAAGTACACAAATGTAGCACGAGAGAAATCATCAATGAAAGTGATAAAATATTGAAAACCTTGACGGGTATGAATACCCGAAGGCCCCCATACATCAGAGTGAATCAGGGAAAAAACTTCATTAACACAACTAGTAGAAAGAGGGTACGAAGCCCTCACATGTTTGGCAAACTGACAAACATCACAAGAAATGGAAGACAAATCAAAGGAGGAACACAAGTCTGGAAACAAATATTTCAAAATCCCAAAAGGTAAATGCCCAAAACGTTCATGCCAGTACATAAAGGACTGAAGACAATCTTCTCTTCTCTTATCTGTCTTGCGGATCGCTGTCAACATAGCAGTAGCCACACGTATGGGAAGACGATATAAGCCATCAGAAGCTAAACCAATCCCAATCCTCTTCCCTGTCACCAAGTCCTGCAAAACACAGCGATCGGCAGAGAAAATAAGCTCACAATTCAATTCTTTTGTAAGTCTACTGACTGACAAGAGATTTAAAGGAAACTGAGGGACATGTAATGCGCCCTGCACATGAAATTTGTCCAACAAGGACAGAGTGCCTTCGCCTGCCACATAGGTAGAGGAACCATCTGCAAGAGAAACACGTTCCCTTCTCGAGGACAACTTATACTCATGAAACAATTTTGGATTACCTGTCATGTGATGAGTAGCACCACTATCAACAATCCATTCCCCCACAGAAGAGTTACCTTTATTGCCAATAATTGCAAGAGCATGATTCGCTGTAGTTTCCTCTGAGGTCTCAATCGTGTTGACATCGATCCTGCCCAAATAAGCCCTTAGTTCACGAAGCTGATCAGCCGAAATAGAGAGTTTTTCCCCACTGGATTTGGGCGCCTCAGGCCCAGGTGTTTTCCCACTAGAAGACCTCCCTCTATTTCCTTTCTTGTCTGGATAGAGATCCCAACAGTAATCGACAGTGTGACCCGTCTTCTTGCAGTGTGTGCATCGGTGAGGGGGTCTACCCAAGCCTCCAGGTCCACGGCTCACAAGGGCTGATCGCTCATGAGAGAGACCAAGATCCCTCTTGCTTTCATTGGTGACCAGCCTTCTCTGTTCTTCTGCTTCAACAACCGAGTATACATCTTCAATACTGGACACCTCTCCAGAATTCAGAATCTGGCTCCGAACACCT
Organism: Nymphaea colorata; assembly: GCF_008831285.2. Classification (NCBI taxonomy): domain Eukaryota; kingdom Viridiplantae; phylum Streptophyta; class Magnoliopsida; order Nymphaeales; family Nymphaeaceae; genus Nymphaea; species Nymphaea colorata. The sequence goes on along the minus strand of NC_045147.1, from coordinate 6,117,987 downwards.
TCAAACTCATCATTTAAGCCAGCTAAAAAGACGAACACTCTGTTTTTCCATTTCTGGGCAATGTAAAGGGCCTGATCGTGGGGACAGTGCCACGGAATATCTGAGTGATAGTCAAGTTCTTCCCACTTGGCTTTCAAGGCCCCATAGTATTCTGCAACAGAAGAGTTCCCTTGGCGGAGGTTATAAACAGTCTTCATTACTTGATAAGTGCGAATGGCCGTCTTCTTCTGGCCATACATTTGCTCAAGGACCACCCACATGTCCCGTGCAGTCTTCTTCCGAAGGATAAGAGGTTGAATCTCAGCGGAGACAGAGTTGACAATCCACGTTTTTACTTGGTTGTCCTCAAGGAACCAAGTGTGCCACACATCATTTGTTCTTGCTGGTTCAGGGTTGCTCCCGTCGATATAGGCCATCCGACCACGGCCAGCAATCCCCATAGTCATAGCCGGCGACCACGAGAAATAGTTCTCCTTTGTGAGGCGAAGAGTAATAACCTGCATAGGAACGTTCTCGGGTCTCACAGTTCCGATTTCAGTTTGACTGACCATCGACGAGGAAGAAGAGGCTGCCATAATGACAGATCCACACAACGACAAGAGCAACAAGGGCAGAGGGAGCAATGAGGCGGCGGACAACGGAAGAGCAATGCAGCGTGGAAGACAGCGGCGTCAGCAGAAGGGCGAAGCGTGAGGCGCTTGGCGGCAGAGGGAGCAGACAACGGCGCGGGAGCAGAGCAGCGCAAAAGCCCTTGGCGGGCAAGAGCAAAGGGCGGCGCTTGGAGGTGCTCGCCGAGCGCAGGAGGACGAGCGGCAGAAGGGCGGACGGCGGCGGTCGGACGGGCGACGGGAGGGCGGACGGCGGTAGACGGACGGGCGACGGGTGGACGGACGGCGGCAGACGGCGGACGTCTTGGCGTCGAACGGTGGCGATGAATAGTGATTCCGTCAGACGATAAACAGTGCGGGGCGCCTCCTCCAACACGTTAATGCCGGAACTTCACGGCTCTGATACCATGTAGAAACACGAACAAGGAGAGGAAGAGGAACAGTGATCACGATGTAACGTGGAAAACCCTCAACACGAAGGAGAAAAAACCACGAATGAGGAGGAGTTGGTGCCCACTAGTAGCCAGACTCTCTCTCTCTCCTTAGATTATCATTAACACATAAGGATTAGGGTTACATGACTTAAGTAGTGCCCAACACGGGCTACAAGACGGGTCAGGTACGGATCCAGACCCGAAACACACGACCTATCAACAATTAACACAGCAAAATAGGGTTACATATGTCACGCCCCGACCTTTTTAACCCTCAAACTATTTTTTTTTTTTTTTTTTTTAAAACATAAAGCATCGAGGTGTGACTACCAAACAATTCAAATTGACGATGAGCCAAGCAATTCAAAACAATGGGGCGAACTTTCATTAATATAACCATTTTGTTTCATACAAATTCACCTCTATGTGCATGACCAAAATGCCCCAAAATCAATAACATTGATGCCTAACAAAAAGAAGACATCAATAAAACCAAAACATGACGCGCCGGCACTACAAACGACAATCCCAAAACCACCCCAGTGGGACGTGAGTGAAGCCATCCGCTCAACCTGTTGCCCCGGGTCCGCCAAAACCTGAAAAAGAAAACAACTGAAGGCTCAGCCTTCGCAGTATGGCAACAAGCCAGAAAAATGTCAAACCCTCTCAAGTAAGGCTCAAATAAAGGGACAAATATCAACCCATCTATCGTCATGTCGCGTCTGAGTGCGACACGTAAAAGCCACTTGATGGCCACACTAACACAACATCAGTCACATGCGAAGTATGCTTAAACATAACACTTGCATTCATATCAATCACATATACGTCAGTCACATGCATTCTGTCAAACACTTTGCATTTTCATTAACTTTAGTGCATTAACAGTTCTTGTGGGTGCAACACAGGCACGTGCACACCGCGGGCGGCCTACAGCCGAGAGACAATCCCCGTGGTGGCCCATAACAGTATGGATCCATTTCACCCGCTGCAGCGGTAGAGCACTCATCCCTGGATGTGTGACGTCCAAGGTGAGATACTCAGCCTTCCCTAGGACACCCAGGTTGGGAAGGCAGGAGCCCAACGCTCCAAGCACAACACACAACAGAACCCTGGGGCCTTGCACCGCCTGCGCTCTGACAGGCGAGACCAGTGGCAATCAAGGGGGACGTCTCCCAAACACATAGCCACATCCCACTGGCCTCTCATTTCTTAGTTATTCATTCTTATCATTATAGTTACACATTCACAAGATGACTGGCTAGCACACGAGGTTAGTACACTTCCCGAGTGCACCCACACCTCCGATTACCTCCACATGAGGTCTATACATACAGTAACAGTCATTGCTAGCCGTCATACCATACGGGTACAACTACCCTCCAAAACATCCATTTGCATCATTGCCCATGGCAATGCATATGCAACAACATACACATTCATATCAATCATCACATCAATCATGTCAATCACCTCTTCGAAAAACTTAGCCAATCCACAGAGAGTAGTCTCGATCTGCGGTTGGCTCGTAGCTGTCCTATGCAGTTATCATTCTATGATGCTTTCTAATGCACAATTGGGGTCGAGGAGACACTCGACTCGATACCCCACCTCATCTGTCCTAAACAGATATCAATTCTAGCATGCACATGTCAATGCGTAACATTTTTAAATCGAATGACTAATAATCTTTCTAATCCATTCATATCATGTAAGCAACATACACATACTCAATCACAAAACAGTCAATCAATTAACATCACGATCCTAGGATCCCTTGATCCTAGGAGCACCCAATCACACAATTGCCCCAGGCAGGAATTTGCCTGGAAAGTTGCCATACCTGTGGCGCGCTCACCAAATTCTTCAAAATGCCTCAAGCTTCGAACTCAAGGTCGACGGGATGAGCCCGGTGCACCTGCAAACATAAACAAGAATAAGGTTTCTACTAGATACCTACACCAATCAAACAAAAAAACGAACATATACAAAAATAAAATCCTTGAGGCACGTGTCATCGCCTCAAGAGGGTATCGACAGGTAGTGTCGACCAACAAGCTCTCCAATAGGCCTCCTCCTTTACGTCTTGACGTCGCCTCGAATAATCAAAGCCTTCAACCATCAATCAAACCATCACTAATTCCTTTCTCAATAACGTTCTTTAAGTAAGGCATCAACCTCAAGTCACATCCCAAAACGCATATATCCCTAAATAACTTCATGATACACCTGTTTACCGAAGTCTGCGCTACACTCCCTAAGACGGTTCTAAATCTTCCCCACAACCTCACAATCTCTACCATGCTTCCCTAAAGCTTCGAAAATTAATCCATCTTGCTAAAACGATCATTAAGTACATGAATCATCACTTTCCAACGCAAATCCTAAGTTTCCCCCAAAAACAAAATTACTAACATGCGTCCCAAAATCATCAATTCTAAGCTCTAGCATGCTCGAACCATAATTATACATGCTCTAAAAGATAAATACTCATCATTTTGAGCTTGATTAGGTATTGCTCACCCCAAAACAAGCGTCCAAACTGCTACAACCCTTCTAGCAACCACTTCACACGTCCCATCAAGTGCCAATGCTCGAGATTGCTTGCTGTCGCTGCTCACTACACACCCTACTAGCAGGTAAGAGGGGAAAAACGTCCCCTAAACTGCAAACCAACCCCAAACGCCCAAAAAGTTTAACACAAACTCTGTTGCTAGGAAAGACCCACGGTAGTAGTGGGGAAAAAAAAAACTGAAATAAACACAGAAAAGGGACGCTGACAGAGAGGAGAGACAGAGAGAGGAAGGGTTCGGTCAAGGGGGAAAACGGCCGTGGGGTGAGAAGAGAGAGAAAGAGCAGGCGGGGGAGTGCGGGTGAGTGAGAAGAGGGTCGAGCGGTAGAGAACCAGCGGAAAGAGGGGAAAGAAAATGGTGAGAGAGAAGAAGAGGGGACGTGCGACAGAGAGCAAAACAAACAAAAGGGCATGAGTGGCAGAGCAAGAAAAATCGCACGAGAGAGAGAGGGTTTACCCAGCCGCCGCCGCCGCCACCGCTGCCACCTCCGTCGCCGTCTCCGTTCCAGCCACCACCACCCGTCCGTCACTCTCCTCCCTCTGTGCTGCCATAGGAGACCACCGGAGACAACGAAGAAGGAAGGGAAAGGCGAGGGAGAAGGGCCTCGCGTCGGGCCCTTACGCGAGTGGGGGTCAGGTCCGGGTCTGGACCCGATCCTGCCCACCTACAAAACGAGTCGAGCGTTACATGTCATGAGGGCAGTAGCGGCACACATAGGTAAACAATATAGCCCTTCAGAAAACAAACCAATCCCAATCCTCTTTCCTGTCACCAAGTCCTGCAGAATACAGCGATCAACAGAAAAAATAAGTTCACAATTCAACTCTTTTGTAATCTTGCTAACCGACAAGAGGTTCAAGGGAAGATGAGGAACATGTAGAGCATTGTGGACTAAGAACTTGTTCAAAAGTGAGAGACTCCCTTTTTCAGCCACAGAAATAGAGAAACCATTGGCAAGAGACACCCGTTCCTTTCCAGACGAAAGCTTATACCCATGAAAGTCCTTAGGATCGCCAGTCATGTGGTGGGTAGCACCACTGTCAATAATCCACTCCCCCATATGAGAATCCTCCACCACGTCGGGTTCACCAAAGCAAAAAAGGCCTAACCAAGAAACAGACACAAAGAAGGAACAACAAACGGCAACCAGGAACAACAGACGGGACGATGCTGGGTGGTGACGGAAGGAGCTGACAGATCAGTGCGACACATCTCCACCGGCTTCACGGGTAGGAAGAGAATAGTGGCAATCGGCACACACCAGGCGACGGCAAACAGCAAGGGAGGCCTCGGGCAACAGCAACGGAGTACAAAATGGCGGGCGACGGTGAGCGCTGAGCAATGGACGACGCTAGGCGCTGACAGATGCTGAGCGACGGGGATTTAGGGCGACGACAGAGAAGGCGGAGCTGGGCTGCACTGGTTGCTGCATATAAACCACTTCAGATAAATCCCCATACAAAAAGATATTTTTAACATCGAGTTGGTACATGCTCAATCCATAATGAACTGCAACAGATATAATGAGGCGTATAGTGCCCAGACGCGCCGTAGGGATGAAGGTTTCAAAGAAGTCAATACCATATGTTTGTGTGTACCCTTTTGCTACCAAGCGTGGCTTGTGGCGCTCAACTATACCATTTGAGTTGTACTTGATAGTGAATACCCATTTCGAGCCGACAATATCTGCCCCGGAAGGGGGTTCAACGAGATCCCAAGTTTGATGAGATATTAGAGAATCCATCTCCTCCTTCATAGCTTGGTACCACTTAGAGTCCAAAATAGCTTGTTCATGTGAAATAGGAATGAATGTAGCTGACAAGACATCAATAAATTTGCACATATGATCTCCCAAATGAGCTGTACTAACAAATTTAGAAAGATGATGAATCGTGCATTGTCTGATCTCATTATGCAGTGCAATAGGTAATTCATCAGGAACAAAAGCATCAAGGGAACACTCAGGCATGTCATGTAATTCAGAACTACTTATCTCTCGAGAGCAAGATGGTGCGTGGTCATTAGATGATGGATTCCTTCTTGAATATGTGAGAGGAAGATCTTTAAACCGTGGAATGGAGGGATTGGAACATGTGGGTGATGATGAAAAAGGAAGGGACTCGAGTGGAATAGAAGGAATTGGAAGTGGAACAGAATGGGGCATCTCAGTTTTTGGATATGAAGGACTTGCAGGAAAGAATGGAGACGACTCTAGAAAGGTTACATCGGCATTGACAAATTCTTGATTAGATATAGGATCTAGGTATCGATACCTTTTTTGATTTTTAGAGTATCCCACAAATACATATTTACTTGCTTGAGAAGCTAGTTTATCTCGATTGGGTCCAAGTTTATGTACAAAGCAAGTGCACCCAAATATACGTGGAGGTAAAGAAAACAAAGCTCTGTTTGGGTAGAGAATTTGAATTGGAATCTTGTTGTCTATAGAAGAGGATGACATTCTATTTATTAGGTAACATGCGGTCAAAATTGCATCTTCCCAAAACTTGGAAGGCATATGTGAATGAATCATGATTGTGCGGGCGACATCCAACAAATGGCGATGTTTTCTTTCAACTACATCATTTTGTTGGGATGTGTGAAGGCAGGCAAAATGTGGCACAATACCATGAGATTTATAAAATTCAAGTAAATGAGTAGATTTGAACTCGAGAGCATTGTCAGTGCGAACAACCTTGACACAAGAATTAAATTGAGTTTTTATTTCCAATATGAAAGATTTCAAGATACAAGGAGCTTCAGTTCTGTCTTTCATCCAAAAAACCCAAATGACACGAGAGAAATCATCAACAATGGACAGATAATAATGAAACAACAACCGACTTGGAACCCGACTAGGCCCCCAAACATCAACATGAACTAAATCAAATAGACTTTGGCTAGACTGACTTTGACTCGATGAAAAAAAAGTACGACTCTGTTGCCCAGTTGACAAGCTTCGCACTTGATAGACATTGTGAAAGAAATCTGAGGACATAGCAGCCGAAATTTAGGGAATGATGGGTGACCCAATCTGAGATGCCACTGGAAAGCACTTGAAGATGAATCAACTAAGAATGGCGCCTCCTTATCAAATGTATCCAAAAAGTAGATTCCATCTCTCATGGCCTTCACTAATCTTCCTCCTAGTCGATAGATCCTGAAATACACAAGTACCCGGGTCAAAAATAACTCTGCAATTCATCTCTTTAGTTAGTTTGCTTACAAATAACAAATTCTTTGGGAATTCAGGAGTATATAGCACATCACGAACATGCAAAGATGGAGAGAGATAAACATCTCCATGTCCTACTGGAGATAGTCTTCCATCCGCCAATCGAAGATGCTGAAGGGAATTAAATTTCTGCAGGTTTGAAATACTAGTATCTCCACAAAAGTGTTTAGATGCTCCAGAATTAATTATCCAACAACCATTAGAAGAAGTTCTACCTACAGAGTATGCTGAATTTGTGACCGCTGTAGATGCTGATGAGGTAGAAGGTGCAGTATTTGATCGATGCTCCATAATTAAATCAAGTTCAGCCGGACTTAAATTAAGAGGTGTAGCATCTACTGAAGCAGCAGTTGTCACACCCTAACCTTTTTCACCCTTAACCACAAATATTTTTTTTTTTTTTAACATAAGGTATTGGAGTACGACGACACAACAATTTCAAAAAAGATGAGCCAAGCAATGCAAAACAATGGGCAAGCTTTCCATTATATAAGAATTTCAGTTCATCTGTACATATGACAAAAATGCCCAAAATCACAACATTAATGCCTAACAAAAACAAGGCATCAATAAAACCAAAACAAGACGCTCCGGCACTACAATTGACCCAAAACCTCCCCAGTAGGACGTGAGTGAAGCCATCTGCTCAACCTGCTGCCCCTGGTCCACCAAAACCTGAAAAAAAGAGACAACAGAAAGCTTAGCCTTCGCAGTATGGCAACAAGCCAGTAAAAGTCCAAACCCTCTTAGGTAGGGCTCAATTATACGAAACATCATCAAAACAATCTATCATCATGTCGTGTCAGGGTACGACATGCAAAGGCCACTCAATGGCCACAGTAACACCACTTCAGATCACATGCGAGATATGTTTAAACATGTCACTTGCATTCATAAGCACAACAATCACATGCACATTAATCACGTACATTTCATTCATACGTATCATTTTCATCAATATCAGTGAATTGACAGTTCTTATGGGTGCAAACACAAACACGTGCACACCGCGGGCGACCTACAGCCGAGAGACAACCCCCGTGGTGGCCCAGAACAGTATGGATCCATCCATCCGCTGCAGCGGTAGGGCACTCATCCATGGATGTGTGAATTCCAAGGAGAGATACTCAGCCTTCCCTAGGACACCCAGGTTGGGAAGGCGGGAGCCCACGCTCCAAGCACGTCACACAACAGTACCCTGAGGCCTTGCACCGCTTGCGCTCCGAACAGGCGAGACCAGTGGCGAAGGCGGGACAACTCCCAAACACATAGCCACATCCCACTGGCCTCTCATCTCTTATTCTTTCATTCTTACAATTATACTTGCACAAACACAAATAACTGGCTAGCTCATGAGGTTGGTTCACTTCACGAGTGAACTCACACCTCCAATTGCCTCCACACGAGGGTTACACATAACAATAACAGTTTTGGCTAGCCGTCATAACAATATGGGTACGATTACCCTCTGTTCAATCATTTGCATCATTGCCCGCGGCAATGTGTATTCAACAAACACAACATTCACATTCATTAACACAATAATCACATCTTTGAAAAACATAGCCAAACCACAGAGAGTAGTCTCGATCTGTGATGGGCTCGTAGCTGTCCTATGCAGTTATCATTCTTGGATGCTTTCTAATGCACAATTGGGGTCGAGGAGACACTCGACTCGATACCCCACCTCATCTGTCCTAAACAGTTATCAATTCTAGCATGCACATGCAAATGTGTGATATTTCAAAACAGACTTCTAATAGCTTTTCAAAACACTTCATATCAGATATCAAACCATTTGCATGCATACACACATTCATTCACCCAATAATCAATCAATCAATCACATCACAATCCTAGGATCCCACGATCCTAGGAATACACATTCACACATTGCCCCAGGCAAGGATTTGCCTGGAATGCTGCCATACCTGACACGCGTCCAGAAAACTCTTCAAAATGCCTCCAGCTTCGAATTTGGTCGCTCAAGGTCGACGGGACGTGCCCGGTGTACCTGCAGACATAAGAAAAAGGTGAGATCTCTACTAGTTAGCTTATCAATCCAAACCAAGCTAAAACAAAATCATTGAGGTACATGTCATCGCCTCAAGAGGGTGTCGACGGGTAGTGTCGACCAACAAGCCCTCTAATAGGCCTCCTCCCAACTTCTAGACGTTGCCGCCAGACATCAAAATTCAATGCTTCGCTCAGCCCATCACAACTCAATTTTCATTTGCTTTCTGTAGTCTAGGCGTCAACATCAAAGTCACATCCAACTTACGTATACTTTCCCCAATAACTCCAAGTTACACCCGCTCGCAAAAGCATGAGCCACATGCTCATAAAGACGGTTCTAAATCTTCCCCACAACATCACAATTTCTACCATGCTTCCCCATTGCTTTCAAAAATTGACATATCATGCTCAATGATCATTATAGACATGCATCAACGCTTCTCCAACATAATCCTACACTTTCCCCAAAAAGCAAAATCACTAACATGCATCCCAAATCATCACTTCTACCTTCTAGCATCCTTAAACAATAATTATACATGTTCCAAAGGAAAATATACAAGAAAATAGGCTCAATTACGCCTTGCTCACCCCAAATCACGAGTCTAGACTGCTGCAATGGTCTAGGCAGCCACCTCAAGGGTTCGATCAAGTGCCAATGCCCAAGATTGCTTGCTGTCGTCGCCAACCACACGCCCTTTTTGCTGGTAAGAGGGGGAAGATAGATACCCTAGCTGCAATCCATTCAAACGACAGTAGCTACGATGAGAATCCACAAAAAGGAGAGGAATTTAGAGGTTTGCCGTGAGAAGAAGGCAGTTGGCATGGCAAAAAGAGGCTCGGCTGAGAGAGACAGGGGTTCGATTACACGGTTAAGGAGAGGGAGCCGACAGAGAGAGAGCACTGACGAAAAGGGGAGAGTGCAGGTAGAGAGGGCGAGAGAATAGCAGAGGAGGGGAATAGCACGAGAGAAAGAGGGTTCTATAAGAGGGAGGTCGTGCAGTTGAGAGGGGAGACGGCAAAACAGTGAGAGAGGGAGGAGAAAAGGGAAGAAGAAGGGGAAAAGGAGGGGAAGAGGCAGAGGTCGAGAGGGCTTACCCACGAGCTGCCGTCGCCGCTCAACCCACCGTCTTGTTCTTCATCGTGCTGCGGTCGTAGCAGACAAAGAGTCGAAGAAGGGGAAGAAGAAGATGCTGAAGAAGTCGAGGGAGGAGAACTCCCTCGCGCGACGGGCTCCTTTCCACGGGTGGAGCTCGGGTCTGGATCTGGACCCGATCCGACCCGACCTGAAAAATAAAACGAGCATCACAGCAGTGGGATTCGCCTTAGGAACTATGCTGATAAACTATGTGTTTGGAGTAGAACTAGATGAATATGTCACAGTCGAAGAAGCTGATGAGTTAGGTTTACCCACTTTGTTCCAGCACCTATCCTCAAAGTGGCCAAGACGACCACAATATGTGCATTGAAGTCTTCCACGTCCTCCGGGACCATGGCCTCTTCCTCTACCACGGCAAAGAGTATAGTCCACTTCTTCCTCCTCCAAATGAGGCAAGGGCAGATGACTGTGAGTTGTTCGAAGATGGAGGAAGAGTAATAGCCAATCTGTTTAGCCTATTGAAGGTTTCATCAAAATTAGAAAAATCTGAACCTATAAGCATTTGAGCCTTGGCTGCAGAGTAATCAGAAGATAATCCAACAAGAAATTTAACAACAATCATTTTCTCCATGTGAGATTTGAGACAATGCTTATGGGGCAGTTTTAAGGAGTTCATCTTTTCATAAGCGAACTTCAACTTTGTAAAGTATTCAGTTAAATTCATGTCACCTTGCTGCATTTGTAACAATTCTTGTTGAACCTGTAAAATTTTGCTGATGTTCTTGTCTTGAGAGTACGTCTGTCGAAGAGAATTCCACATATCTTTGGTTGTATTACAATAACAAAACCCTGCTACAATGTGGGGTTGAGTGCTATTCATAGGCCAAACACTAATTATGCTCTTTTTTTCCTCCCACCGTGCATATTTACCAATCTTTTCAACTGGTTCATATTCTTCCAATATATATTTCTTTCCATGTCCAACGACTGACAACATGAAGGTTCTACCCATACATTATAGTTGGCTCCATCAAGTTTGATAGTAGATCCAAAAGAGAATGGATTTGAGAAAGCTTTGTACTCAACCGCAGCCTCTATTTGCTGATTTCCAAATTCAGTTCTATCAAGTTGTATAGATTTATTGGCAGCCATGCTAGAACCACTAAAATAGGTAAATATAAAAGCCCACGGCAGACAGAATATAGACTAACACGCACTGATTTCTGCAGCCAGAGTTCAACACCAACCTACGGCAGACTGAATATAGACTAACATGCACAGACTTACTACAGCCAGATTTCAAGACAAACCTGCTCCACTTTAACTGTGAGAATCAACCATGCACCACACGGCCAAGCAGATCAGAATTTCTCTGATCTGAATTTCTTCAGCGGCATCAACTGAATCAGATTTGATATATACTGCGACATTCAGATCTGATCGACATCAATAGTTTGTCAACGACATCACCTGAGTCATATCTGATACACTGCGACATTCAGATCTGAACGACGACAGCAACTTGTCAACTGCATCAGATTTGGTTCTTCAGCAACATCATGACTTCGACAGCAACATAAGGGTGCAAATCACGTCTCTACATGTTGAACGTTATCAGCCTCTTTCCACCAAACAATCTGATTGTTTCTTTTGTAAGTAGTAGAAACTTTAGACATCCAACCTTATCTTGAATGAAGAGATGAGAAATGAGGGAAGGAGGGAAGCACTGCGAAACCCTAGATGGCACAGTCCTAGGTCTGATGCTCTGATACCATGTTACGTAGAGAGGTAGAGATGAGGAAAAGGAAGAGAACATGAGGAAGAAGGAGAGAATAGAAACAGCCAAGAATCTGTCAGCTGTTGCTTTTCCATTAGACTAAATAAGGATTAGGGTTATGTTTAACCCTTTACATAAAGAGTCCAACAAAACTTTAAAAATTCAAAAAGCTACCTAAATACTAAATTTCAAAATACATAAAACTTCAAATCCCAAACCAGCACATTTCCTCAACATTTCTCTATGGTGATGTTGAAAAGACTGTATATATACAGCAACCCTAGGGTTCGAGCGATAGGAGGAGTGTAGGAAAGTGTGTCGTCTGAAGAAGACAATTTATGGACTCAAACAAAGTCCTAGGGCATGGTTTCACAAATTATCTGAGGTTGTTTCACAGTGTGGATTTGAAAGATCTCCTTTGGACCATTCTCTATTCATCAAGAAGACCTCCAAAGGTATAGTTGTTATGGTAATATATGTTGATGACATTATCCTGATAGGTGATTCTGATCAAGAAATTTTTGTTACAAAGACTTTCTTTCAGAAGCACTTTGTCACGAAGGATCTTGGTTACTTGCAATATTTTCTTAGGATTGAGGTTGCTCATAACAAAAAAGGTGTAGTGTTGTCTCAAAGGAAATATGTACTTGACCTACTGCAGGATACAGGGATGTTAGGAGCCAAGCCGGCTAATCTTCCTGTGAATCCACGTCTTATCTTTATGATAATCAATCAAAGGTAGTGGATTTACGATCTTACAGGTCTCTCATTGGCAAACTTCTTTATGTTGTGTGACTAAGCCAGACATTAGCTTTGTTGTTGGGAAACTAAGTTAGTTTATGGAAAAGCCTAGAAAAGTCCATTGGGATGCTGCATTGATGATTTTGAAATATTCAAAATCATCCCCGGCAGAGGCCTGTTTTTCAAGAAAGGTGAATCTTTAGAAGTTGTTGCTTACAGTGACGCTAACTATGCAGGGTCTGTTGACGATAGAAAATCCACCACAGGCTTCTGTATCTTTGTTGGAGGCAACCTCATATCATGGAGATGTAAGAAACAAAATGTAGTTTCTAGATCAAGTGTAGAATCTCAATACAGAGCAATGGCTCAAACGGCTACTGAGATGACTTGGGTTAAATCTATGCTAACAAATATGAATGTTCATGTTCCTCTTCCTATGAAAATGTATTGTGATAACAAGGCTGCCACTTACATTGCAAATAATCCAGTATTTCATGAGAGAACAAAGCACATTGAGATTGATTGTCATTATGTTCGGGATTTTATACAAGGAGGTGTTGTGTCTATGATTTATGTAGCTTCTGAAGTTCAAGCAGTAGATATGATTACGAAGGCTCTTCCTATGGTGATTTTTCTAGACGTTGTGACAAGTTGAGCAGTAGTGCCGAGGTCAACATGAGTGCGGTTATGACAAATGACAATCTATCATTTGCTTTTTTTTTGACCCATTTATTGAATAATTGTTAATTACTGATTTTATTAATTCTAGACAGTTTTTTGTATCTCACATACACTCTCTCACGCAAATACGCATACTCATATCCAAGTATTTTCTGAAAAATGCCACATCTACACATCGCACCTGTGTGTCATATGTGAGGCCTAGGCATAAAGACCATTATAGAAGATTAAGATGAAATTAGGCATATGTGAAGCACAGCAATAATAATTAAAGAGTTAAGATATATGACTTGATCATATAATAGTAATTGTGTGTGTATATATATATATATATATATATATATATATATAATGATATGCCATTGCTAAATTTTGTACCTTATTAGTTTACTGTTTGTTATAGTGGTTTATGAACGTTTGGATTTTTCAGTGTGTAGTATATGGTTCCCATTGACATCATACCTTTTCAATGTTAGGGATGTAATATTCGCTTTAATTTTTCTGTAACCTTGTGAATATATCAGGAGGTCCAACAAGTGAGGCACGTGGAATCCTAGACCTTAGCATTCAATACTGGACTAGTCGTGGATGGGCATTCGCAGATGTAAACTATGGAGGAAGCACAGGTTTGTTCATTGAAACTATTTTTGTATGACCTCTTTTAAGTGAATCTTTGGGTCCCTTATGTGGCAACTATGTCACATGGGTGTGTGTGCAACAAGAGTACATAGATATTGGTGTCTTTATTTGTGATTTAAAGTCAACATTTTTTTTCTTCAAAAAGTGAGTGAAAAACGTAGACATAATTAAACAATAATCAGTTCTCACTAGATAGTGGACTGGGCTGATCTCGGTGGACTGAACTGGGCTGATCTCGGTGGACTGTCTTCCAAATTTAAAGTTTCCAAACAAGTTGGGTTACTTTGTAGCCTTTATAAAGGAAAGTACAGAAAAGCAGTCAATCACTTATTACACTATTACAGATGAATCAAATAGTTTAGTTGCAATCCAAAGAATAAATATAAATAGTTGCCTAATACCCTATACTAAAGTTTTTTTTTTAAAAAAAAGGCTTCAACTATGCTCCAGACTATTCTCACAACTTCTTGTCTGCCTGTACATACTCCAGCGCTCTTTGGATTTACTCTTCGTCACCTTATGCGTTGCTTCTACAGACTCTACACCTAAACACATACTACTATTTCACCTGCCCTAATTCTGGGGAGATGACACCTAATGAGAAATTGAAGGCTCCTAAACCTTAAATTGAATGTGAAGTAGAAAAGTCTACCCTGAAATGCTACTGAAATGTCTGAAAATAACCCTGATTTGGTGAAAAGCTTTTAAAAACAGTCTCACCTTTAGCAACAGAAAAATAAAACTTAGCTATTTCAGATATAGTCTAGGAATTCTTAAAAGAAGCATAGAGAGGTTCTAAAGTCCGATAAAAAACTTTTCAGAGAAACGACAGAAAAAAGGTCACTGGAAGATCAATTTTCTGCTGAAAATGAATCTAACAGCAGAGACCAAAACCTCAGTCTCAATTGTCTTGGGTTTTTTAATTTTTTATGAAACGTGTAGAAACAAAATGTGCACGAGAGAAGAAGAAAGCACACGGATGTAACGTGGAAAACCCTCGACTCGAGGGAAGAAAAACCACGGGTGAGGAGGTCTGGTGCCCACTAGCCTCCAGACACTCTCTCTCTTCAACACTTCATTAACTCAAAGATTAGGGTTTACAGAAGTATAAGTAGTCCTAATTAGGACAAACCGGATCGGGTACGGATCCGGACCCGAACAACAAAACCCGTCAACACTCCCCCTCAAGTTGGGCATACATATCAAACATGCCCAACTTGGATACATTTCTCTCAAATGGAGTTACACTTAAGGCCTTGGTTAGGACATCAGCAGTTTGGTCTTCAGACTTCATGTAAGGTAGCGTTAATTCCTTAGCATCAATTCTTTCTCTGATGAAGTGACGGTCGATCTCCACATGCTTTGTTCGATCATGAAGAACCGGGTTGTTAGCCAAGTTAATTGCAGACTTATTATCACAATACATCCTCATAGGCCCTTCAATCTCTATTCCAATATCTGTCAGTAAGATCTTCAGCCATAACAATTCTGATACCCCAGTAGCCACAGCCCTATATTCAGCCTCTGCACTCGAGCGGGAACACACATCTTGTCTCTTGCTTCTCCAAACAACCAAATTTCCCCCCAAGTAGACGCAGTATCCTGAAGTAGATCTTCTGGTGTCAACACAGCCTGCCCAGTCTGCATCAGAATACCCTTCAACTTCAATAGATCTTTGTTGCACATATAGAAGTCCCTTTCCGGGATTCTTCTTCAAGTAGCACAAAATTCTATCTACAGCCTTCAAGTGCATATCTGTAGGTGCATGCATGAACTGGCTCATCACATTTACAGCAAATGTGATATCAGGTCTAGTCAGAGTGAGATAAATCAGTTTGCCAACTAGACGTTGATATCTCCCTTTAGCTTCTTCACCCAACAGTTCTCCATCTTTGCTCCCAAGTTTATGCCCAGCATCTATAGGAGTAGAGGCTGGTCTGCATCCCAGTTTTCCTGTCTCCTTTAGTAGATCCAGGGTATACTTCCTTTGACTAAGTACAAGAGTTGTACCTGATCTAGCAATTTCAATACCCAGAAAATACTTCAGCTTACCAAGATCTTTTAGATCGAATTCAGTAGATAGTAAACCCTTTAATCTTGCTATCTCTTCCTTATCATCACCTGTAACAATCATATCATCAACATAAACCAATAGTAGAGTAACTTTACTCTCTCTTCTCTTTACAAACAGGGTATGATCTCCATTTCCTTGTTTGTAGCCATGTTTCTTCATAACAAGTCTGAGCCGTTCAAACCATGCTCGGGGAGACTGTTTCAGCCCATACAAAGCTTTCTTCAATTTACAACATTTTCCAGGCTTCTCAAAACCTGGTGGCATGCACATGTACACTTCCTCTTCGAGATCTCCATTGAGAAAGGCATTTTTTACATCAAGTTGGCACATCTCCCAACCCTTCAGCACCGCCAATGAAATAATAACTCTAACAGTCTTCATCTTTGCAACAGGAGCAAACGTCTCTAAGTAGTCGATCCCATATTTCTGACTGAACCCCTTGGCCACCAATCGTGCTTTATACCTTTCAATGCTACCATCTGGTTTGTACTTAACAGTGTAGACCCACTTCGACCCAACCAAGTGGGCTGCTTCAGGAATATCAACCACCTCCCATGTCTGATTTCTGTCTAAAGCTTCCATCTCTTCTTTCATTGCATGAGACCACTTAGTGTCACCCTGAGCCTCTGTAGCATTCCTGGGAATCACAACCACAGCCAAGGAGGATACAAAACATTTATAGTCAGTGCTCAATCTAGAGTAAGATACGAAGTTACCAATAGGGTGCTGGGTACATGACCTGACCCCCTTTCTCAAGGCAATAGGAAGATCCTCCTTTTCTTTTCCAACATCTTGCTTCTGAACACGACTTGGATCATCCAAGGAAGAAGTAGGATTGGGATTCGGTGTAACCTCCTCATCATCAATCACCTTGTCAGTACAAGCTCTTCTCCTGGAATACACCTGTCCAAACATACGATTACCCTCTTGTTCTGTCACCAAAGGATGCTCTCCCTCCTTCTCCTGTTCATGTACATCAGTAGTCGTCCCCTCTTCATCTTTGCCATCTTCATCTTTGCCAAGCACCTTGGCAACAGGATTCTCTTCACGCCTGTAATCCATAAAATCTGTAAACTGAATTGCCTGTGTGGGAGAATACTCTTCCTTAGACATTAATTTCTCCCCCTGAAGAGAATTCTCACCAAAATAGGAAACATGTTCCAAGAATGTGACATCTTTGGTAATGTGAAGACGACCAGTGGTAGGATCTAGACATTTATAACCTTTTTGAGTGGAAGAATACCCAAGAAAGACGCCCTTAATAGATTTGGGATCAAGTTTTTTTACATTGGGGCTGTGGTTATGTATGAAACACACACATCCAAAGACTCGAGGAGGAAGATGAAAAGGTTGACTACTCCCTGGAAGCATAGAGTATGGAGTACGACCCTTTAGCACACGAGTGGGCATGCGATTAATCAAGTAGACACTAGTAAGGATTGCATCACCCCAATAGTATTTTGGGAGATGTCTTTGGAACAGTATGGCTCGGGTGACATTGAGCAACTGACGATTTTTCCTCTCAGCAACCCCATTTTGAGGGGGGTATAACTACAGGATGTCTCATGAACAATCCCCCTCTTTCGAAAGAATTCTTCAACAGTGAGACACAGATATTCACGAGCATTATCAGACCGAAAAGTCTTGACAGAATGTCCATATTGGTTTTCCACTAGGAGGATGAAAGTTTCAATAATGTGAGGCACCTCACTACGATCTTTCAACAAATACACAAAGGTACATCTTGAATAATCATCTATAAAGGTTATAAAGTATTGAAAACCACCACGAGAATGAATGCCCGACGGCCCCCACACATCAGAATGAACCAAGGAGAAAGCTTTATTAGAACGACTATTTGAAATTGGATAAGAAGCTCTAACATGCTTCGCAAACTGACACACATCACATGATAACATGGAAATGTTTAAACTAGAACATAGTTCAGGGAACAAATGTTGCAAAATCCCAAATGGGAGATGACCAAGGCGTTCATGCCAAAACAAAAATAACTGACGACACTCTTCCTCCTTCTTCTCTGTTCTGCAGACTGCTGACATAAGAGCTGTGACAACGCGTATAGGAAGCCGATACAGCCCATCAGACACCAAACCAATCCCAATCCTCTTCCCTGTCACCAAGTCCTGCAAAACACAACGTTTTTCAGAAAATATAAGCTCACACTTCAGTTCCTTGGTAATCTTACTAACAGATAACAAATTTAAGGGAAGATGAGGAACATGTAAGGCATCATGAACTAAAAAATTATTTAACAAGGAAAGACTCCCTTTCCCTGCCACTGAAGTAAAGGAACCATCGGCAAGGGACACACGTTCCTTTCCCGAGGATAGCTTGTAGTCATGGAAAAGCTTGGGGTTGCCAGTCATGTGATGAGTGGCACCGCTGTCAACAATCCATTCACCCATAGAAGAAGTACCTTCTCCCCCTGAAACAGCCAATGCCTGATTGATCTTCACCTCATCTGGTGTATCTGCCTGACCAACATCAATCTTGCTCAAATATGCTCGTAGCTCACGAATCTGCTCTGCAGAAATAGAACCTTTCCCATCACTCAGACTTGTTGCAGACGATACAGGCTTCTTCCCACTCGAAGACCTCCCCCTACTATCCTTCTTCTCTGGATACAGGTCCCAACAAAAATCCCTAGTATGACCAAGTTTTTTGCAATGAGTACATTTTCGGGAAGAACGAGGAGTTCCAACAGGGGCACGGCTAACATAGGCAGACTGTTCTTCCCCCTTTCGTCCACTAGAGAGCAGCCTTCTCTGTTCTTCAGCTTCAACACGGGAATAGACATCTTCAATACTAAATGATTCGTCAGAGTTAAGAATCTGACCCCTTATATTTTCAAAGTCATCATTCAGTCCAGATAAGAAAAGGAATACCCTGTTTTCCCATTTATCAGTCATGTACTGCATCTGGTCGTGAGGACACCTCCATGGAATATCAGAGTGATAGTCAAGGTCCTCCCACTTAGATTTTAATGCTGCATAAAAGTCTGCAACCGAGAGAGCACCTTGTCGCAGGGAATACACATCCTTCATAAGTTGATACACACGAACTTTCCTTTTCTTTTGGCCATACATCTGCTCCAAAATAATCCACATATCCCTTGCAGTCTTCTTACGAAGAATGAGGGGTTGGATATCCGGGGACACTGAATTGACAATCCAGGTTTTGACCTGGTTGTCTTCAAGAAACCATGTATCCCAAGCCAGACTATCTGCAGCAGGTTCAACCTTTCTCCCATTCACATAGGCAATGCGTCCTCGCCCAGCAATCCCCATGGTAATCGCAGCAGACCATCGGGAATAGTTCTCCTTGGTAAGTTGAATGGTGGTAACCTGAACCGGTACATGATCAGTCCGCGCAGACACAACATCAGGCAGAGTAGTGTTGACTGAAGAAGAAGACGAGTCAGCCATGATCACGAGGTAGAAGTGGCTGCCAAAGAACACACACAGCAGCAACCGAGAGAAGAGGTGAGATGACGCAGTCGGGGATCAACGGCGGAAGTGGCGGGAGCTGCGGAAGCAGCAGGACGCGGCGGAAGCAGAGGGCCGCGCTTGGCAGCGCGCGCCGAGAAGAGGCGACGGCGTCGGACGTCGGCGTCGGTGGTCGGACGTCGGCGGCGGCGGAGGCGTCAGCAGAGACGTTGGCGTCGACAGTCACGACACCAGCGACGCAGCAGCGGTCACAGCCAGGGCAGCGGCGGCGCAGCAAGGGCAGCGGCGGCGCAGCAAGGGCAGCGGCGGCGCAGCAAGGGCAGCGGCGGCGGTGGTGGTAGCAACGGCGACGGTGGTAGCGGCGGCGGCAGTCAGGGTTGGAACTTCACAACCATAGAACAAAAAAACAGATTTTGTTTTCTCCAAGTCCGACGGCTCTGATACCATGTAGAAACAAAATGTGCACGAGAGAAGAAGAAAGCACACGGATGTAACGTGGAAAACCCTCGACTCGAGGGAAGAAAAACCACGGGTGAGGAGGTCTGGTGCCCACTAGCCTCCAGACACTCTCTCTCTTCAACACTTCATTAACTCAAAGATTAGGGTTTACAGAAGTATAAGTAGTCCTAATTAGGACAAACCGGATCGGGTACGGATCCGGACCCGAACAACAAAACCCGTCAACAAAACGGAAAACCAGAAACCTCAAGAAATTCACGATAAATCAAGTAATGCAGAAAATTCTCAAATTTGGAGCATAAACTCTAGTCACCTAAACCTAACTACTGACTAGAAAATTTGGCCAAACACAAACTATTAGTATGTGAAACCTTCTGCAAGTTTTTTGCTCTATTACAGAGATGGGTTCTGCCCAGTTTTGAAAACTGAAATAAACAAGGAATAAATTAACGAGTTTTGATGCCAAACAAAAGCTGGACTTGTCTCAACACACATCAATGATGCTGCCACACCTTGTTCCCATTCTCTCTAATTTCTGGTACTTTAGAAATCTTGGAATTTTTTTCTTCTTGTTCTACATTTCCAATAATTCCAATTCTTTTAAAAAACTGACATCAAAAAGTCCCATCAGCCATAGAAACAAAACTGGGGTATAAATTTGTTTTGCACTTAGTTGAATATGATTCATTCAAATCTTATGGAAGAAAACTCCAGAGTCTAAGAGCCAGGGAACTACACTTGAGATGTTGTCACTCCACTGGTGTTTGAAACTTTGAAGTACTCCGTTTGAGAGAAGGTTGAAGCCCTTCAACAAGTTGAGCATGTGACGTACTTCCAAATTTCCAACAGAGATGTTTCTTCTTTTTCTTGACAACTCCTGCCTTTTGCAAACTGTGTCAAATTTCCTCAATTTTAGGCATTTTGGCTTTGTGTACCTACGCTCATGTTATTGAAAACAAATGGATTTCTTGTTTGTTTTTTCACTATTCTTCCCAAAATAAAGAGGTCTATATGGTCTCATGGTTTCTTGGTTTGGGACCACTAAAATACACTCACATTGTCTTTACCATGTAAAAGTCTATTTTCATCCATAACAAGTTAGCTGAGTGTTTTGTTCTAAGTTGAGACACTTACCTTGTGAAGTGTAGTTGTGGAAATATCAAACTCCGGTCTTAATCCTGAGCTTTATGTCCATGCTCAAACTTCGCAAGTTATGCACATGTCGATACTGCTTAAGAGCCATGTTGCATGGACATGGATACAGCCTCGATGTCGGACAGGTACAAGTGTTAGATATGGTGAGCCTTAAAAATTGATACATGCACTCACACGTATACATATAAAATTATAGATACATATAGACAGATAGATAGATAGCGAGGAAAAAAGACAAACAACAATTTTTACAAACAAAAAATGACAGAATATTAATTTAAAATCTGTTGTATAGTTAACTATTTAATAGCTTTGTTTGTCTACAGTTGCAAATAAGTTTGTTTGCTCTAACTCAAAATATAACTAAATAAGTTTTTTTTTTGAAAAAATGGTTTTAATTTATAAAGGACAATAGGCCTCTATTTTTCCTTTCTAAAGGAGGATTAGTGTCATCCTTTAAGAAGAATATGAGAGAAAGAGAGGGGGAGAGAGAGAGAGAGAGAGAGAGAGAGAGAGAGAGAGAGAGACATGCATGCTCTTTTGGACACTTCATATTAAAAAAATGGAGTGTTGTGGGCATGTTGATGTGTGTTGGTGTTAGTGTTGGACATGGCTGGACACTGACGTGATGTTTTTCGAAGTGTCCATGCAACATAGCTTAAGAGCCATGAAGCAGTATGAAAAGCAGTTGAAGGGTATGAAAAGAAATGCACAAAATGGAAAATTGGTCATCCATTGAAATAGGATGACTAGTGCGTTTTATTGAATTGAAAACCCCATCAATCACATTTCACAACCACAACACATTTCTGGAAAATAAAGCAAAATAACAAAGATTCCCAAGAATGAAGAATATTTATACTCCTGACAAGTCGATTAACTAGTGATTGACCTATGTTGTTGAACCAGTGACTAGTTGCTTAGATTAGTAAGCTAGTTAGCCTAGTTGTTGCCCACCAACTAATCTCTGACAAATTAATCTCTGACAAAAACACACACACACACACACACATATGTAGTGTTCCATATATCACATCCATGTGACATAAGATAGGCTGTGATGTAGTTGCCAATCTATTTCCAGCCCTTTTGTCATACTCAATTTAATGCTTATGCAGCTAATGCTTGAAATTGGAGCTTAGTTATTCTTTTTTTTCATTTATGACCGATTGACCGTTTGATTGACTAAGTTGCCATGTGTTCCTGTCGAGCATGTATTTTTGGTATGCCTGTAAAAGTTATGATCATTGTAGCATTAGTATTAACTGATATGCTGGATATAAAGGTTATGGCAGGGAATATCGTGAAAGACTATTAAGATCTTGGGGCATAGTTGATGTTAGTGACTGCTGCAGTTGTGCAGAGTTTCTGGTATTGCTTGTCATTGACTTAGTTCATACTGCAAGGTTCCACAGGAAGGTAGTTAAAGGCAATGACGTGTATTTTTCTGGTTACATAGGTGGATACTGGCAGGGTAGATAGTAAACGTCTTTGCATATTTGGAAGGTCTGCGGGTGGTTACACAGCGCTGGCTTGTCTTGCTTTCAAACAGATATTCAAGGCTGGTGCTTCTCTTTTTGGTGTAAGTGACTTGGGTGTTTTTGATGACACAAATGCATAAATATGAATGGGCTTGTGCTTTTCAGCGTCTTAGTGCATCATGTTTGTGATTTGGCAGTGTCACTGCTATAATATCAGCAAATGTGGAGATATTTCCTAGTCAAACTCACGCTGCAAACCAGCTATAGCGTTTATTTCTGATTTTGCCAGAAAAACAAGCTAATGCACCTCTTGAGGTGGTGCCCTTCCTACTAATTTCAAGCATGCCATATTTTCAAACTGGTGCGAAAGTGTTCAATCAATGTTATTAAATGTGTGCAGAGATCAATATCAGTGAAGCAAAACATAAGTTCTGTTGAAATCAGAAAGTTTATTAGTTTTCTGATTATTTAAAAATTGGAGTCTTCTTTTGTCTTTTTACAACTTTATGAGTCCCCCTTATGTAACAGATCTAGACGTGCCCTAATCTCTCTTTAAGTAGAGACTAGGTCATGAAAATTGAAGGAAGTCTTTTCTGTCTCTCTCTCTCTCTCTCTCTCTCTCGTTCTTTGTCTTCCATCGTGTAACATGGTATCAGAGCTTTGTCTCCCTGGACCTGTCTGGCTGCAGACATAAGCAAAGATAAGATTTCTATTGGCTAGCTACACAATCTATACAAATATAAAACAAAATCATTGAGGCACATGTCATCGCTTCAAGAAGCCCTCCAATAGGCCTCCTAACCTCTTGACGTTGCCACCAAACGTCAAAATTCACTGTTTCGATCAATCCATCACAACCCAATTCTCATTTGCTTTCTTTAGTCGAGGCGTCAACCCCATCGTCATATCCAACTTACGTATGCTTTCCCCTCGGACTCCAAAATACACCCATTGACAAAAGCATGTGCCGCGTGCTCACTAAGACGGTTCTAAATCTTCCCCACAACCTCGCAATCTCTACCATGCTTCCCTATTGCTTCGAAAATCAACACCTCAAGCTTAACCATCGCTTCTCCAACATAATCATAAACTTTCCCCAAAAAGCCAAGTCGTTAACATGCCTCCCTAAATATCAAATTCTAACTTCTAGCATGCTCAAACAATAATTATACATGCTCCGAAGGAAAATATACAATAAAATAGGCTCAATTACGCCTTGCTCACCCCAAAACAAGAGTCTAGACTGCTGCAATCCTTCTGGCAGCCACCTCACGAGTCAAGTGTCTCCAAGCGGCTAAAATTTCTCACTGCCGCCTCCACTAATGCCTTAAAGTTGCTGCTATGAGGGGGAAGACAAGTCCCCAAGCTGAAAACCAACCAAACGGCAATCACTATGATGAGAATCAATGAAAAAATGTGCCTGGAGAGGTCTGCCTTGAGAAGGAGGCAGTCAGCTATGAGAAGTTGGTTCGGCTGAGGGAGGAGGGCCTAACGCAAGAGAGAAAGAGAGCAGAGAGTGTTCGGTTGAGGGTGCTGACAGTGAGGAGGGAGTGCAGGCAGAGAGAGAGTGAAAGAAAACGTGCGGGCAGGGGAAGGCGTCGACAGAGGGAGGCGGACAGAAGAGAGAGAGCGAGAGAGATGAGAGGGACGAGAGTGTGCAGAGAGGGAGAGCATCAACGAAAAAAAACAGGAGGGGAGAGGGAGGAATCGTGCGACAGAGGGTGCTGATGAAGAAGGGAGAGGCTGCGTAGGTGGGAGGAGGAGAAGAAGGACGAGGAAGGAGGAAGAGGCAGAGAGAAAATAGGGGCTTACCAGCGCCGCTGCCGCCGTCCTCGTCGCTGCTTTGCACCACCTCCGTCTTCTTCTTCTTCTCTGCGCTGGCACGAGAGACCTCCAGGAGAAAGACGAGGGAGACTAGGGAAAGGCGAGGGAGAAGAGCCCTCGCGTTGGGCTTCTTCACGCCAAATGGTTCGGGTCCGGGTCTGGGCCTGTTCCAACCCGACCTGCAAAAAGCCAAGCATTACAATGGTAGTATATGTGATGATATTATCTTGACAGGTGATTGTGATCAAGAAATCTCAGCTACAAAGGCATTCCTTCAAAAGCATTTTGTCACGAAAGATCTTGGTCACTTGCGATATTTTCTTGGGATTGAGGTTGTGCAAAACAAAGAAGGTGTAGTATTGTCTCAGAGGAAGTATGTCCTTGACCTACTCCAGATACAGGGATGTTAGGGACCAAGCCAGTTAATCTCCCTATGAATCCACGTCTTCATCTTTATGATACTCAATCAGATCTAGTAGATTCACAATCTTATAGGTCTCTCATTGGCAAACTTCTTTATGTTACTATAAGACCAGACATTAGCTTTGCTATTGGGAAATTAAGTCAGTTTATGGATAAACCTAGAAGAGTCCACTGAGATGCTGCGTTGATAGTGTTGAAATACCTAAAGTTATCTCCGAGCAGAGGCCTCTTCTTTAAGAAAGGTGAATCTTTTAGAAGTTGTAGCTTACAGTGATGCTGATTATGCAGTGTCTGTTGATGATAGAAAATCCAGCACTGGCTTCTGTATCTTTATTGGGGCAATCTCATATCATAGAAAAGTAACAAACAAAATGTAGTCTCTAGATCCAGTGTGGAATCTGAATATAGAGCAATCACTCAAACAGCTATTGAGATGACGTGGGTTAAATCTGTGCTAACAAATATGAATATTCATGTTCCTCTTCCTAGGAAAATGTACTGCGATAACAAGGCTGCTACTTATATTGCAAACAACCCAGTATTTCATGAAACTAAGCACATAGCGGTGGATTGTCATTATGTTGGGGATCTTATAAAAGAAGGTGTGGTGTCTACGGTTCATGTAGCTTCTGAAGATCGGGCAGTAGATATGTTTACGAAGGCTCTTCCAATTGGTGATTTCTCTTGATGTTGTGACAAGTTGAGCATGGTTGATATCTATGCTCCAGCTTGAGGGAGAGTGTTAAAATCAGAAAGTTTATTTTAAGTGTAGTAGTTTTATGATTATTTAAAAGTTGGAGTCTTCTTTTGTCTTTTTACAACTTTATGAGTCTCCCTTATGTAACAGCTCTAGACGTGCCCTAATCTCTCTTTAAGTAGAGACTAGGTCACGATAATTGGGAAATAGTCTTTTCCGTCTCTCTCTCTCTCTATATATATATATATATACATCTCCAACATTTTCCTTGGATAGCGTTTGATGGCTGGAAATATGTTTCCGGAAAGAAATTTCCAGAAATTTATTTCTGGAATTGGTGAATGGGAAATAAATTTTCATATTTCCAAAACTACGTTGTGTTTGTTAACTTGGAACTATTTTTCTGGAAACAAATTTCATCGTTTGATGGCAAGGGAGGAAGAATCGGTGGAAATGGTGGGTTGCACTAAAACCCTTTGTAGAGAAGGAGGAGGAAGAAGAAGATGTTGCTGGAGGAGGAAAAGGGGAGCGAGGGAGGAAGAAGGGAGGCAGAGGAAGAAGGGAAGGAGCGAGGAGGAAGAAGGGAGGCGGAGGAAGAAGGGAAGGAGGAAGACGGGAGGCGGAGGAAGAAGGGAATGAGGAAAAAGGGAGCGAGGGAGGAAGAAGGGAAGGAGGGAGGAGGAAGAAGAAGATGTGGCTAGACGAAGACGATGGGTTTCTGGCGATGATGTTCTTCAAGTTGCCGTCCTCCGATTGTCCTCCAGTCCCCGCATTCCGGCGAGATATCAGAAACGCCCAAATCGGTAAGCAGGGGGATCCGAGCGAAGACTAACCTTCCCTCCCTCCTTCTTCCTCCTCCCTCCTTCCCTTCTTCCTCCTCCTCCCTTCTTCCTCCTTCCTCTTTCCCTTTTTCCTCTGCTTCCCTTCTTCCTCCCTCGCTCCCTTCTTCCTCCTCCCTCTTTCCCTTTTTCCTCTGCCTCCCTTCTTCCTCCCTTGCCCCCTTCTTCCTCACTCCTTCCCTTCTTCCTCCTGTCTTCCTCCTCCCTCCTGCCCTTCTTCCTCCTCCCTCCTTCCCTTCTTCCTCAGCGTCCCTTCTTCTTCCCCTCGCTTTCTTCTTCCTCCGCCTCCTTCCCTTCTTCCTCCTCCCTCCTTGCCTTCTTTCTCTGCGTCCCTTCTTCCTCCTAATGGTCAAAAAAAAAATTCCGGAAAAATGTTTCCACCCCTCTGGCTGGAAACATTTTTCTAGAAATATATTTCTGTTTCCACCTTTAACGGTAAAAAAAAAATTTTGTGTTTGATAAATCGAAAAAATTTTAAAAATTTGAAACATATTTCCTGTGCTACAAGAAAATTCCGACCCATCAAACGCTACCTTGAGATACCTTAGTATCCTTTTAACTGCATTCATATGTGTGTCCCTCGGTGCATGCATATCTTGAGACACTTGATTTACCGCATAGGTAATATCAGGTCTGGTAAATGTTAAATATTGCAAAGCACCAACAATGCTGCGATATTTGGTGGGGTCTTCATATGTTTCTCCATCATTTATACTCATCCTTTGGTTCAGAACACTCGGTGTTTCAGCAGGCTTACAATCCATCATGCATGTTCTATCCAATAGGTCAAGAGTATATTTTTGTTGCGTCAAGGTAAGATGATCTCCTTGCCTATCAATTTCAACCCCAAGGAAATATCACAGGCTTGCAAGGTCTTTCATCTTAAAGTTTCTCATTAACAGACCCTTTATCTCATTAAAATGTTTTTCCAAGTTCCCTGTAATGATGATGTCGGCAACATATATAAGGAGGGTAATAACATTTTCTTTCTTGAAAATAAAAAGGGAATGGTCGAGAGGACTGTTTTGAAATCCATATTCCTTTATTTTGTTTGAAAAACTATCAAACCATGACCGTGATGCTTGTCTTAAGTCCATATAGGGATTTTTTCAGTTTGCAAACCCATTCGCTAGAGTCCTTTTCAACAAAACCAAGAGGTTGCTCCATGAAAACTTCTTCCTTCAAGTCACCATGAAGGAAAACATTTTTAACGTCTAATTGATTTAGCTTCCACCCATAATCAACAACAAGGGATATAATCACGCGAATGGTTCCCATTTTGATTACGGGTCTGAACGTCTCATTACAATCATGCCCAAATTGTTGAGTAAATCCTTTTGCTACCAACCTTGCTTTGTGTCTTTCTATGTTGCTCAGGTTTGTATTTGATTTTGTATACCCACTTGGAGCCCACTATGTTTTTTCGTGTGGCCTTGGAACGATCTCCCATGTTCATATTCATGCAAGGCATCCATTTCTTCTCTCATAAACTTTCTCCAATGATGTGATTTTGATGCTTGATCAAATGAAGTAGGTTCTTCCTCCTTGCCAACTTTTGCCATGAATAACTGAAAATCAAGTGAGAAAGAATCATAGCTAACCCACCTGTGAATAGGATGGCGAATGCGTTGGGATCTTCTAAGGTGGGGCATGTTGTCTTCTTCACTGTGTGCATTCCTGTCCCTTAGTCGTCGATTGTAGATAAGACCCGAATATCAATGTGAATTGTTTCTATGTTCTTCATTATTACTTTTGTGATCACTTGATGACTGTATTGGATCCTCTTGATTTTCACTTTGGGGCACATCAGACGACTGTATTGATCTCTCTCGATCTTCACCCTGAGGCACATCATTTTCTAAAATAGGATTTGCATTGAATAATTGTGTACTGGTCCAGGGATCATAAGATTCAATAGTCATAGGCATTTCATTAGTATCGTCAAAATTATGCTCATCAAAAGTAACATTTCTTGAAGTCTTGATACGTTTAGTTGTTGGATCATAGCATCAAAAACCTTTATATTCATCAGCATATCAAACGAATCTACACTGAATAGCTTTGTCTTGAAACTTGTTCCTCAAGGCAGCATCAACATGAACATAGCTAGCATGCACAACAAAAAACCTTCAATTTCTTATAATCAGGTTGTTTGCCTAAGAGTGTGAAATATGACGATTTAGACATCAAGAGTGTCATAGGCAAACAATTTATAATGTATACAGCTGTATAGAAGGCTTCAATCCATAAGGAAATGGGCACATTAGTATCGTGCATCATGCTCATGGCGCTTTCAACTATATGTCGATGTTTGCACTCAACTACACCATTTTGTTGTGGTGTGTAAGGGCAAGTGATTTGTCTAGTTATTCCTTTTTCACGTAGAAATTCAATAAAATCAAGTGAGGAATATTCTCCCCCACCATCACATTGAAAATGCACCACATTGTATGAAAATTTGGTTTGAATCATGACATAGAAGTTTCGAAATATGTGAAGTACTTTTGATTTGTGTTTCATGAAGTAAATCCAAGTGAATCGTGAGTAAGAGTTAATGAATAAGACATAATATCGTGAACCAGACATGGAATCAATAGGGGCTGGCCCCTAAACATCAGAAAAAGTAATTTCAAAGGGTTTGGAAGCCTTTTGATTTATATTATGGAAAGGTAAAACATGACTCTTACAAAGTTCATAGCTTGAACATTTTTTGACACTTGAAGTAAGAGGTAAGCTTGATCTTGGAAGGAGACTATCTGTGACAAGTTTTTTCAATAAAGTGTCGACAATAGTGTCCCAGTCAATTATGCCACAGATCAGATTCCAACAATTGGTTAGAGCCCCTTACTTTTGATTGGAAATGGCAAGGACTTGGTGATGCATTATGAGAAAGAGAAAATGTCTTCAATTTTATACCAAAGGTGGACGAATCTTTGGGTAGACATTCCTTGAGGACATACATATTCCCTTGGCGCTGCCGTTTAGCGAACATTTTCTTCGTTTGGAGGTTCTTGACATAGGCAGAAGAATGTGTGAATTCAATAGAAGAGTTTGTATCATCAATGAGTTTAGAAATGGATATGATATTCTTTTTTATATTGGGAGCAAGAACAACATTGGACAATGATAGAGAGGAAGATGACAAAGGAATATGTGCATTTCCAATATGTGTAATGGGATGAAATTTTCCATCACATGTTATAATGCAATTTCTACCATAATGAGGGGATAAGTTAGTCAATTTACGTGCACTTCCTGTCACATGAGTGGCTGCACCTGAATCCAAGAACTATTCTCCCTGATCATTTTGCTTTATAGTCATCTTGGAGAATGCAGCCATCAATAGTTGTTACATATCTTCGGCGGTGGATTTAGAATTTTGTTCTCCTTGTTTGTCCTCCTACTTAGATTTTAATACTGGGTAGAAATCTGCGACCGAGAGATCCCCTTGTCGCAGAGCATACATGTCCTTCATTAGTTGATATACACGAACTTTTCTTTTCTTTTGACCATACATCTGCTCCAAAATAATCCACATATCCCTCGCAGTCTTCTTACGAAGAATGAGGGGTTGAATATCTGAAGACACTGAATTAACAATTCAAGTTTTTACCTGGTTGTCCTCAAGAAACCATGTATCCCAAGCCATACTATCCACAGCAGCCATACTATCCACAGCAGGTTCGACCTTTCTCCCATTCACATAGGCAATTCGTCCTCGACCAGCAATCCCCGTAGTAATTGCAGCGGACCATCGTAGATAATTCTCCTTGGTAAGCCGAATGGTGGTAACTTGAACAGGTACATTATCAGTTCTTACGGTCCCAACATCAGGCTGATCGGTACGGACTGTGGAGGAGGAAGACGAGGCGGCCATGATCACCAACTACAAACTGCTGACTATCAGAGACACAGCAGCGGCAACCCCTGAGAATAGCACACCTTAGAGTCACCGATAGCAAGGATCAAGTCAGGCGGCTCAGAGGGCACCAGTAGATGATGCAGAGACGTTGGGATCTAGTCGGACAGCGCCCGAGCCTGGTCGGGCGACGCTGAAACGATCAGCGGCGCTGGAAAAAAAAAAACGATGGCGTTGGAGCAAAACGACTACACAACTAGGGCACGGGCGGCAAAGGGCAGCGGCGGAGGAGCAGCGACGATGGATGGCAGCAGCGGAGGGGCAGAGGGCAGTGGCAGATACGGGCGACGCAGAGGGTCTCAGGCGATGCAGTCGGGCTGCGGCGGCGGGAGCAGTGGCGGCAGCAGCAGGTGGTTCAGGGTTGGAACATCACAATCCTAAAAAATTTTTTCCAAGCTCACTAGCTCTGATACCATGTAGAAATAATAGACGCACAAGAACCAAAGATAGAACACAGATGTAATGTGGACAACCATCAACTAGAGGGAAAAAAACCACGGGTAAGGAGGTCTGGTGCCCATTAGCCACCAGACTCTCTCTCTCTTAGAAACTCATTAACACACAAGATTAGGGTTTACAATGGTATAAGTATGCCCAAACTAGGACCCAATGGATCAGGTCCAGACCCGGACCCATACATCAAGATCCGTCAACAGGCCTCATAGTCAGTTCCATAATAATTTCAATTCACCATCTTTGTACCTTGCTTCCCATGTTTAAATGGTTACTTGTGTGATTGCTTTTTGTTTTGTTTGGCATGGATCTGTAGGTTGCAGACCTGACATTGCTCAAAGATGAAACTCACAAATTCGAGTCACATTACATAGAAACTCTTGTAGGTGTGTATGCCTGTGCTTTAAAATTAATTTAAAAGTTTGTTCATGTGTAATTCCTCTTTTGATGATTCCAGGAGACGACAAATCCTTTATTGAGAGGTCACCTATCAACAATGTTGATAAATTCTCATGTCCTGTAATACTATTTCAGGGATTAGATGACAAGGTATGACATGCATAAACCTCTTCTATAATTCTGCAAGTGCATATTTCATCAAACTAGATACTAAATTCAGCTTTTCTTCTAGATTTCATCTAAGTCACATAGGTGCAGGTGTGGGTTTGCAGAAAATTTTGGGTGCGATGTACATGAGAAATCCCCAAAGACACACAAACACACACACATCTAATCCCAGAATAGGGCTTCTTCCTCCCAGAGGTAAGACAGTCTCAAAGCTGCCATAAGCCCTGTTCTGGTCTACCGACCTTTTTTATAGAGGTTACTTGGTCAGTCCAATGGAACCGACTCGGGATCCCATATTCGGTATCTAACAATACTCTCCCCCTTCAAGAAAACACCTTGTCCTCAAAGTGTGAGCCTGGAAAGTTTAGAAAATTATCCTTGTTGAAACAGTAGAAACACGAGAAATAAAGATCAAACACAGATGTAACATGGAAAACCCTCAACGAGAGGGAGAAAAACCACGGGTGAGGAGGTCCGGTGCCCACTAGCCGCCAGACGCTCTCTCATAAAACTTCATTAACACTCAAGGTTAGGGTTTACAATGATATAAGTAGTCCCCAAACCAGAGCTCACTGGATCGGGACCAGACCCAAACCCGAATACAGAAAACCTTCAACAGTCCTCAAGGTGTAAGCATCGAAGGTGGTTGCAGTCATAGTCAACTCCTCTGTGAGTCCGTTGATGGCTATGCCACACAGACTCTTCAAAGAAGGGGCCACACCCGTGTCGACACGATGTTGGTGCTGGTGCTGGTGCTGGTGCAGCTCTGACACATACCCCAACAGCGTCCTTTCTTATGCAAGTTCAAAATATTTTCCAGTCCTTTTTTTTTCTTCTCCCTATCCCTTCCTTTTTGTATGTATATTCTTAACTAATTGTCATTCTTATTTTAGGTTCTTTAAAATCACAAATGGTTCTTCCATGTCCATAACTAAATCTGGTTCAATTACTCTCAATTCTTGTCATGTGGGTAAATTATATTGTCACACCCCAACCATTTTGACCCTCAAATAACCTTTTTTTTTTTATCAAAACATTGAGGTGCGACGACACAACAATTCAAAAGAAAATGAGCCATGTAATTCAAAACAATGGAGCAAACTTTCCATTATATAATCAATTTCGTTCTTACAAAATTACGCCACATTTCTCAATAACGCATATGACAAAAATGCCCCAAAACCATGACATTGATGCCAACAAAGACAAGACATCAATAAGACCAAAAAAAGATGCGCCGGCGCTATAATTGACCCAAAACCTCCCCAGTAGGATGTGAGTTCAACCATTTGATCAACCTGCTACCCCGGGTCCGCCAAA
This sequence comes from Nymphaea colorata, assembly GCF_008831285.2. Lineage (NCBI taxonomy): Eukaryota > Viridiplantae > Streptophyta > Magnoliopsida > Nymphaeales > Nymphaeaceae > Nymphaea > Nymphaea colorata. The sequence continues at coordinate 6,085,506 of NC_045147.1, read as the reverse complement.
ACCTAAAAAATAAAAACAACAGAAAGCTTAGCTTTCATAGTATGGCAACAAGCCAGATAAATCCTTAACCCTCTAAGGTAAGGGCTCAAATATGAGATAATCACAATTATAAAAACAAATCACCATCATGTCGTGATAGGACATAGTCATATGACTTGACAAGAAGGCCCCTCACATTTACCACAACATGTAAAGACCACTTAATGGCCACGATAGCACATTCACAAATCACATGTAACTGATGCATAAACATATCATTCTCATTCACTTCATTCACATTTTTTTCATTTACATTAACTTTAGTGAATTGATAGTTCTTGTGGGTGCAAACACAGGCACGTGCACACCGCACACCGCTGGTGGCCTACAGCCGGGAGACAACCCCCGTTGTGGCCCAAAACAATATGGATCCATTCACACTGCAGCGGTAGAGCACTCATCCATGGATGTGTGAATTCCAAGGAGAGATACTCAGCCTTCCCTAGGACATCCAATTTGGGAAGGCGGGAGCCCAACGCTCCAAGCACATCACTCAACAATACCCTGGGACCTTGCACCGCCTGCGCTCCGAACAGGCGAGACCAGTGGCGAAGGTGGGACAACTCCCAAACACATTGCCACAACCCACTAGCCTCTCATCTCTTATTATTTCTTACTTATCATTATGAAAGCACATTCACAAAATGACTAGCTAGCTCATGAGGTTGGTTCACCTCACGAGTGCACTCATACCTCCAATTGCCTCCACACGAGGGCTACACACATAGTTAACATTCTTAACTAGTCATCATAACAATACGGGTATATCTACCCTTCAATTTCATTCAATGGCATTATTGCCCATGGCAATGCATATACGACATACCACAACATTCACATTAATCAAATATATCAATCACATTTTTCAAAACTTAGTCAAACCATTGAAAGTAGTCTCGATCCGCGATTGGCTTGTAGCTGTTCTATGCAGTTACATTCTAGGATACTTTCTAATGCACAAGCGGGGTCGAGGAGTTACTCGACTCGATACCCCACCTCATCTGTGCTAAGCAGTTGTCATTTCTAGCATGCAAATGCAATTGCGTAATGATTTTTAAAACAAAACTTATCACATAAGCATTCAATTTTCGTGCATACATTATTCAATCACATCACAATCATTCACTCACATCGCACTCATCGCTAATATGCATTCCAAATCATTGAATCATGAGTCTAGCATGCTCAAATAATAATTATACATGCACTAACAGTAAATTTTATATAATTTAAGCTCGATTAGGCCTTGCTCACCCCAATCTTAGTGTCCAGTCTGCTACAATGTTCCCGGGAGCCACCTCAAATGTTCAATTGATTCCCAAACGGCTAAAATTAACTGTTGCCGTCACCACTCAAGCCTTCAACTCGCTGGTATGAGGGGAATGATGCGTCCCCAAGTTGCAATCCAATCCAACAGCCACAAAAGAGTCAAAATTGACGAAAAGGGAGTTCAAGAGAAGGGTCTATCTATCATTAGAAGGAGGCAGTCGTCTGCGAGGGATTGGTTCCGTTGAGGGAGGCAGGGATCAACGAGGGAGAGGGAAGTTGAAAACGAGAGAGAGCACGAGAGATGTGAGTGGGAGGAGGCTGGCGGTGAGGAGAGGGTGTCACACCCTAACCTTTTGACCCTCAAAGAAATTTTTTTTTTCCTAAACATAAAGCATTGAGGTGCGACTACACAACAATTCAAAAAGGAGGGAGCCATGTCATTCGAAACTGTTAGAATATGTTGCTGTGGGAACCGGATCCATTCCTGGACCCGGTTCTATGGGGCGCGGGTACCGAGGCGGGCTCGGTACCCTAGGCGGCTTCTCCTCTCTCCCTCTTTATATTGTCACTTGTGTTTAGTGTTGAATTAAGTGAAATATAATTTTCTCTCTCCTAGGGTTGCGGTGTGCCCCTAGGTCAGAGCCTCCCCGTGGTTTTTCACCTCTTTGTGAGGTTTTCCACGTAGATTGTGTGTTCGTTCTCCACTCTCTCTCTTTGTGGTTCGTGTTTCTACATGGTATCAGAGCCAGCGGAGTTGGAGAAGCGTTTTTTCCGAGGATCGTCAAGTTTTTTCGTCGCCCGACGCCGTTGAAGTTCCGGCGCCGCTGCTGCCCGTGTGACGTCGCCCTGCTCTGCCGCCGCTGTCCTTTGTTCCGCCGCCGCCGTCCTCTGTTCCGGCGTCGCTGCTGCCCTTGTGACGTCGCCCTGCTCTGCCGCCGCCGTCCTCTGTTACGCCTCTGCGGTCCTCCGTTCGCCCCGTTCTTTGTTTCTGCCACCGTGGGTAGAAACAAGAAGCACATCGCTGCCGCCGTCGCCGCTGCCTCCTTCCCGTCGCCGTTGCCTCATTCCCGCTGCTGTGCCTCTTGTTGCTGTGTGCTTGTTTGTGATGGCAGAAGCGATGGGGACTCAAAAAGATGCCGTTCTTGACACGGGCAGCGCCTCCAAGATTGAGAACGTGCCGATCCAGGTCACCTCCATCCGTCTGACCAAGGACAATTACCTATCTTGGTCTGCCGCTCTCGAGATTGGGATTACTAGCCGTGGGCGTCTCTCTTACATCACTGGCGACAAACCTGCGCCCATCAAATCTGATCCTCAATGGGCGACGTGGGCGTTGGAGGACAGCCAAGTGAAGGTGTGGATTATCAGCTCCGTGTCATCCGATATCCAGCCCCTCATTCTGCGGAAGCCGACCTCTTTTGATATGTGGACTGTGCTTGCAAAGATGTATGGTCGCAAGAAGAGACATTTGCGCACCTATCAGGTTAAACGCAGTATTTACTCTCTGACACAGGGTGATTTGTCTGTTGCTGCCTTCTATGCTGCCCTGAAGACCAAATGGGAGGAGCTAGATTATCATGTGACTGATGAGTGGACATGCGGTTCAGATCATTCCCTCTACTGGGAAAAGGAATGGATGGACCGTACGTTTCTGTTTCTGGGAGGCCTGCGGGATGAATTTGAGTCTATTCGTAGCCAGATTCTTAATGGTGATGAGATTCCGGGGATAGAGGAAGTATATGCTCGTGTTGAGTCTGAAGAACAACGTCGCCAGGTGATGCATCTTGACACCGGTCATGGCCCTTCTGCCTTTGTCAGCCGTGCCTCAGGGACTGGGCAGCGTCCTGCCCGACATTGCACTCATTGCCACAAGTTGGGGCATTCGGTGGATTTCTGTTGGGATCTTCATCCCGAGAAGAGACTGGTCAGAGGTCGTCCTCCCTCTGGCAAGCGCAGCCCTTCTGTGTCTGATTCCAGTCAGAGCAATTCTTCTAGTGGTGCAAAGTCCAAGTTGTCCCCTGCTCAACTCAAGGAGCTACAGGCATACATCAGCCGTCTATCTACTACCCCTGAGGAGTCCTCCACGTCTGAAGGGGCTCAGCTAGCCCAAGCTCTCGTTGCCTCGACTGATCAAGGTAACCCTTCTCTTGGTGATTGGATTGTTGATAGTGGAGCCACTCACCACATGACAGGGGACTCTAAACTCTTTCAAGAATATCAACTTTCCTCTGGCAAGCAACGCGTGTCTATGGCAGATGGGTCTTCTATCTCTGTGGCTGGGAAAGGGAGCTTGTCCCTGTTGAACAAATACCGTCTCCACAATGCCCTGCATGTTCCAAATATTCCTGTGAACTTACTCTCTGTCAGCAGTATTACTAAAGAATTAAACTGTAATCTGATTTTCTCTGCTGATCATTGTTCCCTGCAGGACTTGGTGACGGGGAAGAAGATTGGGATTGGTTCGGTTACTGATGGGCTCTACAGGCTGCCGGTACAAGTTGCTTCAGCATTGATTTCTGCCACGAGTGGTCACTTGTCTGGTGTGAACGATAGATCTACTGTTCTGCGATGGCACGAGCGTCTTGGACATCTACCCTTCCAGTTAATAAAGAAGTTGTTTCCTCATTTGTTTGCTTCTGTCTCAATTGACTCCTTCGCTTGTGAAGTGTGTCAATTGGCTAAACATGTCAGGGCTTCGTACCCTATTTCTTTGAATAAAACCACTCATCCGTTTGCCTTAGTTCATTCCGATGTTTGGGGTCCTTCTGGAGTACCCACGTGTGGTGGTTGTCACTATTTTTTGACGCTTATTGATGATTACTCTAGATGTACGTTCGTGTACTTGTTGCGAGACCGTAGTGAGGTTCCAGCAGTTGTGAAAAACTTTGTTGCCTTTGTTGAGACTCAATTCCATACTACTGTTCAAGCTTTCCGTACGGATAATGCAAGGGAATATGTCTCCCAATCCCTTGATGAATTCTTGAAAGGCAAGGGTATTGTTCATGAAACCTCTTGTAGTTATACCCCTCCTCAAAATGGTATAGCTGAACGTAAAAATCGTCATCTATTGAATGTTACCCGGGCCATTATGTTCCAACGTCATGTCCCGAAGCGGTATTGGGGTGATGCACTTCTCACTAGTGCACATCTCATTAACCGTATGCCTACTAGGGTATTGGATGGTCAGTCTCCTTATTCTACCCTGTGGCCCACTCAGAATCCGTGGCCTCTTACTCCTCGTGTCTTTGGGTGCAGTTGTTTTGTGCATAATCATAGTCCTACTCTCAAAAAACTTGATCCCCGGTCTATTAAAGGAGTTTTCTTGGGGTACTCTTCCACTCAGAAGGGGTATAAATGTGTGGATCCCACTACTTCCAAAGTGTATGTTTCGAGGGATGTCACATTTCATGAACATGAGTCGTATTTTTCGGTGAATCCTCTTCAGGGGGAGTGTCTTGGGAACAAAGGGGAAGAGTATTCCTCTAATCAGCTAATTCAGTTTATGGAGTTTTTGGATTACAAGGTTAGTCCCAGTGTGATTGACACGGTCACGGTCAGTAATGAGAAGGGCAGCCATATGGAAGGGGTCACGGTGGATGCTCAGCCCATTGTTGCCCGGGATCACTTGTTTGGCCAGGTTTATGTCAGAAAGGAGAAAGCTACAGTGGAAGATGTTGGTGATGAGGATAGAACCAATCCCAATGCTGTGATCTCCCCGGATGACCCAAGTCCATCGAATGAAGAGCTCCCCATTGCTGTGCGCAAAGGCACCAGGTCATGTACTTCTCACCCTATTCAGAGATTTGTTTCTTATGCTAAGCTCAGTACAAATTACAAATGTTTTATCACAACCTTATCCAAAGTTGTTATTCCCAGGTCGGTGGATGATGCTAAGGATGATCCCAAGTGGTTACATGCTATGACAGAGGAGATGGGTGCGTTAGCTAAGAACAAAACATGGGAAGTTGTTGATATCCCTAAAGGGACACACTTAGTTGGCTCTAAGTGGGTTTACAACGTGAAGTACAAACCTGATGGCACTGTAGATCGATATAAAGCTCGTTTGGTTGCAAAGGGGTTCAGCCAAAAGTATGGGATCGACTATCTTGAGACCTTTGCCCCTGTTGCAAAGTTGAAGACCGTGAGGGTTATTCTTGCTCTTGCTGTGCACAGGAAGTGGCGCATGGACCAGCTTGATGTTAAAAATGCGTTCTTGAACGGCCATCTGGAGGAAGAAGTCTATATGAGCATGCCTCCCGGGTATGTTCAAGAGGGAAAATGTTGTCACCTCAAGAAAGCTTTGTATGGCTTGAAGCAGTCGCCTAGAGCTTGGTTTGAGAGACTAAGGATCGTTATGAAGTCTACTGGGTACAAGCAAGGAAATGGAGATCATACCCTATTCATAAAGCAGAGAGGTGGTCTGGTGAGTCTTCTCCTTGTCTACGTTGATGATATGATTGTCACTGGCAGTGACGAAGAAGAAAACAGAAAGATGAAGGAGAGATTAGCTAAAGAATTCGACCTCAAGGATCTGGGTAAGCTGAGATACTTTCTGGGGATAGAGATTGCTCGATCAGAGACAGGGCTGGTTATGAATCAAAGGAAGTACACTCTTGACTTACTAAAGGAGACAGGCAAACTTGGTTGTAGGCCCTATCTTACTCCTATAGAGTCGGGAACTAAGATAAGTATCAAGACGGGCACTATTCTGGATGAGGAAGGAAAAGGGCGATATCAGAGGCTAGTAGGTAAGCTTATCTATCTTACTCTAACTCGCCCTGATATCACGTATGCGGTAAATGTGCTAAGTCAATTTATGCATGCTCCCACGGATTGTCATTGGAAGAGTGCAGAAAGAGTGTTGGGATATCTAAAGAATGACCCAGGAAAAGGACTGCTGTATGCTCGACAAGACAAACTTACTATTGAGGGCTACTCAGATGCAGATTGGGCAGGTTGCACTGACACAAGGAGGTCTACTACAGGGTATTGTATCTTTCTTGGAGGTAACCTAGTTGTTTGGAGAAGTAAGAGGCAAGAAGTATGTTCGAGGTCTAGTGCTGAGGCTGAGTACAGGGCTGTTGCAATGGGGGTTACAGAGATGCTGTGGCTGAAGATTCTTTTGACTGATATTGGTGTGGAACTGGGAGATAAAATGAAGATGTACTGTGACAACAAGTCTGCGATTAATCTTGCCAATAATGCAGTTCTACATGACAGGACCAAACATGTGGAGATTGACCGTCATTTTATCCGGGAACGCATTGACTCAAAGGAGCTGATTCTGCCATATATGAAGTCTGAAGATCAAGTTGCAGACGTCCTAACTAAAGGGCTTTGTACTTCTTCATTCGAAAAGAATGTTAGCAAGCTTGGCATGTTTGACATGTATGCCAAGCTTGAGGGGGAGTGTTAGAATATGTTGCTGTGGGAACCGGATCCATTCCTGGACCCGGTTCTATGGGGCGCGGGTACCGAGGCGGGCTCGGTACCCTAGGCGGCTTCTCCTCTTTCCCTCTTTATATTGTCACTTGTGTTTAGTGTTGAATTAAGTGAAATATAATTTTCTCTCTCCTAGGGTTGCGGTGTGCCCCTAGGTCAGAGCCTCCCCGTGGTTTTTCACCTCTTTCTGAGGTTTTCCACGTAGATTGTGTGTTCGTTCTCCACTCTCTCTCTTTGTGGTTCGTGTTTCTACAGAAACAATGGGCAAACTTTCATTTATATAACAATTTCAATTCATATAAAATCACATCTATGTGTATGACAAAAATGCCCCAAACCACAACTTTGATGCCTAACAAAAATAAGGCATCAAAAAGACCAAACCATGACGCGCGGGCACTACCAAAGACCCAAAACCTCCCCAGTAGGATGTGAGTAAAGCTATCTGATCAACCTGCTGCCCTGGGTCCGCCAAAACCTGAAAAAAAGAAACAACTGAAGGCTTAACCTTCGCAGAATGGCAACAAGCCAGGAAAATTCCAAACCCTCTTAGGTAGGGTTCAAATATGAGATAATCACAGTTATAACAACCAATCATCATCATGTCGTGACAAGGCATAGTCACATCATTTGCCAAGAAGGCCCCTCACATAGACCACGACATGTAAAGGCCACTCAATGGCCACAATAACACAATTTCAATTCACATGCACTTCATTCATGTACATTTCATTCACATACTTTTCATTTTCATTAACTTCAGTGAATTGACAATTCCTGTGAGTGCAAACATAGGCACGTGCACACCACGGGGGGCCTACAGCCGAGAAACAACCCCCGTGCTGGCCTAGAACAGTATGGATCCATTCCCGCTGCAGCGGTAGCGTACTCTATAAGAATCTTCACAAAGTACTCATCTCTCCGTATGCAAAACAGATATATTGAGAGGAGAGGATGAAATAAGACGATGGAGGAAAGGGAGCAGCCGGCTTAACACAGCCCTGCGTTCCTTAATCTTTTAATTAAAGAGAATAACCCTAATAGGTTACAATAGATTTGTACATAAAATTATAAAATATTACAAGAGAGCCACCGCCCAGTAACTTTAGGCGTGTGGATATAAGGAGAATGGATCGGGTTTGAACAGACCCGATCCCCATACGCTAACAGCTCCCCTCAAGTTGTGCATGAGATTTGATCATGCACAACTTGTTCTTCAAATCCCAAAAATGCTGCCCAGTGAGACCTTTGGTAAAAAGATCAGCTATCTGTTCATTGGTGGATATATAAGTAGGCAAGATCTCGGCTTCTTCAACCTTCTGACGAATGAAATGTTGATCAATCTCTATATGTTTGGTGCGATTATGCAAAATGAGATTGAAAGCAATTTTTATCGCACTTTGATTGTCACATAGTAATGATGACCGAACAATAGGAAGATTGAGCTCCCCAAGTAAATGACGTAACCATGACGCTTCAGCCGTCCCTGCAGCCATTGCTCTATACTCTGCCTCAGTGCTAGAACGTGCAACAGCACGCTGCTTTTTACTGCTCCAACAAATTTAATTTAGAATCAAGAAAGAGACAGAAACCTGAAACTGATCGTCGGTCATCGGAATCGCCTGCCCAGTCGGCATCAGTATATGTATATATGCTATGTCCAAGAGAAACATTGGAACATTTTGTGTAGACTAGTCCATCTCCAAGAGTAGCTTTGAGATACCATAGGATCCGCTTAGCGGCATCCATATGTCCTTCAGTGGGTGCATGCATGAACTGAGAAATCTGATTTACAGCATATACTATGTCTGGGCGAGTAAAGGTAAGGTATTGTAACATACCAACAATGCTGCGATAGAATGTGGGATTGGAATATGCAGCAGTTCCATCAGATGCAGTCAATTTAGTATTCAGAACACTAGGGGTAGTGATGGGTTTGCAATTAGTCATACCTGCCCTGTCCAAAATATCAAGGGTATACTTGTGCTGTGTAAGAGTCAAACTATCATTTGTCCTGTCAAGTTCAACACCCAAAAAATATCGTAATTCTCTCAGATCCTTCATCTTGAATTCTTGCTTCAACATACCTTTAACATAAGATATATGTGAAGAAGAATTCCCAGTTATAACAATATCATCAACATAGATAAGTAACCAGGTGGTAGCTTCTCCAGTGCGATAGATAAACAAAGAGTGATCGAGAGAGCTTCGGAGAAAACCAACTTGTTGTATGTGATGAGAAAAACGATCAAACCATGACCGAGAAGCTTGCTTCAACCCATATAGAGACTTGTGTAATTTGCAAACCCATTTTTTGAGAATCATGAGTAGTGTAGCCGGGAGGTATACCTCTTCCTTAAGAATTCCATGAAGAAAAGCATTTTTGTCATCTAACTGAAAGAGAGGCCGTCCATACGAGACTGCAAGAGAAATAATCACACGGATTGTTCCCATCTTGATGACTGGACTAAATGTTTCATCATAATCTTCCCCATATTGCTGAGTGAAACCGCGCGCCACAAGTCGTGCTTTATACCGATCAATGCTACCATCTGGTTTATATTTCAGTTTATAAACCCATTTGGATCCCACAACATTCTTATCAGCTGGACGAGGGACAATCTGCCAAGTCTGACATTCATGCAAGGCTGCCATTTCCTCATTCATAGCTTCAACCCAACATTTTTCTTTACTCGCATTGTGATAAGATGTTGGTTCCACCTTTTTGCTGACTTCTGTCATAAACAGCTGAAAATCCAAAGAAAAATTGTTATAGCTCACCCATCTATCAATAGGATGTCGCACACGCGTTGTGATTGGCGTGGAACTGCAGTAGGAACTGATCGCCTAGAATACACCAGGCCTGAGAATCGATTATGTATAGGTGGCTCACTGGGCTGAGAAGATGAAGGCATGCTGTCCAAGGAAGTAGTGCTGCTCAAGGAACTACTTACAGATGTCTCGGGCTCATTAACAACTTGCTCATTGTGCTCAGTCAACATTGCTGCCCCTTGTCTTAAGATTTCAGCATGAAGCCAAGTATCATAAACTTCATTTTTGTCCTTGAGTGTCACAGAAGTAGCCTTGGGATCCTGTAACCTGTTCTCATCAAAGACAACATGCCGTGAAATATGTACACACCCAGTTTTAGGGTTGTAACACCTATAACCCTTGTAATTTTCTGCATACCCTATAAATCTACATAAAACAGCACGATCTTGAAATTTGTTTCGCAAGGAAACATCAACATGCACATAGCACACACATCCAAAAACACGCAACTCCTCATAACGTGGCTGTTCTTGCTGTAAAAGAAAAAATGGTGATTTTGCATCAAGCAAAGCCAATGGCAATCGATTTATAACATGTACAGCCGTATGGAAAGCCTCGGTCCACTATGTCATAGGTAAGTCTGTTTCATGCATCATGCGGAGTGCACTTTCAACAATATGCCTATGTTTCCTTTCACCAATTCCGTTTTGCTGAGGTGTATGCGGACATGAAATTTGTCTAGTGATCCCATTATCTAGTAAGTACTCAGTAAATTAATTAGAAATAAATTCTCCACCACCATCACATTGCAAATGCACAATATTACTGGAGTATTTATTTTGAACCAAGGCATGAAATTGAGTGAATAAGCGAAAAACTTCTGATTTGTGTTTCATGAAATGGATCCAAGTATATCGGGAATATGAATCAACAAAAATGACATAGTATCTACTCCCAGAAGAAGAAGGAACTGGAGCAGGCCCCCAAACATCAGAATATATGGTGTCAAAAACCTTTGAAGCTCTTTTATTTATTAATTGAAAAGGAAGGGCATGGCTCTTACAGATATGACAACTCGAGCACATGCTGGACTCACTGACAGAACTCAGACTGGACTTATCTAAGAGCCCGTCTGCAACAAGATTTCGAACAAAAGATTGACTACAATGAGCTAACCGACCATGCCAAATGGATGGCTTATTATACTATGTGACATTGACTTCACTATGACTTGGAAAACATGAATCGGAAAGGTGAGGTTTTGACATCTGTGGAGCTCCTTCAAGGACTTACATATCTCCTTTGCGAGTGCCCTCAGCGAATGTCTTCTTGGTTCGAGCATCCTTGACATAAACAGAAGAGGGTGTGAATTCAACAGAGGATTGAGTATCATCAATAAACTTGGACACTGAAATAATATTTTTCTTGACACTTGGAACAACAAGAACATTCTTTAATGGAATCGAAGAAGAGCCCATAGAAATTTGTACATTTCCAATGTGTGATATTGTGTGATGGGAACCATCTCCCGTGACAACTGAGCCTTTATCTAAATAAGGGAGAGCATTAGAGAGATTACCTGCATCACCAGTAACATGAGCTGCTGCTCCAGAGTCCACATACCATTCTCCTTGCTTGGTTTGTTTCAAATGAAGCCTAGACAGGGCTGTCATGAGGAGTTGCTGTACGTCTGCTAAAACATTAGATCTAGATGATGATGAAGCTGACCCTACTGCTGCTTTGTTCTCACGTCTAATCTGATTATTTTTGTTCTGCGGGTTGTGCCAACATTCTGACTTTACATGCCCCCTCTTGTTGCAATAGAAACAAGTTAGAACCCTTCTAGATGTGGCAGAAGTATTGTTCATATGCCCTGTGGTGTTGGGAGAAACCCTCTTCCCATTCCTGCCTGAGGAATCCAAGTACGAGTGCAATTCCCTTGCAATGCATGTGTTCCTGTGATCAGTACATTGTGACTGTTGGAAGGAATCAAATTCTGTCGTTGAACACGACTAGCTTCGTGTTGGAATAACTTAGCCTTGAGATCTTCGAAAGATGGAAGAACAGGTAGGACTTCCAAGGCTGTGCAAAAAATATCAAAATTTGTTCCCAGTCCACTCAAGGCTTGTTGCACTTTGTCCTTGTCGCTGACGGAATGTCCAATGGCAGCAAGTTGATCACTTACACTTTTAATTTCATTCAAATATTCCAAAACAGTACGCGTCCCACGCTTGATGTCCTGAAATTGCCTTCTTAACTGCAGAAAACATGCTTCGGATACTTGAGAATACGTGGTGGCAAGGGTAGACCACAACTCTAGGGCTGTTAAATCATCATCAATACCTCCTAATACTTCCTCTGACAAAGTAGAAGTAATATAGGCAACAAGGGACTGGTCGTGAGCCAGCCAAACTTCATACTCAAGATTATTTTCAGTAATGGTTTCATATTCAAATCTGATTTCACTCATAGCCGCAGCCCCAGCAGCTTGATCTCCCGCTACGGTCTTCTTCACTTCACGGTCAATATACATAGGAGGTGCTGGAGTAGTCCCATCGATATGCCCGTAGAGTCTATGACTTTTAATAAAAGGGACTATTTGACGTTTCCAAGTCAAATAGTTACTATGATTCAGCTTTTGAGAAATAAGTTGGGAGAGAAAGCTAGAAGATAGAAGAGAGGGAGTCGGCTGATCCATAATTGATTTAGGGCAACGACAGAAATTAGGGCAAAACGATGAGAAAATTAGGGCACAACGATTAGGGCAAATCACGCAAGATTTAGGGCAGAAACTGAGAAGAGGGATGACCACGCCAGAAAAGAAAGAATTTAGGGCAGATTAGGGCTAATCACATCAAACTGAAATCACTTGCCGGAGGACGATGCAACCTCGCTCTGATACCATGTAAGAATCTTCACAAAGTACTCGTCTCTTCGTATGCAAAACAAATATATTGAGAGGAGAGGATGAAAGAAGACGATGGAGGAAAGGGAGCAGCCGGCTTAACACAGCCCTGCGTTCCTTAATCTTTTAATTAAAGAGAATAACCCTAATAGGTTACAACAGATTTGTACATAAAATTATAAAATATTACAAGAGAGCCACCGGCCAGTAACTTTAGGCGTGTGGATATAAGGAGAATGGATCGGGTCTGAACAGACCCGATCCCCATACGCTAACATACTCATCCATGGGTGTGTGAATTCCAAGGAGAGATACTCAGCCTTCCCTAGGACACCCAAGTTGGGAAGGCGGGAGCCCAACGCTCCAAGCACATCACACAACAGTACCCTGGGGCCTTGCATCGCCTGCGCTCCGAACAGGCGAGACCAGTGGCAAAGGCGGGACCTTACTTGTCAAATTAAGTAAATCGAAAGCACCAAATTTATAGTCGAGGGTGGTGAAATAAACAACAATAGGCGGGACAACTCCCAAACACATAGCCACATCCCACTGGTCTCTCATCTCTTATTCTTTCATTATTATCATTACAATAGCACATTCACAAAATGACTGACTAGCTCATGAGATTGGTACACTTCACGAGTGCACCCACACCTCCAATTGCCTCCACACGAGGGCCATACATATCATTACATTCTTAGCTAGCCATCATACTGTACGGGTACAACTACCCTCCAATTCATTCATTTGCATCATTGCCCATGGCAATGCATATGCAACAAATCACAACATTCACATTCATAAGCACTCACATCATATCAAACACATCATTCACAGCTTTCAAAACTTAGTCAAATCCCGGAGTGTAGTCTCGATCTGTGATGACTCGTAGCTGTCGTATGCAATTATCATTCTATGATGCTCTCTAATGAACAATCAAAGTCGAGGAGACACTCGACTCGATACCCCACCTCTTCTATCCTAAACAACTATCAATTCTAGCATGCACATGCAAATGCGTAACAATTTTCAAAACGAGCTTCTAATAGCTTTCCAAAACAAAACTTGTCACATGACAAATCATTCACAAAATGACTGGCTAGCTCATGAGGTTGGTTCACTTCACAAGTGCACCCACACCTCCAATTGCCTCTACATGAGGTCTACACATAACATTAATAGTCTTTGCTAGCCATCATAACAATACGGGTACAACTACACTTCAATTCATTCAATTGCATCATTGCCTATGGCAATGCATATGCAACAAATCACAACATTCACAATCACATACATCAGTCACATCTTTCAAAACTTAGCTGAACCACGAAGAGTAGTCTCGATTCGTGATTGGCTCATAGCTATCCTAGGCAATTATCATTCTATGATGTTTTCTAATGCACGATTGGGGTCGAGGAGACACTCGACTCGATACCCCACCTCATCTATCCTAAGCAGTTATCAATTTTAGCATGCACATGCAATCCGTAACATTTTCAAAACAAGCTTCTAATAGCTTTTCAAAACAAATCTTATCATGAATCAAATCATTTGCATGCATACATACATTCACTCACAAAACAATCATTCAATCACATCACAATCCTAGGATCCCATGATCCTAGGAACACACATTCACACGTTGGCCCCAGGCAGAGGTTTGCCTGGAATGCCGTCATACCTATCGCGCGTCCACTAAACACTTCGAACTACAACCTACATTGCTCAAGGCCTTTTTGACGTGCCCGGTGTACCTGCAAACATAATCAAATGGTAAGTTCTCTACTCGTTTCGCTTTACAATGTATACAAGTAGAAAATATAACCAGTGAGGCATGTCATCGCCTCAAGGGGGGTGTCAATGGGTAGTGTTGACCCACAAAGCCGTCCAACAGGCCACTTCCCAACTTCTTGACGTTGCCACCAAACGTCAAAAATCAATGCTTCGGTCAATCCACCACTAACACATTTCTCATTTGCTTTCTTTAGTCGAGGCGTCAACCCAATAGTTACATCCAACTTACGTATTCTTTTTCCAAATAACGCCAAGATACACCCGTTCACAAAAGCATGCGCCACGTGCTCACTAAACGGTTCTAAATCTTCTCCACAACATCACAATCTCTACCATGCTTCCCTATTGCTTTGAAACTCAACACCTCAAGCTTAAAAGATCATTATAGACATGAATCATCGCTTCTCCAACATAATCTAAACTTTCCCCAAAAGCAAAGTGGCTAACATGCATCCTAAAATCACCAATACTTAATTCTACCATGCTCAAACAATATTTATACGTGCTCCAACAGAAAATATACAACAATATAGGCTCGATTAGGCCTTGCTCACCCCAATTAAAGAGTCTGAACTGCTGCAATCCTCCCGGCAGCCACCTCAAGAGTTCGAGAGGTCCTCAAACGGCTAAAATCCCTCAATGTCGCCACCACCAACGCATTCTAGCCACTGTTATGAGGGGGAGAACACGTCCCCAAGCTGAAATCCGATCAAACAGCGATAAGGGAATCAAAATCGACGAAAAGGAGGTGTAAGATAGGGGTTTGTCATTAGAAGAGGCCCACGGTAGTTTTAAAAGGGGCTATGGGAGAGGGAAAGGGCGTGGGCAGAGGGTGCTGACGGAGAGGGGATAGTGCAGGCAGAGAGAGAGCGTGCAAGGATGCGTGGGAGGAAGAGGGCATGCATAGTGAGAGGGCGAGCAAAGAGGGTTCGGACAGAAGGGAGAGGGCTCGAGCAGAGAGCATGGACAGAGAGAGAGTGCGGGAGAGAGAGCTGCCAGAAAAGGGGAACAACACGGGAGGGAGAGGAAGAGACAGAGAGAGAGACCGATGGCTCACCTGAGCGCCACCGCCGCCGCCGTCCACTTCCATTGCCGCTGCACCGACCTCTGTCTTCCTCTTCTCTATGTTGTGGTCGTAGCAAAGGGAGAGACGAAGAGGGGAAACGAGGGAGACGAGGGAGAGGAGGGTGACGTCGGGCTCCCACTATGCTGGATTCAGGTCCGGGTTTGGACCCGATCCGGCCCACCTACAAAACAAGTGTTACAGAGGGAGTGCAGACCGAGTGTTGAGACGGACAAAAAGTGGCGAGGGAAAGGGGCCAGGTGCGAGAGAAAGAGGATGTGCAGAGAGGGAGAGTGCGGGCAGAGAGAGAGCATTAGTGAGGGAGTGAGAGCTCGAGCAGAGAGAGAGAGAGAGCGAGCGGGCAGAAGGAGGGCACTGACGGAGAGGGGAGAGGGTTGCGCAGGAGGGAGGCTGTGCGAGAGGGAAAGGGCGTGGGCAGAGGGGTGAGAGTGCTACGAAGGAGGGAGAAGGAGAAGAAAGAAGAAGGAAGAAGGAAGAAGGAAGAAGGAGGAGGGAAAAGGTAGAGGGAGGTCGGGAGGCTCACCTTCGTTGCCGCCACCCTTCACCTCTGTCGCCGCTGCCCTTCTTCCGTTGCCTGCTTCTCTGTCTCAAGAATCGGCAAGAGATGAGAGAACGAAGAAGAGGGAGGTTCTACGGAAGGCGAGGGAGAAGAGGGAAAGTCGAGGGAGAAGAGGGCGAGTCGGTACCCTATTCACGCGTGGAGCTCGGGTCTGGGTCTGGACCTGCTCCCCCAAACCCGCCGAGACTTAAAACGTTAAATATATATTGATAATGTTTGTCATGTTCCTTCTCTTGCTATAAATATATTTTTTTTTAGTCAAATTACAAAACAAAATTGTATTGTTATCTTCTCTCCTATGGATGTGTAGTGTAGGATCGGTAGTCAGGGAGGAAGATTGGAATTGGCCATAGGAAAGGGGATTTATTTTTTCTTGATTGGTAGGACCCAAATTTCTTAAGATGAGAGAAGTGTAGAGCATATGTATCACTAAAGGGTGAATCAATGTTGTAGCACCAAAGATTGTGACATGTTTCTACCATAGTCACAAATAACGTTAACAAGTTTTAAAAATGGAGGAAAAATAAAATAACTGAGAAAACTAATAACACAAACATCAAAAGGTAAGTAGATTTGCAACAAATAAAAAATGAAAAATGAAAAAAAAACAGTTTGGCATTAAAAAAAATGAAAGTGAAAAAAACACGTTAAAACGCGTTTTTTTTTTTGTTTTTAACGTTTTTTTTTCAAAAAAATGCATTTCTAAAAGTTTTAAACGACCATTTAATTTATCGAGTTTTTTTCGAAAAAAAACGTGTTTTTTGTGACTATTGACATCTTGAAGCACATGTTGACTGATCTATAATTGTGAAATCTAATGATATAAAGAATTGTCAAAGTTGTGGGCTGGCAAAGATTCATGCTTTACCTTTTTGTCATAGAGATTGAGTTGGAAAAGTCATGTGATCTAGTTCACTCAGATGTTTGGGGTCTGTCACTTTATCAAAAGGGTTTTCATAGATCAATGTATAAAATTTATCTGCATATTGTTAAAGTTTTCTAGAGTCTTTTTGAAATATTAGAAAGTAGAAGTGTGTCTACTTATTATTTTCTTACTTTTAATTGTAAATACATATTATCGATACCCTACTCTCTTTGAAGAAGAGATTAGGGTTACATGATGAATAGAAAAAAAGTTTCTCTCTCTCTTTCTCTCTCTCTCTCTCTCTCTCTCTTTCTCTCGCCTCCTCCTTCCTTCAATCTACAACATGGCATCAGAGCCCTAAATCTAGGACTGTGCTATCTAGGGTTTCACGTTCCTTCCCTTACCTCTCACCTCTTCCCCAAGTTAGGGTTCACATCAACAATCTCTGCTATTACAAGAGAAGCAAGTAAACTAGTTGGTGGAAAGAGGCTAATCACGTTTAACATGAAACGTGATTAACACCCTTGTGTTGCTGTTGGAGTCATTGAATTGCTGCATAAAAAAAAACAGATCTGATATCGTTGTCCAGATCTGAACGATGAAGAATTTCAGCCAGATGACGTCGCTGAATGGTGGATCAGATCAGAATGTATCAGATCTGACTCATTTGCTGCCGTGGAAGAAGGTCAGACCAACAGATTGGCTAGGACATTCAAATCTGCCTGGTCGTGTGGTACCTAGTGAACCCTAAATGCATTTAAATTTCATATGATGGTATGACTCAATTCCTTGCAATAATTGCATTGAATATTATTCATATCTTTCTTCTTTTCAAATGATTTTCCACGACCTCCTTTCCCACTAAACAACTTAGTCACTGCTAGGACTGAATCTTCTACACCTTTTCCTCCTAGAGACTTATTCTTAGTCTCATCTGCCATAAATTATGAAATGGTTTGAACTAAAGAGGGCATACTTTGTCAATGAAGAATTCCATTCCTTATACATCCAAACCCAGTCCTTGAGGCCATCTAAAAATCTGACTTTTTGCTGGCCTCTTGCATCCATTTCCATCTTCCTACACTTCAATCACTCCTTACACTTTGCACTTCTCTTATTGGCAAGCATCATACCAAGGTCATTGGATATTTTTCCAAACTTTATGAAGGTGTCTTGGACAGATTCATCTCCTTGACTTAGACTTATCAAACCTTGAGCTAATTGGTATCTTGCCTAAATTGACTGAACATATATCAATCTAAGATATTCTCAAACTCTTGCAGTTTCAAACTTAACAATACTTAGAGCTATGTTTGATTTCATGGCTCAAAGCAACCAAGACTTCACTTTTCAGTTGCTTTTATCCAAATCTTCAAAGGTAATCATAAAATTTTTGTCACTTCTTCAAGTTCTCTCCTGGTCCTGTCAATATACTCCCAATAACCAAGTCTTTTCAAGACTGCCTTCATGTAGTCTTCCCAATATGTATAGTTTGATCCATCAAACTTTACTGCAATCACTTGCATAAGCTCCTTTTTATTCATACTTGAAAATTTCAGCAACCAAACAAACAGCCACAACAGTGAGAACTGTTGAATGACCATGATAAATCAAAACTGGCCACTTCAGCCAAAACTACATGCTGTAGAATGGTTGCTGATGACATCAAATGGCCTCAAGCCCAAGTCACCATGAACCAGCAAACACCGATCAGCAAGCATAATATCGCTATGGTGACCAGACCATCTCATTGCATGAACGAGCATTTACTCTCAATGCCCTGAGCTGAGACATTTCTAAATGGTGGAGCCAGAATACCAAGGTCTCGGAAGAAAGACCATGAAATTTTACAGAAAATTTTAAAAAGATTTTCAAACACGTTGCATCGCTATCAAAATTTTCAAAGGTAAGTACTTTCTTTATCCACAAATAAGGTTCTGGTTAGGTTACTTTTTTTTCCACAAAGTTTTTGAAGCAAAGCAAGATTTTTTACCTCTCAGGTTTACAAAAGTTTTTGGTGCTATAAAACTCTTGGACTCTAAAATCTCAAATTCTAGAACTCCTAAATTTTGAAGCTTTTGAACTTTAGGCATATTGAATTTTCAAGCTGTTGAACTTTTCAGCTCTGAACTTTATAACTTTGGAACTTTCCAACCATTTGAGCTCTTTGAACTTTGGAATTTGCAAACTGAGGTTTTGAACTGTCGGCAGAATACTTTATCTGAGATTACCCCAAACTTCACCAAAACAGCCAGTTGAAAAACAACTGCTGTCGGCAACGAAAGTGGCTTGAAAGTTGAAACCCACGCCACCAGGAACCACATAGTAAATATCAATCAACGAGCAAAGTAATGACAGAATATTTCACCTGAAATTTTCCCAAAACATATCTGCAGCTTCCAGATTCATTCCAGCCACAAATAGGGCACTTTTCACCGTGGAATACGAAAAGTCACTTCAAGAAACCTGCAGCAATTAGTCCATCTAAGCCAGACCATACACTCAGGCTCTGATAAAATCAGCTGGAACAACAGCGATGGATGCTGAACTTCAATATCCCTTAGTTGCGAGTGTAGTACCAGCGGCAAGCAATAGTTACAAGGCAAGAACAAGCAGAATAACACAAAAAAAGGATGTATCTCTAGTTTAAGACACACTTGTTATAGTAAAAGACTAATCTGCCACACACTAATAAACGTTACAACAATAGGAACCTTAAGACAGATCATACAAAGCTGAAAAATATGACCTTTGGCCAACATAAAAGACTAAAGGACCAGTATACTTTAACACCTTTGATTACTCCGACAAACTTCCCAAGTAATGCATAGCTTGTCTAAGTGAATGTCTAATACAATTCATTGAGCTTGTCCTAGTCCCTCCGGAGATGATTATTCAAGCATTTCCATTTGTAACTGAAACAATTTTGACATGTCTAGGTTGTACCACCAAGTCAAGCTCGTGCGATCTACAAGGCTCTGAAGATGAGGGGCCTACCTGTTGCTTTAGTTGAATATGAAGATGAACAACATGGATTTCGCAAGGTATCATTGTTATTGGTTAGTTCTCTTGGTTTGCCCCACTGAGCTGATATATTTTTTGTCATTTGCAGGCGGAGAACATCAGGTTCACCCTCGAGCAACAAATGGTATTCTTTGCTCGTGTGCTTGGTAATATGCAAGTGGTAGACGAGATTTCGCCAATCCACATAGACAACTTTGATTAGACCACTCAAACGGGTGAAATCTCAAGAGAGGCAGCTATTATCATAATTTCCCCTGTTTGGTGGAGGATATGTGAATGTCTCACTGGAAGTCAACTTGGTCAAACTGCTGCAATGCTCCTATAGATGCCAACTTGTATTTCTAGCTGGTTATGTCTTCTTGTATCATTTCTCTCGTTTAGCTTCTTGACTTTATTTACAAGGTCGCTAAGTTCGTCCATGCTACATATTATGTTTTGATGGTGATTTTCCTTCGAATTTCTGCTTCAGAAAAAAAAAAAAGGATGAGACATGGCTGATGCCTGATGATATCTCTGGAAGGTGCACAGACACAACTTGGAAGATCTTTTGATGTCTTCATGTCTGTTTAACATTGGATGAAGTTGTTTCTTTTATTACCAATTTGACACAGATTATTCTATGTTTTCTTGCAGGAGGAAACACAAAATGAAAGTAGCCTGATCTTAATTGGTCTGATTTGCTGAGACTAATGTCGCACGCATGACATACTTTCTTGTATAATCTGCTACCCTTCCATCTGATTTGTGGTTGACGGCCAGTCCGTTGTCCAACAGCCCAGATGAGGGGCCAAATCCCAAGGTGGACGTTTGGCCTGCACTAGAGATGGCTAACCTTTGGACCTGAGTCAGATTCAGTTTGCACTTCTGCATAAACTTAATGACTACACTCCAACTTTGAGTACTGCTAGACTAGTAGCAGTGATGTAAATCCAGGCCGAAGCTAATTTAATTATGTGAGCCTTATTGCTGAGGGAGGCAGTTGATGGTGTTATCATAACCATTAAATAGGGTTACATGCACGGTAGTCGGTAGAGACTATACAATTTCTTTATGCCTAAATATGTGGAAAGTGGGATGGTCGAGCGGCGTCCTAGCGATTCATGCCATTACGGTGGAGATGATGTGGTCTTCCACTGAGCTAGTTTCTCAAGGTCTCTGCTCTTCTTCCGAAATGCAAAGTCCTTGGTATGCATGCACACAGCAGTTTCTATATTTTTAATCTTTATGCAGACGATAGTATAAAATAATAAATAATACGTTAAGAAAGACCTGTTTGTGATCTTGGTTCAGTGAAAACAGCATTTTTGTTGGTCTCAAGTTCCACGCATGAAGATAAGGGTGTCTTAATAATGTAGGTGATGGGATGGCCGTAAAAATTTTTGTACTTGAATTTCAAAAACATAAATCTGGTTGGTTTTGAAACTCACATGTTTGACAGTCTTTGGCTAATGTTTTAAATCCTAATTTCTTTGACTCGGATGGGCTGTGCGTTTCAGAAATTAAAAGGGGGTTACATTTTCACTAAGCCGCAACTGTAGTTGGGACTTATAATCTAGCCTCAATTTCATTTGAGAAAGTGTTTGACGGTCCATTCTTTTTCACATTGTGGGTGTGCGTGCTAGGCATGGTCATTACCATCTACATGAAATGCGTGTGGGGAAAAAAAGGGACATTCCTACCACATTATTCATGATTTATTTCATATTAATCAATATGGAAAGAAGGAAAAAACAAAAAAAAATTGAGAAATGTGGGCTAGTGAACCACCTAAGACTTTTTTGATAGAAACCAAGAGTGTATATCCTTGACTTCTGGTCTTGGAGCGAGTTTTGAAAATTTAGGCCAAAGTTTTCTGGCTTGAAAGCCAAAGTTAAAGAGGATTAAAATTTGATATTTGGCAAGCATGTAATATATATATATATATAGTGAAAAATTGAATGGTGACTCTAGAATTTTTCAGTCATCCAGTCATATAATCTTTAACGTTCAATCCAATGTGATAGACCTTTAAGAGAAAAATAAGGAAAAAAGATGATGGACATTTTTGTCATTTAATATTAGTTTATACATTTTTCTTTTTTTTTTTTCAACCATCCATCTGCTTTAGTTGGACGACCTTGGTTAGATAGTTGGGTGACTTTGGAGAAACAGAGTCATTGTTCACTAACTTTTTCTAAGTTGAAAATGCTAAGGCTGTTCAAAGAGTTGAGTTCGAGTAAAAAAATGAACTTGTTTAATTTAATGAGTCAGCTTGTGCTATTTAGGCTTGACTTGGTTAAACTCGATTAGCCTCATGGATAAAAGGTGTGTAAAAAAATTCTTCATTTTTCATCATAAGTGAAAAGTTATCCTAATGACCTTTTTGAGGTTTGCAACCCACATATTCAGGGTTCAAACTTGAATGTTTCACTTTATGGTAAAGTATAATTTCTACATGGTCCGGCTGCGCTCCAATTGAACATTGGCTTAGCTTAGTTGAGCCAAGTTTAAGCACTCTAAGCTTGAGCCTAACCGAGCTTGAGTTAGCCAATTCGAGATCAACTTGAGCTCAAGCCAAGCTCAAGTTGTTGCTTATGCCACTTGAGCGGAGGTCTTGTCGGCTGAGCTTGCTCAAAGTCGGCCCGTTAACAGCCCTAAAAAATGCCATTTTACTTAACTTTATCTTGGTTGCTTAATGATGGATTTCTTCCATTGTTGGGATGAAGGGCCTAAAACAAAGGGGCGACACCATAAATCTCACAAGTTGAAGATAGGAGCTCGTCCATTAGTTGGTGATGTCCAACCATTGTTTTTTATCAAGCAAAAGTGGCACTTTTAATCCGGGTTGCATTCCATGGGTTGTAGGTATTTTTGGGGTAGAATTAATCAAAGGAAGCAAGATTTCAATGGGTTTTTGGCGGAGTCTTAACTTCCCAAATCGTAATATGATATGCAAGAATGCATGCTAATATGTGCAAACCATCATGAGAGTCTCCTAGGTTGGGCAAGTCCCAATCTCTTTAAATAAACAAAAGAAAAACCCTTCCGTGTTATGAATTTACATTCTCACAAGAACGAGACCCAGACCATTCATTCATTTGTGAAGGGCATTCTTTCTGTTATTCATCCATCAAAACCACTAGTACAAGCAATCATCTAAATCATAATGAATAAAGAGTAAGGGGGTTGGATCTTAGAAGAGAAGGAAAAGTCAAAAGAGGAAGCAGATGAAGAAGAGAATGGAGGAGACGTAGAGGACAATCATTTTTAAACTGAGAGAAAAAGAGTTTTAGAAAATACGCACCTTGTACCACGAGTGTTCACACCAGAGGAGAAGAAAAGATAGCTAAGGGAGAGCTTACTAGATGGCCTCCATAAACGTCTCCAAGATGGTTGGCTCCTTCACCTCTTTGAGTCGCTCTTCCTAGGTAAGCTCCTGTGGTGGCTCCTTCAAGGCGCATGACCCGCCAACATGATCTTCTCCAAGGTTATCAACCTCCCAGGATGGCTCCTCCAAGAAAGAAAAAAAGGGAGAATAAGAAAGGGGGGGGGGGGAAGAAATGAATGAGAGAACAGTCAAGAAAAGGATAGGGATTAATGAGCTCTCAATTGCTTGTTCTTACTTAGTCAACTCTTGATTTTAAGAGAGGTTTTGGGAAAGGGGTATATATAGACAAAGGGCGATGAGATTCTCTCTCATGTGTGGTCCCTAAGAGAGATGACCCTCTTACCAAGGTAAGAAGACCCTCCCCTAAAGGAGGAAGTCAAAAGGGCACCATTTGGGGCTAATATAAGGTTGTCGCCTTACATTCTGCCCTGGGTTGATTGTCTCCATAAGATCATATTTATCATGGACTGCCTTTGGTTGAGTCATGTACTGTATGTTGTGCTCATGTGCGTCATTTTTAAGTTCTCCAAGCACAAAAAATTGCAATTGCAGGTCATGTTTTGCTTGAGCCAAATCATAATTCAATTTTATAATAACCCATTTGGCCCTAATATTTTAACTCAACAGGGAGACGCACACTTTACCAAATATGGGCTCTGCCTTGAACCAAGGCACCTTTCCTTCCTTGAAGGAGAAGCATTCCTCCAAGTTCTGCATGGAAGTTGTCTATCTCTCATTCCCTTGACCATCTACTTTGAAGTAAATCAGACAAGGTCCAACTATATCGATGCCTAAATCTGCCAGTAAAGGTCTTTAGTTTGACACTTCCCAAGGAAAAGTCTGATTGGAAGCTGGCAGCCTGTGCAACCATTTCCAGCACTCGCTCTTCTATCCTGAAAGTTTTCATTATTGCTGCATGGGTGTGCCAGCAGCCTCCAATATAGTAGTTGTCTAATTACTCATAAGAGTGAGTTCTTGCCAAGTGAATCATCTAAATTTTGACATTGGCGAAGAAGCTGCTGTCCTTATCCAGCTCTTATCCAAGTTTCGCAGATGTTGGCCAAGCACTAGTGGAGATGACATCATTTGGTCTGTATTTAAAAGATATATGGACCTAACTACAGGTGCAAAAATTTGTAGTAGAAAATGAATAGAAATCCACATTAAAAAATGAAGGCAAGTTGACTGAAAATTTACAATGTAACAATCATAGGCAAGCTTAAGAAAACGTCAATTAATACACTATGGACATCATATCTAGCATAATTCTAACACATACACACTCTTAGGACATAGTTAAATACATGAAAAAACATAAAACAACTCAAGTTAAACTCCTAATTAAAAGAAAAAGCAAGTCTATATTAAGTATGCTACACTCCTACACTAATTGAAATGCTTAATGAAGACTCATTTATCCCAATGCATGAATAATGAAAATGTAATTTTGACATATGACACTATTATACCACTAATCCAGAAGCTAATATAAAGACTACATGACCTAATATAGAAAACCTATGATGACCTATAATGAATGGGTCCCATTTAGTTTAAGTCACATTGAGATAATCTAGAAAACCTATGATGACCTATAATGAATGGGTCCCATTTAGTTTAAGTCACATTGAGATCACGGTTAAAATGGACGATCCAGAGTCAAAACAGTGTATTTTAAAGGCCTAGGGGTAAAAAAATTATTTTACACGTGAATCCAAACCTCTACATAAGCCCAAACCTTGATTTAGGATCAGAACTTATTGAAATAGTTCTATAAGTCATCCACTGTGTTGCAATTTAGAATCAGAAGATAAAATAGGGATAAATTGTAAATAATTCTTACGTGGGTTTTCTTTTCTAATTTTATAAAACTATAAATGTCAGATTGTCTTCCATAAATTGGACATGTTGAACATGAGTTTAGCATCTTCTCCAACCCCCATATTTCTACGTTGGAACCTCCTTGTCTAGCTAGATTTTACTTAAAACATCCATTGATCTTCAACACGTTTTCTCCAAAAGTTCATATTTCTTGAAGTCCATTCTCCATAAGTCACGTTATTTTAAAACCCTAACTTGTGTAAGTTTGGTGGATGCTTCTGAATCACCATCTAGGCTCGAAAAGAACTTCAACAGGGAGAAGATTGGTCATCTTACTCAACAAATTCTAGCAGAAATGCCTATAGTTTGTAAAATTGCATCTAGTTTGGTTATCTTTTCTTGCATTTGTTTATGTAATTTTCTCGTTCAAAAGATGCATCTATATTAGTAAATTGAGTTTTCACACTTACTTTCGATTAGATTAGGTTCACATGTGGAACCACAAGGTTCTTGTAGGCATGGCTTGGATGATTGGAGGGTTTTCTTTACCTTCACAAAAAACTGCACCAGGTATGGCTATGCTTAATTCCTCATTTCATTTCCACTTAATTTTTCTCTTGTTGCTTCCATTTGTACAGTGGATGGGGATAATGTTTTTGAACAATAAATTGAGTATGAGGGGAAGATAAAGTTCTGTGGAAACTGTGGTGCAACTTCTCATGGCACTTTTACCTATCCTAATGAGGGCAAAGCCTTATGAGAGATGTGATGACCGAGCATTCTGACGGAACAAGAACAAGTCAAACTGCAATGACACCACTCAGGGGGCAGTGACTACTTCGACTCCACCGAGGTGGCCCACTTGCTCATGTGTGCACCCCGAGAAGTCGTGCTATTGGGAAACCGGAGCATGTTTACACTGTGGAAGGATGGGACACTTTATGAAAGATTGCCCCATGATGCGAGGTAAAGAGTTGAAGAAGCCCAAGGCCAGTCCTTCTAGCATACAAAAGATGATTGGACGTATCTACGCAACTATTGTGGAGGAGCTACAAACACACAATCTTATTGAAGGTACTTTACTTGTTGGCTCTCATATTTCTAGAGTGTTGTTTGATGCAAGGGCGACTCATTCGTTTATATCCAGTCGATTTGCACTTCATTAGAAGTGTCGGCTAGGATGATGCAAGTGGACAGCTCTATGCATGCATAAGATTCGTGTAGCCAGTATCTACTTGATGTAGACATGGAGATCCATCAACACCACTTACATGCACAGTTGATGATCATAAGTCTTAGTGGGTTTGATGTCATTTTGGGCATGGATTGGCTATACACGCATTATGCCAACATAGATTGCAAAAAAAAAACAGATACAATTGTTGACTAGTGGGATGAAACCAGTGGAATTCCAAGCACGAAAAGCTAGTCGAACCGATAAGATATTGGTGTCCGCACTAAAGGCTAAACGATTGTTAGAAAATGAAAATGTTGTATTCTTAGTCAATGTGTTGACTAATGAGACCGAGCCAGTGAAGTTAGAGGATGTTGCCATTGTGAGTGAGTACCCTGATGTGTTCCTTGACGAGCTATCGAGCTTGCCTCCAACACGAGAAGTTGAATTTAAGATAGAGTTGTTACCAGGGACAACTCCTATTTCTAAGGCACCACACCGTATGGTACCAGTAGAGTTAGAAGAATTGAAGAAGCAAATGCAAGAGCTCTTAGATAAGGGCTTCATTCAACCCACTGTGTCACCTTGGGGAGCACTCATATTATTTGTTAAGAATAAGGATGAAACAATGCGTATGTGTATAAATTACCGCATGTTGAATCAAGTCACCATCAAGAATAAGTATCCGCTTCCTAGAATTGAAGACTTGTTTGATCAGCTCAAGAATGCAAAGGTATTCTCCAAGATCAATCTGAGGGCAGGTCATCATCAACTCTTGATATGAGAGGAAGATCTTGTTAAGACTGCTTTTAGAACTAGATATGAACACTATGAATTCAGAGTCATGCCTTTTCGGTTGACCAACGCTTCAGCAGCATTCATGGACCTCATGAATCGGGTTTTCCAAGACTACTTGGATCGATTTGCTATTGTTTTTGTAAATGATATTTTGGTATACTTAGATAGTGATGCAGAACACAGAGATTACTTGAGAAGTGTGTTGGGAATTTTGTGCAAGCGTAAGTTATATGCCAAGTACTCGAAATGTGAATTTTGGCTAGAGACTGTAAACTTTCTTGGTCATGTGATATTGAAGGATAGAGTTTCTGTAGATCCAGCTACGGTGCCAGCTGTACAAGACTAGAGGACGCCTTGCAGCGTAACTGAGGTTAGAAGCTTTTTGGGATTGGCAGGATAATATCGCAGGTTTATACAAGACTTTTCGAAAATAGCTATGCTCATCACTAAGCTATTAAGAAAATGAGTGAAGTTTGTTTCGAAAATAGCTACGCCCATAACCACCGCCCCCATTATGACACTTCCATCGGGTCATTCTGGGCTTGTGGTGTACACTGATGCATCGGGAATCGGTTATGGTTGTGTATTGATGCAACATGGTCGTGTAGTGGCTTATGTGTCAAGACAATTGAAGGTACATGAGAAACACTATCCCACTCATGATTTGGAATTGGGAGCGGTTGTATTCGCATTGAAGATATAGAGACACTATCTCTATGGGGCAATATTTGAGGTGTTTACAGACCGCAAGTCATTGAAGTATATATTCTCCTAAAAGGATCTCAATCTGAGACAAAGAAGATGGATTGAATACTTAAAGGATTGCGATTTGAAAATATCATATCATTTGGGTAAGGAGAATGTAGTGGCTTATGCTTTGAGCAGACATGCTAAGGCGACGCCTTTCTACCTTCTCAAGGCAAATCTGACTCCATTTTATTAAATGCACATGTTGTACCTCAACTGATTCATCCAAAGGAAATTTGAACAAAGATGTTCAATCACCTTAAATGTTTGCCCTGAGAGCTCTAAAGCTATGGACCCATAGGATGAAATAGTCAATAGAATGTGTTTAACTTGATACATTCTTCCCACTTATGACAAAATCTTTTGTTTCCATGCTGCAAATTTACTCTTCATTTCGTTCAAGGGAGCCGACATTGGGCCACTGACAACTTGTATGCCTAAAATGCATTTGCAAGAAAATTCCAGCTTGGTCAACATAAGTTTTACTAAGGTCCATTTTGTAACAAAGAGATTTTTCCTTCTGCAACTGCATTGAATGAATGATTTCATGAACCAAAAAAAAGTTGTGTTATATATATGCCTAACAGAAAGACATTTTGTTTTTGAGATATAATGGGTCAGATGAATGGTCTCAATCTATTAACCGTTACCCTGCTTATGAACTTGCCGAGACAATTACATAAGGAGATCAATCGATAACTATGAACATAATTATTACTTTGAATTTTTGGAATTATGAAGATACATGTCATATTTAATTTTGTTCATCATCCTGCCATTCTCAAAAACATAGCAAATAATTCTATTGATATCATGTCT
This sequence comes from Nymphaea colorata, assembly GCF_008831285.2. Lineage (NCBI taxonomy): Eukaryota > Viridiplantae > Streptophyta > Magnoliopsida > Nymphaeales > Nymphaeaceae > Nymphaea > Nymphaea colorata. The sequence goes on along the minus strand of NC_045147.1, from coordinate 6,057,027 downwards.
GACCATCTCTTAGTTGGCCTGAAAGAATTTGTTATTGAATCCATTCAGCACTAGCTCTGAATTTGTATATGTCATCGTCATTGTCATCTTTATTTCCTCATCTGAAATAAGCCTTAGAAGCTTAATGTTTTCTTCATTGAAGACAAGAGCACCATCAACCATGCTTTCCAACATACTACCAGTAGCAAGGTCATCTCCCAAAAACCATTGAAAGTGCTTAGTGTTTGCAACCGTTACTTCTTTATGGTCTTCAATTACTCTTTGCCCCAAGACAACAAACTGAATGTTATTATGCTGCCTGCAAGCCTTCAGAGTCGAGGAAAAACCTTATTTTAGCATCTTTATGTTGTAACCATTTAATGCTAAATCACTGCCTCCAATAATCTTCCTTCAAGTTAACAATAGTGTGCAACTTCTCTTTCACGCTTCTTTTTATCTCAATTGCTTTTTAATTCCCCCACTTAGCCTCTTTCTGGCATTCAAGCAATGCTTCCAAGGTGCTCTTAATATGCTTTGTTAAACTCTCCCCTATGTGCTTGGCCCATTTGACTAGGCCATTTTGAGTAGCATGTACCTTAGAGATACTTGGATCATGGGTATCTGCCCCCTAAGCCTTCTCGATTATTTTGATACATTCTGACTTTGCAAGCCAGAAATTAAAAAACTATAAGGTCCTTTAAACATTGAGCTCCTACCTTGTTTTTTTTGCAGTATATCAAAACCAAGTTGTGGTATGAAGATGATAACAGGAGAAAAGAAACAACAAAGACCTACCAAAAATCATCTAATCGGGTGGGATTGAAAAAAGCTCTATCCAGCAAACCCATAACCTCTAGAACACTATTCTAATTCTTAATCCTTGAAAACATAATCATTATCAACTCGCTCAATCAAATCACTGGATTAGATAAGATTAGAAAGGCCACGCAAGCTGTTGAAAGGTTGTTGGCCTGTTTCCTCAATGTTAGACTGAATTAAAGACTCCAAGCATATGAAGGGTACAATAATACCAACAATAACAAAAATTAAATCTCAAAGTTGATATCTTTTCATGGCAAAATCTTCATTCACCTCAACAATCATAAACAAACATTCATTCCAAGCAATTGTGAGGTTGTAGGAAATCAGACTTGCCTCCAAGTCGTCCTAGAGTATAATGATGTGAGCCCACTGATTGTGCCCAAATGTTAGATCATCTAATATCCTACATATTTCAAATGAAGCTTAGCTAAGCCTTCGCAAGAAATTCTGGCATCCAAAACAATAGAAATAATGGGCTTTTCTTTGGTGAGCAGCATCATAAGACCTCATTGCAATGCATTGTTTGTCAACCTTCTTATTCCTATTTGGAATATTTATGGCTCTTTAGGAACCCGTTAGCCATGTTGGCATCTGCCCTATTTCTCTTCAACATCTGGTTTGCACCTTTACATTCTACTGCCATCTAGTATTCTTTATCTTATGTCAGCATGTCTTCATCTAACATTCAGTTTTCAATGTTGACTCCCTCCACCTTTTGCAATTTTTTTTTTTTGCAATATTGCCTTTGGAGTTACCAGTTCTCAATCTTTTACTGAGTTCAATAGTAGTCAGTGCCCAATGATCCACTGGAGATGTCACTCATCTTTTGAACTAGGTCACTTCCTTGCATTTAAGCCACCTCTTCAAGCTTACCTTGATTTTCATTTACTCATATGTTTAATGTTGGGCCCTGCCAGCAAGAAAGGTATGTTCTCCTAGCCTGTATTGTCTAATGGACAAACATCTTCATATCCTAGTGGTGTTGAATGACCCAGCATGCCTCCTACAATCGGAGTCTCCTCTAAGCCAAGCTTTTTAGTAAGGCCACCATCATATGATTTGTTGACCACCCCACCAACTTCATTTGTCGGATTAAACTTCTTTGATTTTCCAATATGCTTCTTTGGGCCTGGTTCCAGGATGGCACCTTTAGCCGTCGTCTATTGGAGACTAACAATTCATGCATCCTCTTCCTGATGGGAGAAATACAAATCCTTCTAAGCCAATGCCTAAAAACGATATTGCTTGTTCACTTTTTACTGTGGTTGGGATGTTAGTGTTCTTCATTTGACCTTTATTATCTTAACTTTTGTTCATACGTCTGGTGTTTTCATGGCTTCCCCCATTGTGGCTAAACTATGCTACAACTTATTGTCAAGTGGGTAGTAGAGCTGCATATTGAGCAAAATGTGATCGTAGACTTAAACTCTATCATCTGGATGAAGGTTCAACCATCCTCCACTATGAGCCTAATCTCTGGAACTGGTTCATATCCTATTGGCTCTTCGAGTTGAACTTTTGCAAAACTAGACCTCCCTATACAAAAAGTGAACAAGTCGAAGCCCAAGAGCTTAGCTTCCAAAAGCATCCTATGACCCTATCAATTCATAGTTCTACTTAAAATTCTGGTAAGTGAACCCATATATGCACCATGTTAAAAGGTTTGGTCATTGGCTGCCTCAGCCACCATCAATTTGCAATGACCACACAGTTCCCTATCCTCCAGCACCAAGGTTAAGAATAGCATTAATCAATTCTTTTGATTTAGTGTAGATCAGAAAATTATTTTTCTTGACCACTATGAATCTGACCGGGAACATATCAGTCTATTGCTTCTTGAGTGCCTCGAAGATGTGTAGGTAATCTAACTTCGAGGCACCATTATTTCCGACTGGTGTTCTAATCCTCATAAAATAAAATAAAAAAAAAATCTCTCACCATCTTTCTATATGATTTTTTCAGAAACAAAGTTGTTTTGTCTTATTGATTTCCTACCAAACCAAAAGAGAAACCATTCACTCCATGTCAATCTCAATCTCATTGCTCTATGCTTGATGCCAAGATTGCTTCATGGGCATCGAGGCGCCCCCATTGTCCTTAAAAGCCTCCAATGGAGTTCCAACATTGCCCCACCAATTCACTCTACCATCCAATATCAACCCTCACTCACCCACCATCATCGTCTCCCCTACACCAAAAAGGGAGGGGAAGAAGAAACCTTAATCCCTCTTGATGAAACAACAGTTAGCCTTCGTCCAAAGACTCACTTCTCTCTCGTCCACCAAATTGATCATCCACTACAAAGTTATTTGCCGTCCAAAACTTGGCGTGATGCTTTGGTTCTCCTCACCTTATAACATCTTAACATCCCTCTCACTCAAAACCCCATAATTATGCTTCTTTTGTAATTTAATTTAAAGCTCCACAAACTCTCATTTAATCATTTTTCCTCCTCAAGCTCAAAAAGGAGTTTGTCACCTCTCTACATTTGACAAATGCATTCTTCCTAATTTTGATATGGCCCACTCTATACTCTTCTTGCATCTCTGTCTTTTCCCATAACACTAACATCTTGGAATGGTTGCAGGCTAAATGACTCCTCTTCCTATTTTGCCATTAGCTCCTGAATTCATTGGCTTAGTACCTAGGTCTTCACTATCTTCAAGTCTAACTTGTTCGTCATTGTTAGACCTCTCATCGACTCTATTTGTTGTTATGCATAGTTTGATTTTTTGTCATCTAACAACTCTATTGTAGGGCTCTACTTGTTTGAGATCCCATTTTTTTGATTCCATGCAATCAAAATGAATAGAATTTTTCTGCTCTTCCTCAAGGTCTTAAGTTTTCCTACCACAACTCTACTCACATGCATTCCTTCCTCACATTTACTCTTATACCTCTTGTACTAGCTTCTTGTTGTGTGATCTTTGGGTTAATCTATCCCAAGAATGGGGAATAATACTCTAAGCTATGGTGCTTTCATAATGCATCAATGATAATTTTCTAGCAATTGTCAAATGGTCTAATCTAAGGCTCTATGAGGTGCTTTTAAGACTTCCTTTCAAGTGTCATCGTTAGGCCTCCCTCTGCATTGACATTGCATTCTCTCCTTTGGAAGCTAGATTAAGTCCTCCTTTTAATTGACTTATTCACCATTGGCCACTATTTTCATATCAATGCCCAACTAGATACCCTATATGAACACTTTAAGTGTTAATTTTTTACCTCCAACCTAACGAATGCACTAAAATTAACAAATAAAAGATACATACCTTCATGTATTGACACCAGTATGGTAGTTTTCTTATACTAGTAGTCATTTAATGGTATATAACATCCCCTACAATGTCCGTACAAGCTACCATCACTTGACTTGAATTTTCTTCCCAATCTAGTTCCATGAGATCTTTACTTGACAATCCAACCTCCCTTTACAGCTGGGGATCAGGCCAGTGCCAGCCCGATCCAAAGCCAAACTCAACCAACCAACAGCCCTTGCCGATAGCCTGAGCACAGGCCAACACTTTTTTTTATTATAATGCATTGCACACTTGTAATTGCATCCTGTCATGAAGTTTCAACCGCTGTTGCTAGGGGATTCTAGATAAAAATCACCATTGGTCCTCTCTTTTTGAGGGTTATGTTTCGACATAAACCTTGAACATGTTTTCTATCAAAACAGAACTGTGACATCTAGGTTTGTGTTTCATCTGGAATCCTCGACAATAGGGTTTTTATTGAAACAAAAAAACCCCATCAAGAGTTTTTTTTGGCATAGAAATCCCAACAGTCAAAGGAAGAGAGAGAGAAGAGGGACGTGAGAGAGGGAGGGATTTTGATCATACCTAGCTAAGTGGAGAGATAGAGGAGCGAATGCAGTTGCACATGGTAGTTTCTCACATGTACATTTTTTGAGCTGTCAGGTTTGTCGTGCTTACTCTGAATGTTTATTGGCCAGTCCGCATGTCGATCATGTGTTCCAAACCTAGCCCATTTCAGGCCAAGTACCTTACTACTCGTAAGGTACCTGACCTGATGCTCACACATCCTCCTTTTCTTTAGTTATACAATCTCTAGTACATCCATGGTCTCTACACTTATTACCGAGTGGTATATTAGAGACATAATTTGGTGGCAAAAGTAAACCCATATTTTTTGCAAGATAGTTGTATCTCCCTTCTTGGTGTCTCATTATCTTGAGAAACTACATTTACCAAGACAATGACATCTTCCAACCCTCACAATTTACTTTAACCTCACTTTCAACTAATTGTTCATACTAAGCTATCATCATTGTCTTTCCTCATCAAAAACTGTTTGTATCTCAAATATTGCTTCCCATGTGGCCTTTCTCCATTGAGGAAATCAAGTTAGTTTAATGGTCCTTAACATTCAAGAAATAACTAGGTTTAAATTGCTTCTTAATGGGCCTCTATGGCAAGCTTCATTCACAGCCAAATTTACTATCAACATTACATTGTCCTCTTTGAGGAGTTCAATTATGTAAAACATGTCACCCATGCATATCTTTGTGCTCATCATCATGATGTTAGCAAACTATCCATTGAAAAGCTACTCTACCATCATCTCCTCTTTCAAAATAGCATGCATTTGTGGTCATCATCTCCTTTTAAATGAATATCATATTGCCCTTCATCTTTCATATGTTTGTCACTATTCTCCACAATTTGAACTACAGCTTCTACCATTTCCTTTTAGGGTCTACCTTCCTGACCATGCCTTATTGTACAGTATGTCATTTCTTGACCTATTTCAATAAGTGGTATTGGCATCCCTTGTTTGAAGCATTTGAACATGGCAATTCTCTAGAAAGAGTAGTGGTTCTTGCCCCTTTTTCCTGCCCCAAAGTCAAATGCCACTTTTATAGCCATGTTTCCACCTAGATAGTTTAAGTTAGCAGGGCTTCATCCATTTGGAAGATCTTGACTCTCTTTTCAAAGCCTTTAGTCACTTTGTCTCTTTCCCTTTCCAACATGCCAAACTTACTAGTCCCTTTGATAAATCTCAAGTAACTTCAAAATTGGCTTCTCCTATTGTACTACGGCCTAGTCTCTAGCATCTTATGTCATGGAATGCACTCTCATTCAAACATTCACCATCCAGAGAACTAGTTTGCTATTTCATCCTCGCAAACCACTTGAACACCTAACGAACTTCAAATATTAGCTTCATTTTTTTTCCAATGAGCATTTTTTTTTGCACTTTCGACATATTTTCTAAATGCTTCCTTTTGTAGGCACTTCGCCTTCCATGGCTGTGTTTTTCAACCTTCCTTTATGAGGTAAACTCCCTCACTACCTATTGTTTCTTCCTTAATTGTGCCTAATGCATGGACATGAGTTTGCCAATCTACCGTTGATGGAGTCCCTATAGGGATCATAATAATACAACCCTATGAAACCCCTCTCCATACTCTTTGTGGTATGCTCCTCATACCAGGCCAGTGTTCATCCTAACTATGTTGACCTAGCCACAAACTCGCTCATTGCAATCCCTAATTGGCACCCATTTTATGTATCTTTTTTTTTATTGTCTATGTAATTCATGACAACTTATTGATTCATAATTTCTAATGAATTTTCACTATGTTGGAGAACTCTCTATCTTACATGATAAAGTTCAGAGTTACATCAACTTGCAAGCATAGGGCTTAACCCTTGCTAATCATTGTGTTTTTTGTCAACGAGCTATTGAAACTTCTTACCACTTATTTTGGGATTGTGACAAGGTCCAACAACTTTTTCATGCTTTTTGGCATTTTGCTGCTCCAGTTATTTCTCCATCTTCCTTTGCACATGATCTTCTCTATGGGCAGCCAACCCTTCACACGTTTAAGCATTGGCAATTTCTTTGGCATGCATGGTTATGCATCATCTGATGGCAGATTTGGGTCACTCGAAATGAAGTCTTCTTTTGTAGCATGCGTTTTGATTTTCATCATGTTTTGCACACTCTCTGTATATCTTGTAGGCTTTCTTGCCACCGGATGTTGTTTCTCACTTTTTCTCTACTGCTTGCATTTTATTTTCTGTTGTTTTGTCTTTGTCAATGTTGTACCCATACATAAATTACTCTTTGGATGTTTTAGATTCATTTAATAAAAGTTCTCTCTCTCTCTCTCTCTCTCTCTCTCTCTCTCTCTCTCTCTCGTGTCACAAGGATATAAATTACTAAAGGGATATGAATAGTATTCTCTTATCTATACCAAAGAAACACAAGATGATATTTTGATAAGTAACGACTGAACATCTAACAATCTTATACATACTAAAGAAGAATGTTCTCATTACATAAACTAATTGTTTAACATAATGCTACATGTCAATTAACTTTTGAGTGCAATTACCTCTTTTTGGAGGGGGGGGATTCATAAGGGCTAATTAACCCACTATAACAATGAAAATTCCAAAACTTAATTGTGTAAAATATTGAGGTAAAGGTTTCTTGAATCCTAAAAACCTTCACATAAGAAAGTTTGACTCTTCATATTTTATGACCTCCTTCTTCGCAAGAAATTCACTTCCTAGAGGATGTGATACTCTTTTCATATGAATTGCTTATCTTTATTCTAGAAAAGGTGCTAATGTAGGAAAAAATGTACCCAGTAGTTTCTTGCTTCACTTTCTTGTTGGGGAGTAGTCTATTTCAAACGAGAAAAAGATTCATTCTATCTTCCAATCTAAATTAAATTGGTGAACCCCTGTCTTATAATTCTCATTTGTGGAGATACATTATTGGCCTCCTAAAAATATGACCCTAATGCATGTAGGAAACATTTACATTCCATAAATATCTTCATTTAAATGTTCGTTTGAATATATACTACATTGTACCCTTCCTTAAAAAATTTCATATGATTTTGGCTGGTCTATAAAATTTTTAAAATGCCTACAAAGTCTTTTTGTTAGGGAGACCCATCTATAAATCAACCTCGAAAATTTGCAACCACATAACAAGATGGTTAAAAAGGAGCACTGATTTTGATCCAAAATTTCTTGTGCAAGAATGATTTTATGTTATTAAAAAATGATTGACCAAATAGCATGCTAGAATACCAAAAGCTTTAGTTTTAAAGCAGCAGATGGCAATCCCAGTTATAAGCCAAGGCAACCAAATTGTTGAACATATGTATAAAATCATACCCTAAAGTTTAAAAACTAGAGAAACGTAAAGATTTGCATATGAAAGTGACCCTGGGGATAGCATCACTATATGTCATAACAATAATATCTAAGAAAGTCAAGAACTCATTCACCTAGAAATAAAAGGCCTTGCAAGGATTTGTGCTTCTTGAAATTAATGTTCTAGTTTACTCCCATTTTAACTAGAAGATACTAATGGCCTCTTAGCAAGATTGTTCAACTCATTTACGAAATACCACCTTAGAAGAGCTAAGGTTTGTACATGTACGAGGACCTATGGTTTAAGGATAGAGCATAGGAAAACAATTCCTTTTATGCATAGGCCTCAATGATAGTGCATGATTTAGCCAAGTAGAGTGGAACCAAACGATTTTGAATAATATAGTGTTTGAATGGGTGAATTCCTTCATGAAGAAGCATGACCTCTATGCCATACTTTCATATGAAACTATTTATAAAATGAATAAACTTATGATTGGTCAATGATATAAACATCTAATTAAGCAGACCTATAGAAAGTTCACATGTGGCTACTATACAACCCTATTGAAGGCTCTACAAAAAAAAAAAAAAAACATACCACAAGTTTTCAAGTTACAATATATTACCAAGTTCTACCTTTGTGTACTTTGTCAAACACATTACCTAACCTACATTCTAGGCAGACAAGAACAAGTGGCCGGTACTATTGAACTTAGATTTGGACAGATATTTGTTTGGTGGCTTGCCTATAATAAGAAAAATATGATGTTACATATCTCTGGGTGTAGAAGCAACAAATCCTTAGAGATATAAATTTTATTTGTTATGTCTTTTAGTCCAACATACCCAACCATGCACATGTGAAAGGTATTACATATATTTGAAAAATGATATAACGAATTCCACTAGCAAGATTGATATCTAGTCTTCATATATTTATGAAATTCAATACATTTGAAAGCCAAAATCCTTAATTTCTAACAAAATCTTATCCCATGACTATGTTGAGAATTACTTCGTTTTTTGAAATAAGAGAAAGTAAAAGATTTGAATATTGTAGTTATTTAAAATCAAGAGAATTTACTACATCAATATTACTATGGGCGACATATGAAGCTACAATTTTGTAATTAAAGTTGTGCCCCAACACAAGGTTGATTGAACTTTTTGATAGAAGGATATTGTTCTTCTCATTAGTTTTTTTTTTTCATTTCATCAAATTGTTATGTTACAACTTATTTTCACATGTATTATTTTTGTCCAACTAATAAATCCAAAATAATATATTGACATTGATTTGACTGTAATTCCATTAATTTGTTATTAAAAATGTTGTATGATTTCTTATGTACATTGTTAATGTTAAGCGTGAGAAGCTTGAATTGTGGCTGCCTTGCCGCATAAGTCATCCATACTTGAACCATGCTGAATCTTCTACTTTGAATTTGTCATTTTTTTTCTACATTTGATAACCAAATTTAACTTGGTGCTAAAGTGGGAGAATCATTGATCCTTGAAGTAATTTTGGGCTAGTCATTAATCATTTCCACTTGCTCTCACAATGGTTGGTGCAGCAAATAGACTAGTGTTATTTCATCACCAATTACAACATGAAAAACTTAGTTTTAGAGCAGTTGACTGAATCTCAATGTTACTATGTGCAAATTAATGGGATTAATTACCTTATTTGTTCAACTTAAAAACTTATATTCAAGTAGAAAATTTGAAGTTAAGTACTTTATTAGAACTCACTATGACAATATTGTCCTATTGCCACGATGGATGCCCATAGATATGACTATGGCCATAGGTAAGGCCACAACCCATGTCCATCACAAAGTGAACCTTCTTATATTTAATTTGTGTGTCCATTACAATGTCTCCTTTTATTTGATTTGCGGGGAAATTCTCATTTCTTGTTAGGTCTTGATACACACCCACTTGGAGCACTGCCGCATGCAGCCGATGAGGCTGCCAAAGGACAGGGCGCTAGCATGACCCCGGCTGTCGCCGAAGGCATTGTTGGGTCCAAGACCGTAGACAGCATATTGTGTTGAGACCGTTGCCAAGGGCGGAACACAGGACGCAGCCGAGCGGCATGACACCAAGACAGCCGAGCAGATGGCCGACGCAGGACGGGCCATAGGCAGGATACCAAATGACGAAGGTCGTGAGGGACGTGAGATTATCGTGGCGAGAGCAGCCAAAGGTCATGCCACTGAGCTGCCGAAGAGTGCCAAGCACAGACGCGCAAGACCAAAGGCGACCAGGAAGGCCGTAGCACGCATCTGAGTTGGGGAGTTATATGGCTATTCTCTGTCAGCTATGCACTACGAAGGGGGCACTGCACGGATGATACTGTTGATTGCGAGTTGAGAAACCGCAAATGAGATCATCGATTCTTTATGGCAGAATATCGCCAAGGCTCAAAACCGAATGAGGCAAGTCTACAATAAGAAAGGATAGGGAATTTGCCTTGGGAGACTATGTATCGCTGAAACGGATGCCCATGAGGCAAAGATCATTCATGGGTCAACCGAATTCCAAGTTATTGCCGAAGTACTATGGGTCTTTCCGAGTGCTTCAAATGATAGGGAAGGCTGCATATCGGCAAGCCTTGCACCCACCGCACAAGTCCATCCCGTTTTTCATGTTACCATGCTCAAACTGCACTTTGGGGACTTGCCGGCACAGGTTGAGGGTGTCCCTAATCAGCAACTGGTACCTTATCGGATACTACGTCATCAGCAGGTAGTACGAAGTGGGCAGCCAAGGTCAGAGGAATTGGTTGAATGGGAAGGGCTTAACAAAGGTGCCTCATGGGAGGCATTGGATGACATTGTGCATCGTTTTCCTCGCGTACGAGCTTGGGAGCAAGCTCACTCCAAGGGGGGTGGATCTGATACACACCCACTTGGAGCACTGCCGCATGCGGCCGATGAGGCTGCCGAAGGACCGAGCCCAAACATGACCGCTGTTGTCGCCGAAGGCATTATTGAGTCCAAGACCGTAGACGTAGTTGCAGATAGTGTCGAGACAGCTGACAAGCTGCATGATGCCGAGACAGCTGACAAGCTGCATGATGCCGAGACAGCCAAGCAGATGGCCGATGCAGGATAGACAATAGGCGGGATAGCAAATGACGAAGATCGCAAGGAAAGTGAGATTGCCGTGGTGAGAGCGACCGAAAGTCATGCCGACCGAGCTGCCGATGAGTGCCAAGCACAGACACGCAGACCAAAGGCGACCAGGAAGGCCATAGCGCTCATCCGACTTGGAGAGTTATATGGCTATCCTCCGCCAACTATTCTGCACTACAAAGGGGGCACAACACGGGATGATACTATTGATTGCGAGTTGATAAACCACAATGAGATCATCGATTCTTTACAGCAGAATATCGCCAATGCTCAAAACCGAATGAGGCAGGTTACAATAAGGGTAGACAGGATTGGAAATTTACCTTGTGAGACTATGCAATGAGATCATCGATTCTTTACGGCAGAATATCACCAAGGCCTAAAACCGAATGAGGCAGGTTACAATAAGGGTAGATAGGATTGGGAATTCACCTTGGGAGACTATGTATGGCTGAAACGTTGCCCATGAGGCAAAGCTCGTTGATGTGTCAACTGTATTTCAAGTTATTGCCGAAGTGCTATGTGCCTTTTTGGGTGCTTCAAAGGATAGGTAAGGCCGCATATCGGCTATCCTTGCCAACCATTGCGCAGGTTCATCCCGTTTTTGCATGTTACTAGGCTCAAACCATACTTTGGGGACTTGCCGACACAGGTTGAGGATGTTCCTAATTAGTAACCGGTACCTTCGGATATTACATCATTGGTAGGTAGTACGAAGTGGGCAGCCAAGGTCAGAGGTATTGGTTGAATTTGAGGGGCTTGACAGAGGTACCTCATGGGAGGCATTGGATGTTAGCATGCATCGCTTTCCTTGCTTACAAGCTTGGGGGCAAGCTCAATCCAAGGGGGATGGATCTGATACACACGCACTTGGAGCACTGCCGCAGGAGGTCGATGAGGCTGCCGAAGGACCAGGCCCTAGCATGACCGCTGCTATCACCGAAGACATTGTTGAGTCCAAAACCATAGACACAACTACAAATAGTGCTGAGACTGCTGCCGAGGGCGGAACGCAGGACGCAGCCGAGCTGCATGGCACCAAGACAGCCTAGCAAATGGCCGATGCAGAACGGGCCATAGATGACAAGGGTCACGAGGGAAGTGAGGTAACAGTGGTGAGAGCGGCCAATGGTCATGCCGACCGAGTTGGCGAGTGCAATCGAGTGCCTAGGGTGGCTAAGGAGATTGTCGAGCGTCAACTGATGCGGAAGGATGCCACAGCCGAGGGCGAGGGTGAGCGCGAGGGCCAGCACATAGCCGACGATGTCGAAGGAGAGTGTGGCGCACGAAGGGCCGCACACATTGCGTGTGTGCAACGTTGTAGCTGAGGTGAACGCTGCAACAGCCCAGATTCATAGTGAGGCTAATGCACGGTCAGTGGACATCTTAGGTGAAGATCTTACGAGGCTATACACCGTGAGCTACGAGCTACAGCTAGGGCAAAGGTTAGGATAGAGGACACCAAGGAGAGACAACGAAGGGAGGCTAATCGCGAGTTAGAGTCCAAGCATGAGTCCGGACTTGAGGAGCGATCATGTTTAGACTTAGCGGCCAATCACCAAGCCAGCACTTAGTCTGGCCGGCATGTGAGTTCAGAGGCAAGAGCAGGGCAGGAGCAAGTCAAGTCAACAGTTGCAGTCAAGGCACCAACAACCCCCACAAGGAGAACAACCTAGGGGGAACCTAGGCGAGGTGGGCCAAGAGTACTGCGGATCGTCAGTTGAATGAAGTGGACCACAATCACACACGAGCTAAGTCGTAACCTGAGCGGGTGTGGGCCGAGACTAAGATGGGGGGCTTGACCCGAGACACTTTAGTACTATATAAAAGCTAAAGTTTCTTCTAATAACCCTATCCAAAAATTAGTGAAGTTTTGAGTTCCTTCCCTGGCAGCTGTCTTGGCGCCAAAGACACCTTTCTTTGGTTTGCATTGCCGAGAAGGATTACTACCTGAGTTCCAGAGGTTCGGCAGTCGGAATCCACTATCGGAGCTTCAGACATCGTTTCTTCCCCAGCCGAACGTTGTAGAGTGGTCGGCGGTGCACTTCCCTCAACCGTGGAGGTGAGTAGACGCTGCAATCACCATCGGGAGTTGCAGTAAAGGGCATCTGCAACCAAGGATCTCGATGAAGGATCCCGACCCTGCAACCACGACCACCGGCAATTCTTCAAGCCAGGTTAGTATCAAAAATCTCTGTCGATACTATCTGTTGAAGAATTTCTAGTTTCCGATAGAGATTGCTTCTATTAATGTTGTAGATACATATCAAAAGAACATAGATTTTTCACAAAAGTTCTATTATTTTATAAAAAGCAACAATATGGAGTATAGACTAACCTTGGATGTCATTCAAAGAATAATAATGTACCTTAGATTGAGGGCTCAACTACAGCTCTATGATGAACCACACAATAAATCACGTATTTGACATGGTCGCAAACTTGAAAACAATGACAATGTTGTATGAGATGCAAATGTTTGTATCTACAACATTAACAGAAGCTTGATGTGTTTATGCAGGCTAGTATGTGATGTCAATAAACAGTGGTAAATAGGGGTGAGCACAAGCCTGAGCTCAGTTAGCTTAAGCAGGGCTCGACTAATAAAACCTCAAGCTCGACTCGGCAGTTACATGTTGAGCTCAAGCTCGACTCGGTTAAGGCTCAACAAACTCATTTGAATAGAATTGATATTCATCATTGCGTGTTGAGCTCGAGCTCGACTCGGTTAAGGCTCAACAAACTCGTAAACTCGTTTGAATATATCGACTTCATTAAGGCTTGACAAACACGATTAAGGTTCGAGCTCGACTCAACAGTTATGTGTTGAGCTTGAAATTAATTCGATTATTTGAACAATCCGACTCATGAACTCGAGCTCAACTCGTTAAGCAAATGACTCGGCTCGAACTCGTTCACGAGCCGAGGTTTAACGAGTCGAGCTCTAGTCGTTGTTCACCCCTATAGGTGAAACATTATTTACGAAGATAACAGAATAAATGATATAAAGTTGTAGCAATGAGTCTACCAAATTGTTGCCATGTTCTCCTTCCTAAGAAAGCATGTGTTATGTCTAGCATTTGGTCGTTAACTTTTAAGAATAACATTTCAATTGCACAATGTTTCCAATAACAAACAACTAGTGTTCTTGAATCATGTTTTTTTAAAAAACACATTGTTCTTAGCAAATTTTCTCTTAAGAAATATGATTTTTGACCAAAGAAATGCACAACATCCAATATTATTGGATGTTCGAATCATCACAACATTGCTAGATGTATCAATCATTAATAGAGACTTTAAGCATAAAGAAAATACGTAATTATTTTCTAAGTACAAAATAAATGCTTAAAGCAATGTGAAAATTGTTATATTCCTATGTCATAATAATTTTTATCCTATCACCTTGAAAATACTCAAGGAGTTGGAACAAGTTTTTAAGCTTACTTTTTGCTCTTGAATAAAACTTTAAAAATTTGAGAGTTTGATGCTTATGATCTCATCCCTTCCATTGTTTAATATCTTGTGTGTCAATATAATTAGAGAAAACCCTTGTAACTCATGGTAAATGCTACAAAAAGAGAACAATGATTCTAAACAACAAAGAATGATGGTGATCGATGCATCAAGGTTGGTAAATGTGAACAAACCTAAAACTGATTTTAAAACATGAAGGGAATATGAAAATGTGCATCTTGTTAAAAAACATGAGACTGTACATCTTTAACATTAATATATGAAGGCATCATTAGTAAAACATCCTCAGTGTCCAATAAGTCATGCTAATGTGGTGATAAAAGCAGCACAATGTTTGACCTTTATAGAATAAGGTATTAATCTGATTAGTGCACAAATCATTCACTACCTGAAATACCACACTATCACTAGAAGCCTCCTAAACTCCAAGCGTGTGTACAAAAACTTAACACCAACAAATTAGAGTTCCATCTAAATAGACCAATCACATATCCAGAGGGTCCAACTAGCTGGCAATAACTTTTTGCTATTGGCACTTCATAATTTCATTCATCCAGCCACATCTTAGCTTTAATGACAAACATGAAAATTTTGGAGTACAAAGCACAACTCCTGTCAATAACTCAATTTAGTCAAATTTCTTATGCCTCATCAACTATTTTTTCAAATAAGGTTATTAATTTGTCCTTCTAGAAACATTAATGGAACTAATAATTCAATTGCATTTGCAGATTAAAATCCTTTTCATGATGTGCTGCAAGCATTAGTCATTCATGATTAATCAATATGATTATTGATTAACCACTTCTCAACTGGATATTTAAAAGACATAATAAAGAACTCCAGAAGTCTAATGGGATACTAGCAATTGTTGGCCATAAACCACCAGCCACACATTCTTTCGAAAGCTTGTTAGGTCAATTTAGCTACGATCCATAAGAAATTTCATCTTCCCTATTGGCTATATCAAAAGGTCACTTATTAACAGAAGCATGTTGAAGTGAGTTGACTGAATTCAACAACAAACTTAATTGGGCCAATTTCAAACGGTTATAGGGATTGAGGATCAATCAAGTTGTCACACCCCAACCCTTTTGACCCTCAAATTTTTTTTTCTAAACATAAAACATTGAGGTGCGACGACACAACAATTTAAAATGAGATGAGCCAAGCAATTCAAAACAATGGGGCAAACTTTAATTTATATAACAATTTCAGTTGATACAAAATTACATCAATGTGTATGACAAAATGCCCCAAACCATATGATTGATGCCTAACAACAACAAGACATCAATATAACCCACAACACGATGCGCCGGCACTACAAACAACCCAAAACATCTCCAGTAGGAAGTGAGTGAAGCCATCTGATCAACCTACTGTCCCGGGTCCGCTAAAACTTGAAAAAAGAAACAATTGAAGGCTTAGCCTTTGTAGTATGGCAACAAGCTAGAAAAATCCCAAACCCTCTTAGGTAGGGCTCAAATATGAGAACAATAATAAAAACAATCTATCATCATGTCATATCAGGGCGTAGTCACATCATTTACCAAGAAGGTCCCTCACATATACCGCGACATGTAAAGGCCATTCAATGGCTACGATAACACAATCTCAATTCACATGCACATCACTCATATACATTCCATTCACATACTTTTATTTTCATTAGCTTTAATGAATTGATAGTTCCTGTGGGTGCAAACATAGGCACATGCACACCATGGGCGGCCCATAACCGAGAGACAACCCCCGTGGTGGCCCATAACAGTATGGATCCATTCATCCACTGCAGCGGTACATCACTCATCCATGGGTGTGTGACTTTCAAAGAAAGATACTCAGCCTTCCCTAGGACACCCATGTTGGGATGGCAGGAGCCCAACGCTCCAAGCACATCACACAACAGTACCCCGGGGCCTTGCACCGCCTGCGCTCCGAACAGGCGAGACCAGTGGCGAAGGCGGGACAACTCCCAAACACATAGCCACATCCCACTGGCCTCTCATCTCTTATTCTTTCATTATTATCATTATAATTACATATTCACAAAATGATTGGCTAGCTCATGAGGTTGGTACACTTCACGAGTGCACCAACACCTCCAATTGCCTCCACACGAGGGCCACACATAACATTAACAGTCTTAGCTAGCCGTCATACAGTATGGGTACAACTACCCTCCAATTCATTCATTTGCATCATTACCCGTGGCAATGCATATGCAACAATTCACAGTATTCACATTCATAAGCACTCACATCTTATCAAACACATCATTCACATCTTTCAAAACTTAGTCAATCCCTGGAGAGTAGTCTTGATCTGTGATGGCTTGTAGCTGTCCTATGCAATTATTATTCTATGATGCTCTCCATTGCACAACCAGGGTCGAGGAGACACTCGACTTGATACCCCACCTCATCTGTCCTAAACAGTTATCAATTCTATCATGCACATGTAAATGCGTAACAATTTTCAAAATGACCTTCAAATAACTTTTCAAAACAAAACTTGTTACATGACAAATCATTCACAAAATGACTGGCTAGCTCATGAGATTGGTTTACTTCACAAGTGTACCCACACCTCCAATTGCCTCCACATGAGGGCTACAGGTAACAATAACAGTCTTCGCTGGCTGTCATAACAATACGGGTACAACTACCCTTCAATTCATTCAATTGCATCATTGCCCGTGGCAATGCATATGCAACAAATCACAACATTGACAATCACACCCGTCAGTCACATCTTTCAAAACTTAGCCAAACGACGAAGAGTAGTCTCGATCCGTGATTGACTTGTAGCTGTCCTGGGCAATTATCATTCAAGGATGCTTTCTAATGCACACTTGGGCTCGAGGAGACACTCGACTCGATACCCCACCTCATCTGTCCTACGCAGTTATCAATTCTAGCATGCACATGCAAATACGTAACATTTTCAAACATGCCTTTAATAGTCTTTCCAAAACAAATCATATCATATATCAAACAATTTGCATGTATACACATATTCATTCATAAAACAATCCATCAATCACATCACAATCCTAGGATCCCACGATCCTAGGAACACACATTCACACAATTGCCCAGGCAAGGATTTGCATAGAATGCTGCCATACCTGTCGTGCGTCCACTAAACACTTCGAACTACGACCCACGTTGCTCAAGGCCTACTTGACGTGCCCGGTGTACCTGCAAACATAACCAAATGGTAAATTCTCTACTCGTTTTGCTTACAATCGATACAAATCTGAAAATACCATCATCGAGGCATGTCTTCACCTCAAATGGATGTCGACCTATGAAGCCCTCCGAAAAGGGTCTCTTCCCAACCCTCGAGGTTTCCACAAACAATTAGAACTCAAACTTATATTCGACTTATCACATGTGCAATTCTCACTTGTTTTCCTTAGTTGTGGTGTCTTCCCCACCATTAAGATTCTCAACATACAACGCATATGTACATCATTAGAAGCCTATTTCCCAAGCTTGCTAAAACGGTTTTAAACCTTCACCACAACATCACAATCTCTACCATGCTTGCCTATTGCTTCGAAGATCAACACATCATGCTAGAAAAACAATTATACACATAGATCCTCGTTCATCACAAAATGGGCATAAACTTCCCCAAAATAGCGACATCTCTAGCATGCCTTCTAAATCATCAATTTTTAATTGTAGTATGCTCAAACAATAATTACTCCAACAGAAAATTTACAACAATCAAAGCTCGATTGGGCCTTTCTCACCCCAATCTTAGAATTCAAACTGTCGTAGTGCTCCCGGCAGCCACTTCAAGAGTTCGATTGAGCTCCAACGTCAACGATTGATCGCTGCCTCCACCACCAACGCATTCTAGTCGCTGGTATGAGGGGAAAGATGCATCCCCTAGGTGCAAATCCAATCCAACAGCCACCAAAAGTCAAAATTAATGGAAAGGTGGTTTAAGAGAGGGGTCTGTCATTAGAAGAAGCCCACGGTAGTTGTGTGGGAGGCTGAAAACAAGTGGGAGAGGGTGCTGGCAGAGAGGAGAGACTGAGAGAGAGGGGTCAGACAAAAGGGGAGAGACAAGAGAGGGCAGCAAAGGATAGGGAACGTGCGTGTGAGAGCTGGCAAGAAGGGGAAGGAGAGAGTGAGGTGCATAGACAGAGAGGGCGAGACAGTGTGGGAGAGGCAGAGAGAGGGGGAAAGCACGGGAGAGTGGGCGTGCGAGGGGAGGAGGAGAAGATGGAAGAAGGGGAAAATAATGACATGTAATGACCAATTTTGCAAAGGAAAAAATTGTTGAAAGCAAGCAAAAATAAGTTAATGATATTACGACAAGAAATGCCTACAAGTAGGCAGAATCAGCTGTAGTTGAGTGTACAGATTCAACCAAATATCAGATTCAGTAGGGAAAAAAATCCATTTTCGGATACAATTTAGTTAAACCCCAGTAAGCCACTGGATTGTGTCTTCTTCGCCGGATGTTCTAAATATAAACATTTTATTTTCAAATTCGCCAAGTATTCAGTCAGTTCTAGATAAGTTATCCTTCAAGAATATTACATCTGCCTTGCTAAAGAAAATCCTCGAGAGCAGCAAATCAATATCAATCTTCTAAACATGGCGATGCTAGGAAGCCACATGTTCTCTAATATGGGTATTCACCTCATGTCTTTTTCAGAGGACAAACTTCTTGTTCTTGTCCTCATTTCACTTGTTGAGCAAGGTCGTGATGCTTTACCTAAACGTAAAACTCATACTTATCTTGAAGGATTTTTTCAGGGTAGATTTTAAGGCGATAATCTACAACATAAATCCTATTTTTTAACTTAGGGGATTTCAGGGCTACCACAAGTGAAGCATGTTAATTTGTTTTATAATCTCTCTGAGTATTAAATTTTCTAACATGTCTATGTTTGTTAATGTAAGGTTTTCTGGCATTAGATGTTTGAAGGTAGTATTTCTTTCCTTTTGTCTCTTGTTTTATTCTTATATGTTTTTACATGTCTAGGCCCTTTATCATACTTTTGTGGTGTGTATATTTGCTTATAAAAGCTATACTCTCCTTTTAATTGTTTTGAGATGGTAATTTCAATACACTTCTTTACTAATTTTTCAATAATGAATTGGGTCCTCATACTAATGTTATATAATTCGGGTATACTTTTGTGGTGTGTATATTTGCTTATAAAAGCTATACTCTCCTTTTAATTATTTTGAGATGGTAATTTCAATACACTTCTTTACTAATTTTTCAATAATGAATTGGGCCCTCATACTAATGTTATATAATTGGGGTATTACTTCATTTTCTTTATACTTCTTGTGAATTTCAGAACCTAATGGATCCGGTAATTTGATGAATAAGTTTTCTCCTATATCTTTATTATAAGAACATCATGCTAAGGAACTATAATAAAAGAAATTTTGTAAAAATGGTTTTATATATGGAAATTCTTTAATTTGGAGTTGTTCTAATTTTCTAATAGTCTTCCTGTTGTTTATCAAATCCTATATTTGGTTGATATCCCAATAGGAGTACCTGTATTTTATTTGTAAAGTTATAAATATTCTTTCCAAAGATGAATGCATGTTGTCTAGTAGCTGAGGCCTTCAATTATCGCATGGGAAAGGCCATAACAAACAACTGCTTTATAACAATATGAGTGTTCTTGAAATAACATAATCCCATCATGGTGATTGATTAGTTGTAGAGATGTAGGAGTGTTTCAAGTTAGTGAAATACTAAACTCATAACAAAAATAAATTAACTTTCTCGACGTAGAAAGTTTGACAAAACCACAACTTTTTTATAAATGCTGAGAAGCTACTTATGCTAACAAAATTATATATTTGCATGTATTTGATTGTTTATATATATATATATATATATATATATATATATATATATATATATATATATATATATATATATATATATATATTTATCTGGTTCCGTTAATGGGATTATACTTCCATCGTACAAAAAAAAAATCCACCTTATATACCATGCATTTAAACACCCCCCAGTTTATATGTGGCGTAGGTTCCTATTGGAACTCTAAATCCAAAACAGAAACTGATTTTCTTTGTTCATTTACAATTGATTGCATGGAAAAGCTAGTTTGGGTTTCACAAGTTTCTTTGACCAAAATAAAACAGTACACCATGGTTTGAAACGTATATACGTGTGCATCATAACATATTTAAAACAATTTCATTTGCACAAATTTTGCAAGAATAACTATTTATGTATGTTCTTGATACGATATAAGTCATTCCTTTCATTTATATATATATATATATATATATATATATATATATATATATATACTTATCTTATTTTTTGAGTTGAAAGTTATTTTGGAATCTGAATGATTTTATGCTACACTTTTCAACATCTATGCCACTACCCATATGAATTAGATTGAAGAGGCATCAATAACACACCACTCAACTCGATGCAAAGCACATTTAAGAGTGAGAACATAATTTTTTTTTCCAAAATTTTCGTCTTTGTCATTGTTTTACAGCTTCATACATTTATCTTTTTGTCCATAATTTTTTTTTTGTTTATTTAGCTTGTAGTCACGATGTCGCGTTTGAGATTATGTTGAAAAAGTGGGTCTGGAAATGAAAAATTTTGTTAACCGAACGTCACCGGCTTAAGTCAAACCAAGATCGTTGGAGGTATAAGTTTGTTAACGTCCCCCTTTCTCTCTCTCTCTCTCTCTCGATCGATAGAAGGTTCCGAATCAGAAAGAGATCGACGGAGCACCAGATCTTTTCTTTCTCAGCATCATCATTGGTGAGGGTCCTCTCCCTGACTCTCTATTATCTTTTTTCATCTCATAATCGCTAAAATTTGGCGTTCTTGTTTGTACTTTTCATCCACTCGACCTCGGAAGTTCTGCATCAGGTTTTGCTGATATCGGAGAAGAACGAAGGAACAAAAAGAAAGAGATCGACGGAGTTCACCAGACCTTTTCGTTCTCAGCGTCGCCATTGGTGAGCGTCCTCTCTGTGACTCTCTAATATCTTTTTTCATCTCATAAGCGCTAAAATTTGGCGTTCTTGTTTCTGCTTTTCCTCCACTCGCGGTGGAAGTTCTGCGTCAGGTCTTGTTGATATCGAAGAAGAACTAAAGAACAAAATGCGACGAGATCGGCGGAGTTCATCAGCTAAGCATGGAAACGTCGGTCTCTCTCTCTTCTCGCTCTCTCTCATATTTGTCTCATATAACTAAAGCTTAGCATCGTCATGCCTCCTTCAACGTTTCGATAGCGTTGATCCGGAAGAGCACTGGGAGGATCAAAGCCGAGCGGTATCAGAGCCAACGAGCGCATCCGGTACACCCCTCCTCTCTCTCGTTTACTCTGTGTGCATGCATTTCCGCTTCATACATATAAAAATTAGTGTCGTCATTGTATTTTTCCCTTTGTCCATATTGAATGTTTCGCAATCGTCCAGATGTTGGCAGACTCAGAAGAGAATAGGCGGATCAAACATTTGAGCGAGATCGGCTTAGTTCATCTGTTTTCATAGCATATGGAATCGACACTCCCTCTCTCTATCTGAACGCAAAAGTTTAGTGTGATTCCTACATTTGTTATACGTGAAATGCTTTGCTGCGATAACGTGGGTTTCGATGAGCATCCACGTATTGAATACCAAAAAAAGAAGGAAGCTAGTGACGCAGTGGAAGTTAGTTCATGGATTTTAGTCCATTTCGAGGTTTCCTTTTAATCTGATTATCTCTGCCAGACTATCTGCATAGAACATATTTCATGTCGAAAGGGTGTCGGGACTAGGTTGGCTTAGACTATGTAATCGCGTGGAAGTAGTTTAAGAATGATATGTATATATATATATATATATATATGTATGTATGTATATATATATGTGTGTGTGTGTGTGTAACCATGACTCCATCGTATTCATGCTATTTACTTCTGCCCACTGATCTAGCCTTTATTTTTTTCATAAAAGAAAAATAATGGTTCTCTGATATGAGTTTGGTTCCATCAAGAGCTCCATCGACTTGGGTAGGCAGGTGAATGAAGTTTTCCAAGCTGAAGGAGGTTAAGACTTGAGAGTTCGATGCCTAAGGTGCATCTCTAGGAATCAGCTTGAAAATTTTCTGCTTAAACTGGCATGCATATTACAAAGAAATGGAAAAATAAAGTGAAAAATCTTTGGTTCAGCCAATAACTCACAAATGCACAATATAAGAGAGTCAATGCAGAATTGCTTAAAAAATCAGTTTGTCTGTTTTGTGCAAATGCTAGAGCTTTAAGCAATGCTGATCAGTTTCATAAAATGTACTTATGCTACAAATGCCAGATTGGTACCATAAATGTGCCAGTTCCAGAGTACTTTTGTGCTGATTTGTCTTGCAATTGGACCATGCTGAAACGTAGAGTAAAAGAAACTGAAAAGCATTTAAAGATTTGAAATGGAGATCAAATTCTACTTTGTTACAAGTAGCATGTGTGAATGGTTTTGGAGTAGTCTTATATCTAATGTTTTCAGATAGATTGATGACCAGAAATAACTTACCCCGTTAGTACCCCAGTCTGGATAAATTGGCTGTTTGGATAAGCTTTGATGTCAGACTTTCCAAATGTAATTGCCAAAAAAAAAAAAGTTGTGATTACATTTTAAGTGATTATTTTTTTTGAGGTAGAAGATTGTGTGGACTTGCCTTGTGTTCAAAACTTTAACCATATGGGTGCAATTTCTACATTTCAAACATTATAAATGATCTATTAGATAAATATAGGAGATCTTTCATAATCCATGAAATTGGAGAAGTTAGACCATCAAAATTTGAATGTTCATGAAGTTCTGTTTATGCATTCAAACAAACCCATCCATTGTTCTAGGTTTTAATTAGGGGCCACAGCTGTTGAAAATAGAAAACTTAACTAGTTGCACACTCTTCTGCAGTTGCATTGCATGATATTTGGTCTTTGGAATTTTGCAACTTATGGTTCTCAGACTGTAGACGGTGATTTTTTCCTGATGTCCGAATGATGAACTTAATAGATCTACCTGTTTTGCAGAAGAGAACGAGTTTCTTTGTTCTGTCCAGTTAATCTGAGACACAAAAATGGACCGAGTGAGACCTAGGAATCCTTTGTATATGAGAGAGAAGAGCATCTTTAGTATCGGTGGTGCACCTTCCCCGTTGATGTCACCTGTTCATCATCACCTTCGATCTGGATCCACTCAAGGCTGGGCGTCGGGCCGGCCCGGCTCGGCCCGGTATGGGCCTGGTTTGGGCCAGGAAAATCCCGGCCCGGGCCGGGCCCAGGCCCGACAGCCAGGCCCGGATCGGCCCGGCCCGGCCCGTTTAGGCCCGGTAAGTAAAAAAAATATATATATTTTTTTATTTTTTTTGTTTTAATAATATTTTTTATTCTTAATAAATACATTTTATATTAAAAAATTTTATTTTATAATTAAATAATATTTTTTTAATTTAAATGGGCCGGGCCGGGCCAGACCCGAAACGAGACCCCGGCCCGGCCCGATACCCACCCTTAGGTCTACTGGCCTAGCTAGCTTCAAAAGGTCCCAACAGTATGATGCAAAAACTGCTGCTCAAAAGCTTGCACAAGTTATGGCACATCAACGGGCTAATGATGAAGATGACGATGGTGATGTGCTTTCATTAGACTATGTTGTTACAAGCGGCATTGGCCTTTCAGCAGGAAAGGAGGGAGGTCTCCTAGTCCCCAGGTAATTGTCTCACATGCATTTTCTCGTGCATTTTTTTAAATTGTGAATGATCTTTTTGGGAAATTAGGTACACTTTTCTGGCTTGCTTTCTCATGTTAGCATAGCATCGTAACAAATCTTGTACTAGAAGCATCATAAAAGCAACACTCTGCTGTTTGTACTAGGTTTTTGTCATAGCTCTTCTGCTGTCTTGCTTATGTTTAATGACAAATTGATGCACTATTCTTCTATATTTTCCTGTTGCGCAGGAGACTGAAAAATGCCAATTCAGGGCCATGCTTCATGGGCACTACATGTTCTGTTTTGGACATTAAGGGGTCCTGAATGCCTAGATGTGACATATTTGTATGTTGTATGTGTGCGTATTCATGCATCAGAATGTGTTTAAAGTGGGGCTGACAGGGTCTGTCATACTTGCAGGAGATAAAAGAAATGCTAATTCAGAGTTATGCTTAATGGGCAACTGGTTGTTATGTGGTCCTGAAAAACTAGATGTATGGCATCTTTATATGTTTTGTGTGTCTAAGGTAGGCTTGCAGGGTTAGTCATACTAAAAGTCTAAAAGTAATGGAAGAGTATCCTTGTATGACTATCTTGATCCGTTCTTCTTTGGTTAATGGCAAGAAGGAGGTAGTGGGAACTCATAGAATGATCAATGTTGTATCTCATACAAGGAATCATGTTATTAATTAATTGGGATTTCATCCATATTGTGCTATACACTGGATTCTAAGATCACCACAGCTAGTGGTACTTGGTGCCTTCCCTGCCTATGGAGGTAAAGATTTTCAAGTCACGTTAGTTAAGGCGTTCTGGTTCCAACCATTTTTATAGTTTTCATGGCTTACACTTCAGCTGAAATTTATATCCTTTACAATTTTGGGGACTTCTTTTTTGGATTTTGTCAATGAAAATGAAAGTTAGACAGGTAAATTGTCTGTACTATCTTGTGAGTTTGTAGTTCATTTCTATTGTGACGGTATTTGTGGTTAGTATTGTTCTGGTTACATCATCATTTCCTGATTGGATTATTCTTGTTTAATGTGGTCAGTTTTGCATGTCTAGTTTACTAAGCGATTTCACATTCCAATTTAGTTGGCCACAAATCATGTGGATCCTGGTTCAACCGCCCGTGTACCATCTGTTGGAAGACCATCACTGAGGCCAGTGAAAATACCTCCAGTGATACCACCTAGTGGGCTAGTTGTTAGACTGCCAGAACATCCAACTCCTGTAACAGATGCTGCTGTGGACAATCAAAAAGATAAAAGGTGCTGATAGACTTTCAGAAGGAAACATTCTTTATTCTAGCATGTGTTCATGTGATGAAGACTCCCAATGTTGGTAAATTCTTAGAGAAATGGGATTCATTTGTGATACTTTGTATTTTTCTCATTTTTGAAGTTTCTGTGACTATAATATGAGGAGATGAAACGTGACAAGTTCATGAATTCACAAGTTCCATCATTTTTGGAAAACCAGGATGATCAATGACTTGTTCAAAATTCAAAAAACATTATTTGAGATATTACTAAAAGTAAGAAAAAAGGTTTTGCATCTTCTGTTCTCATATCCACATCCTCTTGTGCAGGCATACACATCAGAATATGTTCTAGTATAAATCAAGATATATGTCTTCAAATGCTTGTAAACTAATATTTTGTCTTATCTGAAACAGAAAAAAAATATCACTTTTGGAAAAATATTTCTCTTTCTTTTTTGTAATTTCTATGAGTCGCCAAGTGTACACAGGTAAGACATGCAACCTATCAAGGCTGAGTTCCCAAATGGTCACCTGGCATTTTTTACCAAGTTAAAAATGGATTTTTGTTCTCATCATGCTTATTCTCAAGGTTGCAAACAATTGATGATATTACTAGGTGACCTCATAGTTTTGGTGTTAGATGATTCTTATCTTCTCTACATACCTCTTGCAGTTTGTTTTACTTTAGTTTTATTCGTCACTTTTTCCCCAAAAACTAATTATTCTATACATTATGCTTTTCAATAAGCACGTCATAATGCACAGGCATCCAACAAATTTAATGAATCCCAGTGTACGAGTACTAGGAAGCCAGCTTGATTCTTCTGCTATCCAGGATGAGGTCTCTTTCAGATGACCAGAACTAGCTTCTCTTCAACTCAGCAGCATGATGTATTCTAATTGCTGTTAAAATATCTTTCCATGTTGTAACATGGTCATTTTTTAAATGGCAGCTTGATATGTTACAAGAAGAAAATGAAAATCTCCTTGATAAGGTTCTCTGTCTACTATACAAGATGAAACTTTCTGCACCCAAATCCATAGTCGTGGAGAGATTGGCAGTAGCAGATGGAGCAATCAAGGAGATGCACAATGGGGGAGAAATGAAAGTGCTTGTCAACTCTTTGACGATGCCCATCCTTCCAATGAAAGGAGCAAACAAGGATTCTCGATACAAAGAACAAGAATTAGGAGACTTAGCTGTAGGCAGCAGAATAACTACCAATGATCCAAAAATTGGTGAAAGTAAGAGCCCAGCAGCAGATGAAGTTGGCCATTTGAGGTATGTCTATTTTCCCTTCCTCATACTTGCTCAGGTTCTATCGCCTTCAACCAGACTGGGACTCCTGAGATGGAATGAGGGAGGGTTCACTGTGTGCACGATAGTTAAGCATGGTGGACTGGAAGGATGCAGCTGTCAGCCCTCAATGAGAGCTGCCTTAGAAATCGAGACCAAAGAGGTATTTTTTGAATATGTTTGACGACAAACTTTATGCACTGTCTATTGAGGAATTTGAGATATCTCAAGAAAAGAAAAAAGTTTGCAGCAGAAGGATACCTTCCAGGCTATGTCACATAGGTATGGGTACGGGTACCGGTACGGAGCATTTTCAAAAAAATTGAGTGCGGGGGTACGGCCGTACACACACACAGACATTTATGTCAAAAAATTTCAAAATGAATAATATATTCATAAATCATGATCCAAAACACAGTATGAAAGTAATTAACATACAAATACATCAGCTTTCTTGATTCTCCGTCGCATCATCAAGATTAGAAGGAGCAACAGGTTAGGCATTTAAGATATATTGACATCGCTATGGTTATGGATCACACTATTATCGAAGATTCAAGTTATAGAGAAGGGATGGATTTTCAAAACATTGTATGGAAGATTTTAAATGAAAAGTTGTGAGGAACTATATGCAAGAAAGGTTTAGAGTGAAAAAGGAAACAGGAAAAGAGGGGGATTTTTAATTTTCAACTAAAAAACTGGACAACTTTGGACTCGGTCAAAGTTGACTGAGTCTGAAAATGGACAAAAATGATCTTGGGTACGTTGACCGTACCCGATGATATGTTGACCATACCTGATGCTACGTTGACCGCACCAGGGCCGTACCCGTACCCGTACCCGTACCGTGCGGGTACTCCTCCTTAAGAGGAGTACCCGTGTGACATAGCTTCCAGGAAGAAGCTACCAGATGGAACCGACGTAAATTGGTACCAGGGTTGCTCAAATCATTTCACTAGACTAAATAATTGAGAAGTTCCAAGATGAACTGCTTCAGAGTACTACCCACTAGTTGTTACCTCATGTTCTAGAGCTGGCAACTTTTGCATCAAATCCAAATGCAGACCTCAACTGCAACTTTTCAAATATGGAACAAGAAAGCTAAGGAACATGTTGAATAACATTTATGTTAGGTGGTTTTTTGAATATTTAATAGTTGTAGGAACAGCTCTTTATTAATAGTGGACTTTCTATGTAATTTGTTAGTGTTACCCTAATTCTCATTTAATATGAGATTAGGGCATAATAATAAAAACAGAGTGCAGCTCTCTCTCTCTCTCTCTCTCTCCCCTTGTCTCTTCTCCTTTGATCTCTCATGACAGGGCTCATGCAACAGAACGCATATCCCAATTACCCAATAGCTGGTTTGCCATTGTTGGGAATACTGTCTCATGCCAACTTGGAGGAAGTTTTTGAGCAGGAGAAGCTGACTTTCAAATGTATCCTTACACTATCATGGCTATTGTCAAGCCATGTTTTTACTATTAGCTATAGCCCTAGTTGGCTGCAGTCATGGAAAGACTTTTGTTTGTCAACATTGATTTGGTTCATCACACCTTGAGGACAAGGTTTTTTTCGAAAGGGGTAGTAATGCTAGTGTCCAGGTTTCAGTTCTAGAATCGGGTCTGGATTGGGTTTACTGGGCTGACCCAGAAAAATGACTTTAAATAACAGAATTGGGAGGGCGCAAGGGGGATATAGGAAAATAGTATGTATTTGTGTGAGCATTCACATCTATGCAAATGCATGTAGTGACAAAATAGACTGCAAGGTAGCACTCTTTCATGATGTCACATACAAACAGTGAAGGGATCAGAATGTTTTCTTTTGAGAATAGCATGAGCGTGTTAAAGTTTATAAATATATATATATATATATATATATATATATATATATATATATATATATATATATATATATATATATATATATATATATATATATATATATATATATATATATATATATATATATAGGGCACAGGCTTTTTGTTCAGTCTTTAGGTTTCTTTTGTAATTTTTGTATTTTTTGTTTATTTTGTCTCTTCCTTTTTGTTTTGTAATCTTCGCTTTGTTTCAGTTGTTTATGTTCTTTTTGCAGCTGAATTCTCCAGCTGAAAGAGCTGCTTGGCTCTCCAGTGCCTATAATTCTAGTTGTTGGATATCCTAATAGCTCATTAATGATGTCTATGTAAGGGTTTCTTTGGTCCTTGTCACTCTATGCTTCTTTTGAAGCTTTTCTAGGCATTTTTATATATTTTTTTGCCTTAGTATACTTTGTTTCATTGAGAGTTTCTTCTTATGACTATTTGTTTAACTGAAAGTTTTCCTTGTGACTTGATATATCTTATTTCTATATCATAGTTATTCACAAAATGTTTAGTTTGGGCTTAGTTGAATTTTCTGCATATAGCTATTTCAGATTTTACAGTTCAATGGAGAATTGAGATTGAAAAATGGCAATGGAGATGTGGTCCGCTGTCCAAGAATATCTACACATGTCTGTCTTCCAAGTGTATTTGTTTGAAGATTGTAATTTATGAAGGGCAGAGTTTTTGGTTTATACTGAAAAAATTTGTGAATCTCTTAATGTTCTTCTAGTTATGGTCCTTTTTTTCTATAATTTTATCAGTTATTTATGCTAAATTTGTAATTTTATCTAGGTGCAAGGCTGTGCGAATTTTTCAATGTGGTGATTCAGAGGATTTACCTGAAATAGTGGAGGGGCAAACTAGTTCCTATGATAATATTACAGAAATAGAAGAAACACAAGATGGTCATGATGATAACAAAATTGCGGATGTATACTTGCAAAGGGCATTATCTGTTCTTCTTGATGTTACTTTGTTGGAAGGTAGAAGCAGTATCTTATTACTTGTTTCCTAGCTTTCTTATCCTTGTGCTCCTATAATATCCAATCGTAGTCTTTGTATTCTTAGAAAATCTTATTCTTATAAGGTGCATTGTTAGTAACTGCAAGTTGAAAATAAGATGTTTATATTTAGAACATCCGGCGAAGAAGACACAATCCAGTGGCTTACTGGGGTTTAACTAAATTGTATCCGAAAATGGATTTTTTTCCCTACTGAATCTGATATTTGGTTGAATCTGTACACTCAACTATAGCTGATTCTGCCTACTTGTAGGCATTTCTTGTCGTAATATCATTAACTTATTTTTGCTTGCTTTCAACAATTTTTTCCTTTGCAAAATTGGTCATTACATGTCATTATGATTTTTAAAAGATTATATATATATATATATATATATATATATATATATATATATATATATATATATATATATATATATATATATATATATATATATATATATATCAGCCAGACCCTTATAATCCAGACTAGAAGAGAATCATATGGGCTGTCTATTTTAAGGAGATCGGATGGTGGAGATTAAGCTGAAATAATTATAAACCAAGTTGTACTTTCAAGAGAGGGAAATACCCCTCACAAGAAGGCAAGAGATCTTGATTAAAATACTTGTTGATTTTTATTTATTTATTTATTTATTTTTCAATTTAATCTCTTCCAGGCAATTCCTTAAAATCGATGGCCCAGGCCATCCAGAATGGCATACAAGGGTCTGGCAGCTACTTGTTTTCCTATATAGATATATATATGTGTATATATATATGTGTGTGTGTGTGTATGTGTGTGTTT
This sequence comes from Nymphaea colorata, assembly GCF_008831285.2. Taxonomy (NCBI): domain Eukaryota; kingdom Viridiplantae; phylum Streptophyta; class Magnoliopsida; order Nymphaeales; family Nymphaeaceae; genus Nymphaea; species Nymphaea colorata. The sequence continues at coordinate 6,026,478 of NC_045147.1, read as the reverse complement.
GTATATATATATATATATATATACATATATATATATGTATGTATATATATATATATATACAATCATCTGTTTATTTATGGCACTTCTAGCATTATTTTATAGAAATAAGAATGTGATCTGCATGATGAACTTTGTACGAGTTAATTGTGAAATGGTTGATATCATGTTTATTGTCCTCATCCTCCACTTCCTAAGGGGTCACACTCTTGCCCAACTTTTTTGCTTTGAGACCATTAATCATGTCCATACATTGTCTTCGGGCAACTGCTTGTGGTCCTTTACTAGTGGACAGAGCCACATTCTCATGCATCCTAGCTACATGGTGTTTTAGCAGAGATATTCTTGCTGATAAGTCTTGTTTACAATACTTATAAAAATGATTTTCAATTTTCATTTCTCTCACCAATGTGGACCATTGCCGTGTGGGTCACTTGAAATCATGTCTTGAGAAAAACAATATAAATGTATGGTAAAAGCATGAGGTTTTATGCCTTTCATGGTAGAAATGGGAAAGCCGTCTTTCTTCAACCGTAGTTCGCTACTTCACTTGTACATCTAGTTTGAAATTGAAGTTTTCTTCCTTAACATAGCGAGATCTCCCTCACAGCTCATAGAAAAGGAAATATAAAAAAATCAGGCACGTTAGGGTTGAGGACCAACAATATTCCTACTGCGGATTTTCTGAAGAATGGAAACAGAGAAGGAAACATGTTTGAAAGGAGAAAAGAACCTTTGAGTAAGGAAGAAGATTAAAGAAGGAACCCTTGACTGCATTTTTGGTTGCAGATCTCATTGGACATACCTTTACAAAATCTACAGCTTGTTAACCTGCCTCTGATTGAAAGATTTTGTTATTGCTGTAGTTTCACAATACAGAGGAGAAGAAAAGAAGAGAGAACACAAGAGGGATGCTGCAAGGTCACTTCTGCCAGAAATAAGTCGTGCCATAATTCTCATTCAAATATGTTCAGCTAACAGAAAATATGTTGAAATGCAGTACATAAGGATGTGCGGATCTGGATGGCATGTGGCTATGAATTTAGACTAGATCCAGTTAGATCAAAGTCAATGGCATCTGCTTAACACTGGCACTTCTGATTGACATTAAAGAACTGCATAAAAGAAATAATGCTGATAGGGTCTACTTTTTATCTCTAAAATCTAAATGCTGCTTTCTAGTTTGCATCTCATGTTTGATACAACAAAAAGGATCCATCATTTTTTTTTTCTTCCTGAGAACAGTAGGAAAGCTGACCTTTCTCAACTCTGGTTTCTTCCTGTATGAAGTTAAAAAATCAAGAGCATTTCTGACAAAGGAATAAACAGTATGATACCTATAGCCTGCTTATTTTGAGATATTTGAGTCACTGAAGTCAATTCCAGTAACAAAGAATGCTTACACTGAACTTGGGATCTCACTTTTGGCTTCCTAGTCTCCATAAATTTTCACTCGCAGGTATACATATGTATACCTGTGCAGCATCTTCTTTTTCATAATTATCTTCATTCTTTAGCCTTCATTTTCAATTTTTTGAGCTATGGTATGCAGATCATCACTTTTTTCTTTTTTCAGTTTTCCAGGGCTTCATTAGTAACCTGCTTTATGGCTATTTGTGTTAAAAATATGTGCACAGCATCAATTAGTTTTTTTAGTTCTCCAAGGGGCTTTGTTAGTAACCTCGTTCATGGCTGTTACAAATATGGGCTTACACACACACACACACATGCTAAGTGTCACGTGTTTCTTGGTTCATGTATAATTGTGTGTGTGCATCATATATGTGTGTGTGTGTGTGCAAGTGTATTTTGTATGTAGTTTTGGTCAGTGTTTCTTCATGTTTTATAATTTTTTATTCTTCGTTTCTGTACTTCCATTGGTTTTGTCAAAAATGGATTTTCACCAGAGCTTTGACCAGCTCCAACGGCTCCGTTTAGAGTTTAGAGACATTGAAAGTACTTCAACAGCTAGTTCAGGGCTGCTTTGTTGTATGTTTTGAGGGATGAATTCCTCATACGTTTCATGTTTTTTGTAAGCATACTCGGGGAACATCATCAATTTATATGTTTTGAGTGGGTCCTTGTTTAGGTTGCCTTGATTCTTTGTATTAGAATCCTTCATTTTGGGCTGTTTTGGGCCTCTACATTGCAAGCATTTTATCAAGTTGGTCCTTGGAAATTCTGATTTCAAGGTCATATGACAGATCGCTAGATGAATTTATAATGTCTTCCATGGAATATAAACATGAAAGGTAGATGTTTGTACAGTGCACAGCTTGCTTGTTTTGTTCTCGTGTTCATTCACTTGCTGGATTTGTTGATTTATTTAGAGGTTCCACTTGTGAGAATACTATCCTATTACTTCTTTATTGTGCTTGTTAGACAAAATGCTGTTTTTATGGATATTTCAATGAAATTTCTCACAAGCAACTCATAAATGATAAATTGCTTGGTGTTCCACAGTGTTTTATCACCTGTTCTAAACATGCCAATTTCAGAGTCAAAGCGGCAGAGGGTATTGGTTGCATCCTGCATTCTCTACTCAGAGGTTAGTTTAGTTTTCTAACTGTTCTGGTTTCCATCCCCCAAGTATAAATACTTTTTCCTCTTTGAAATTTGTAATTAAGGTCTAATATACATTCATCTAATAAGCATGGAAAATTCATTTACTAGCTTTAGAGAAGGTAAAAAAGGATTCTTCTTTTTTTCTTTCATGGAGGAAAAGTTAGTCTTGTTTCTACTTATGTAAGCACACATGGTGTCTGAACGTTTAAACTCTTCTAATGGCTCGTACTGCCTCAATCCTTATTTCCTGTTCAGCATGTTCTTCATAAGAAAAAAAAATGTGCATTAGCCAAAGTATCCAGATCATCATGCTCGTGAACTTTCTAAATGCTGTTCTAATCCATGTAAAACGATATTCAATTTTTTACTTTTGACAAATGTTTTACTTATTGTGTCCCGTTTTTGAAAGCTTTATTTGCCAATGCTTGGTTTATCAATTCTTTAAGTTTCTTGCTTATGCTGTTGAAAACAAAAATAAAATGTCGAGATTTTTTTGATATTTTTCTCCTTTGCATCTGAAGCTTCAGTTCCATAATTTCAATGTTGCTTTCAAGAGATTTGTGATGAAGGCAGAGGTAGAAAGACTTAAGCGAGATCTCTATACAGAATAGGGAATCCAATCTCTGCTTTCTCGGATCAGGATGTGGTGCAGCAGCATCATGCATGGTGGGACAAATCCCTCTTACTTATAAGATATATTAGGGCACTAGGGCCTAGAATGCCCTTAAGAGGGCTGGATAATGAATCCATATTATCAAAGCAAATAATATGATAAATATGTGGTGATAGTCTCCCTCAATTGAAACTTGCCTTTGAACCATGCTGGACTTGTCCTCAAGGAACCAAAGCTTCCTTCGTTAGTCCTTTCCCAAATATGTTATCAATGTGATTCTTCGTGCCAACATATCTTGCTTCTTCTTGGTCTTCAATAGTTTGTCTGATAAAATGCTAATCTGTTTTAATGTGTTTTATTCTACCATTCGGTTAACTGGCTTCAGCAAAAAATTCTCCAAGTGCAACCAAAAGATGTCCGAATCCAAGTTTTTTAGATGTAGCTAACACTGTAGCTCTAAATTATGCTTTTGCACCTGATCTAGCAATAACACTCTTTTTGCTGCTCCACTAGACAAGGTTCTCTTTAACAAAGAAAAAATATCCAGATATTAGTTTCCTTTCATCTAGATCTCCAGCCCAACCCACATCTGAATATGCCAACAATATCAACATGTCTAGTTCGAGTTTGTTCTCTCCTAAATGAGGCCATTGCCTACAGTGCCCTTTAAGTGTCTTAACATTATTCTAGCCTTGGTTCATGTACAAACTAAGATGCTTGATTAACTGCATACACGAAGGTTATCAAGATTCATTAAATTGAATTGAAACCAGAATTAATTGACTAAAAAAATGTACTTTATTTGAAAAATTTTAACATTCAGGAATGAAAGAAGTTGTAAAAGCTTACACTTTAGAAAAATAAAAAAATGATAAAGAAAGTAAAACACAATAAAAATGATCATTGAGGTATGGTCAATCCTTTAGTGATCAGATGGGCTAAGATACTCAAGAAGCAAGTTTATGTTCAATTGGTGAAGCGATCATGTGAAGTACTTTGGTGTTCTCAAACTAGAAAGTGAACGAAGATCATAAACTTTGAACGAAGATCATAAACTTTCTTCTGTGTGCAAGCTGTATGTAGATGTGATCAGAATCTGGTCTTAGTTGTCTTTTCTTCCTTCACGCAAGATCTTCAATATGTGGATGAACGGAAGACGCCCTTGATCCTTTTTTGTGCTGCTGTTGGTGGAGACTCAGGCCTGCACAGATGGTGTAGGCATACGTGAGAAAGATAATAGGAATACTGCTAGCATCCAGATCTAATAGTATGGTTCCTTTTGATAAACTTGCTGATGTTGTTTCTGTTGGACTTGATCCGGCCTATTTCTTGTGCTTTCTATTACAAACTACTTTGTTGTGCATAAGCTATCAAATGGTAGTAGAACTTATGTCGGTTAGATCATGCAGAGCCAAAAGGACAGCTTCTGTTAATAAATGGGAGGACAGAAGATGAAGTTGCAAGGAGCTTGGAAAGGGTGTTGCTTACATTGCGAATAAGCACCTTAGAGCCAAAGGTGCAAACTTTGTCACACAGCTTTTTTTTTAACTTTAGTTGAGCTGCATGTAGGCCATATCAGCCAATTGTGCCTCATAAAATAAGCTATCGGTTTTATGTCTGCATTTCTTTTGCTGCAGGTTTTGAGGAGTACTTTCAAAAAGATGCACATCTATGTTCATCAGAAGTACGGTTATTCGTATGAATGGAATGAGTAGTATATACCATGTTGCATGGATACTTATGTTACATTGGTATGGATACGAGTGCCTGGTGTGGGTGTGATTGTTCAATTGAGTGTTTATTTCTGTTTTTTGACGTGCTAATATCATTTTTTTTTACTGGAGAACATTGAACTTTTATTTGTAGGATCGTTTTTGAAGTAGACTAGGAATTGTAGCTGTTGTCCTGTGTTTCTCATAGAATTTTCACCAAATTAAAAATCGTTTTCAAATATAAAAATGACCTTCAAAAATTTTTGTTTTTTTGTTTTTTTTGTATCTAAAACTTCTTTGGCATATGTAAAATGGCCACCAGTTTTCAGTTGGACCAATTAGGTTGGATTTGCAATATTATTTAGTAGTCTTCATTTTTTTTAGAATTTTGGAACTTTAGTCATTAAACTCACACGACATTGGTGGAAAGGTTTGCTTTGTTGTTGTTCATTTTTTTTAGTGAAATTTTGTATCTTATAGTTGGTAAGGGTTCAACTTAGTAAATATAGGTTCACTTCTTTGTTTTTAGGACGTGTTTATGTTCTTATAAACTATTTTATTTTTTTTGCTTGAATTCTTGATTTATTTAGCATAAGGTGCGAGGAAGGAGTGATTAGATAGGTGGGGATAGAGTAGAATAGATGGTTTGTATTTGATTTTGAATTCGATAGTTCGATTTTTGAATTGGATAGTTAGATATTCCCTACTTCTATAGGAGACCATATGGAGTTCTTCTTCTACCCAACAAATCAGTCTGGTTTCATAAAAACTCCTCTTTTGGTAGAAGAGAGCTCCTACTTCTAGGTGATATGCCATTTGATGTCAAGTATTTTTTTAAAAGAGAAAATTTTTTATTGTGCCTAAAAACATTTTAAAAGTGTCTTATCAAGGAATGATATGCCTTCGTTTTGTTCTTACTACCTGCCCAAGCAAAAGGAAACTTTCAAGTTTTTTTTGTTGTCAATCATTAAGAGAGTCAATCTGGCAAAATCCTATGAAGCTGAGAAAGTCAAGACTAGGAGATGCTATTGACTCTAGTGATCAAGTGTCTGTAAGGGTTTAGCAGGAAAATATCCTAAGAGAGAAGCCATAATGTCTTATAAAATATTGGCAGGTAGCAAAATAAGAGTTGAGAGATGGGCTCGGGGCTTGTGTAGTTGTTCATCTGGGTTAATAATCAAGAGTACCGGGTAGGCATATAGGTGATTTATGTCTATACCACGAAGATAATGACTTATGTACTTTTGGCATGTTGAAAACCCGCAAGGTGAAACGGGTTGATATGTGACAAAACTACACCTGACTGCCAAAGCGGTGGAGTTTCGTAGTAGCCTATGGGGTGGTGAGGTATTCCCTCAAAGGTGAAGGTCGGCCTGAAAAAGAAAATCAAAAGCAAGAAAAAATGAAAAGGCAAAAAACCAAATGCAGAAAAAAAAGGAAGAAAAGAAGCAAACCCAATAAAAACAAAAAAGGTGCCTGTCAAGAAATAAATGGCATGAACGCTGAACTCTAAGGATATGGAATGCGACAATCTTTCCTGGATGTGCGATCCTTGGGTCAATATCTGCTCTTCTTTTTGATTTCCTAAGACATTGAGGACGATTACTTTATGTTCATTTTTTTTGGAAATTTAAATGCTACCCTTCTTGAGATTCAACAACATTGATGCGAAATGAATCTCGATGCTTGTACGGTATTGAGGGTAAATGAAAGCCATATCATTTGCACAACACGAGCATTTTCTGCTTATGATTTAAATTGATGATTTATAAACTATTTAAAAGTAAACAGTTGACATCTTTTGTAATGTTTCCTGACTTCATGGGCATATTAGGAACTCTCAGCCCCTCTCTGTTTTTGAAAAATGTTGTCCTTTTTATTACCAAACCGTTAGTCCATTCATAGAGTAGATGAAACCTCTCAAACATATTCCACTCATGCTGAGTGTAATGAATTTTCCATCTTCCCCTTTCCATGTTCCCATCACAATTTGTTTTCTTGTGAAGGCTAGGCAGTAGTTTTTTTTATTTCTCTTTTATGTTTTGCTTAGGAAAGGGTTTGAAAGAGTCGTTAGCTTTTAACTTTTTTATCATTAGTTTTTTTTTTTTTTTTTTTACATTATCAGTATCTTCTGATTCATGCAGCTGATGTCAATGTTTAAAGCCCAACTCATCAGTGTTCGTGGTTTGGAAAAGCCGATTCATGTTGCACGAGAGTTTGATCTTGTACTTCAAAATCAAGTTTTTATTGTAGGTTATAATTGTCAAATGTCTTGTTTTACCTAATCATTGGCACTTTAGATGTACGTGAAGTTCATCCAACTCATTGTAGGCTCTGGGGGCCAAATTAGGGCTCTATAGATGAGGTTGTTGTCGAGCTTGAATGTTCCAATGAATGGACCAACATGTCGCTACTTAGGAATGGCTTGTCTATTGGCCATGCTTTTGGTCTCCCTAGAGTATTTTGCATGCATTCTTTCTAGTTGGCATGTGCTGTTGCATTTAAGTTTCAGTTGTGCTGTATTATTTATTAACTATATATATTCTTGATAGGTTTGGAACACAGTCTTGAGGTTCTTGGAGTTGCTGCAATTGAAGACCGTCTGCAGGTGATTCCCTTTTTCCTTCTCTAGGGGGTATTGTTTCGTGCGAGAGCTTTCCTTCTGGTTTGACTTAAGTAGATTGTCATCGTTTTCTTTTGGATGTCATTGCTGGAAGGTGTTCCTGGAACAATCGATCTGCTTCGGAAGGCTGGAATCAACTTTTGGATGCTTACTGGTGATAAACAAAATACAACCATTCAGATAGCGCTATCTTGCAACCTAATTTCTCCTGGTTAGTCATGCTTCATTCTTCTTTTCTCACGAGCCCAAGTCACTTTGTCTCATCAAGGCATATTGTCACAAAGAGCTGAAATGTTTTCTCTTTTTGGCATTTGATAACTTTCGAAAAGAAAATTAATAATCTTTTACTATATAAGATCATAAACTTTCTTCTGTGTGCAAGCTGTATGTGGATGTGATCAGAATGTGGTCTTAGTTGTCTTTTCTTCCTTCACACAAGATCTTCAATATGTGGATGAACGGAAGACGCCCTTGATCCTTTTATGTGCTGCTGTTGGTGGAGACTCAGGCCTGCACAGATGGTGTAGGCATACGTGACAAAGATAACAGGAATATTGCTAGCATCCAGATCTAATAGTATGGTTCCTTTTGATAAACTTGCTGATGTTGTTTCTGTTGGACTTGATCCGGCCTATTTCTTGTGCTTTCTATTACAAACTACTTTGTTGTGCATAAGCTATCAAATGGTAGTAGAACTTATGTCGGTTAGATCATGCAGAGCCAAAAGGACAGCTTCTGTTAATAAATGGGAGGACAGAAGATGAAGTTGCAAGGAGCTTGGAAAGGGTGTTGCTTACATTGCGAATAAGCACCTTAGAGCCAAAGGTGCAAACTTTGTCACACAGCTTTTTTTTTAACTTTAGTTGAGCTGCATGTAGGCCATATCAGCCAATTGTGCCTCATAAAATAAGCTATCGGTTTTATGTCTGCATTTCTTTTGCTGCAGGTTTTGAGGAGTACTTTCAAAAAGATGCACATCTATGTTCATCAGAAGTACGGTTATTCGTATGAATGGCATGAGTAGTATATACCATGTTGCATGGATACTTATGTTACATTGGTATGGATACGAGTGCCTGGTGTGGGTGTGATTGTTCAATTGAGTGTTTATTTCTGTTTTTTGACGTGCTAATATCATGTTTTTTACTGGAGAACATTGAACTTTTATTTGTAGGATCATTTTTGAAGTAGACTAGGAATTGTAGCTGTTGTCCTGTGTTTCTCATAGAATTTTCACCAAATTAAAAATCGTTTTCAAATATAAAAATGACCTTCAAAAATTTTTGTTTTTTTGTTTTTTTTTGTATCTAAAACTTCTTTGGCATATGTAAAATGGCCACCAGTTTTCAGTTGGACCAATTAGGTTGGATTTGCAATATTATTTAGTAGTCTTCATTTTTTTTAGAATTTTGGAACTTTAGTCATTAAACTCACACGACATTGGTGGAAAGGTTTGCTTTGTTGTTGTTCATTTTTTTAGTGAAATTTTGTATCTTATAGTTGGTAAGGGTTCAACTTAGTAAATATAGGTTCACTTCTTTGTTTTTAGGACGTGTTTATGTTCTTATAAACTATTTTATTTTTTTTGCTTGAATTCTTGATTTATTTAGCATAAGGTGCGAGGAAGGAGTGATTAGATAGGTGGGGATAGAGTAGAATAGATGGTTTGTATTTGATTTTTGAATTCGATAGTTCGATTTTTGAATTGGATAGTTAGATATTCCCTACTTCTATAGGAGACCATATGGAGTTCTTCTTCTACCCAACAAATCAGTCTGGTTTCATAAAAACTCCTCTTTTGGTAGAAGAGAGCTCCTACTTCTAGGTGATATGCCATTTGATGTCAAGTATTTTTTTAAAAGAGAAAATTTTTTATTGTGCCTAAAAACATTTTAAAAGTGTCTTATCAAGGAATGATATGCCTTCGTTTTGTTCTTACTACCTGCCCAAGCAAAAGGAAACTTTCAAGTTTTTTTTGTTGTCAATCATTAAGAGAGTCAATCTGGCAAAATCCTATGAAGCTGAGAAAGTCAAGACTAGGAGATGCTATTGACTCTAGTGATCAAGTGTCTGTAAGGGTTTAGCAGGAAAATATCCTAAGAGAGAAGCCATAATGTCTTATAAAATATTGGCAGGTAGCAAAATAAGAGTTGAGAGATGGGCTCGGGGCTTGTGTAGTTGTTCATCTGGGTTAATAATCAAGAGTACCGGGTAGGCATATAGGTGATTTATGTCTATACCACGAAGATAATGACTTATGTACTTTTGGCATGTTGAAAACCCGCAAGGTGAAACGGGTTGATATGTGACAAAACTACACCTGACTGCCAAAGCGGTGGAGTTTCGTAGTAGCCTATGGGGTGGTGAGGTATTCCCTCAAAGGTGAAGGTCGGCCTGAAAAAGAAAATCAAAAGCAAGAAAAAATGAAAAGGCAAAAAACCAAATGCAGAAAAAAAGGAAGAAAAAGAAGCAAACCCAAGAAAAACAAAAAAGGTGCCTGTCAAGAAATAAATGGCATGAAGGCTGAACTCTAAGGATATGGAATGCGACAATCTTTCCTGGATGTGCGATCCTTGGGTCAATATCTGCTCTTCTTTTTGATTTCCTAAGACATTGAGGACGATTACTTTATGTTCATTTTTTTTGGAAATTTAAATGCTACCCTTCTTGAGATTCAACAACATTGATGCGAAATGAATCTCGATGCTTGTACGGTATTGAGGGTAAATGAAAGCCATATCATTTGCACAACACGAGCATTTTCTGCTTATGATTTAAATTGATGATTTATAAACTATTTAAAAGTAAACAGTTGACATCTTTTGTAATGTTTCCTGACTTCATGGGCATATTAGGAACTCTCAGCCCCTCTCTGTTTTTGAAAAATGTTGTCCTTTTTATTACCAAACCGTTAGTCCATTCATAGAGTAGATGAAACCTCTCAAACATATTCCACTCATGCTGAGTGTAATGAATTTTCCATCTTCCCCTTTCCATGTTCCCATCACAATTTGTTTTCTTGTGAAGGCTAGGCAGTAGTTTTTTTTATTTCTCTTTTATGTTTTGCTTAGGAAAGGGTTTGAAAGAGTCGTTAGCTTTTAACTTTTTTATCATTAGTTTTTTTTTTTTTTTTTTTACATTATCAGTATCTTCTGATTCATGCAGCTGATGTCAATGTTTAAAGCCCAACTCATCAGTGTTCTTGTGAATGTACAGTGGTTTTGGAAAAGCCGATTCATGTTGCACGAGAGTTTGATCTTGTACTTCAAAATCAAGTTTTTATTGTAGGTTATAATTGTCAAATGTCTTGTTTTACCTAATCATTGGCACTTTAGATGTACGTGAAGTTCATCCAACTCATTGTAGGCTCTGGGGGCCAAATTAGGGCTCTATAGATGAGGTTGTTGTCGAGCTTGAATGTTCCAATGAATGGACCAACATGTCGCTACTTAGGAATGGCTTGTCTATTGGCCATGCTTTTGGTCTCCCTAGAGTATTTTGCATGCATTCTTTCTAGTTGGCATGTGCTGTTGCATTTAAGTTTCAGTTGTGCTGTATTATTTATTAACTATATATATTCTTGATAGGTTTGGAACACAGTCTTGAGGTTCTTGGAGTTGCTGCAATTGAAGACCGTCTGCAGGTGATTCCCTTTTTCCTTCTCTAGGGGGTATTGTTTCGTGCGAGAGCTTTCCTTCTGGTTTGACTTAAGTAGATTGTCATCGTTTTCTTTTGGATGTCATTGCTGGAAGGTGTTCCTGGAACAATCGATCTGCTTCGGAAGGCTGGAATCAACTTTTGGATGCTTACTGGTGATAAACAAAATACAACCATTCAGATAGCGCTATCTTGCAACCTAATTTCTCCTGGTTAGTCATGCTTCATTCTTCTTTTCTCACGAGCCCAAGTCACTTTGTCTCATCAAGGCAGATTGTCACAAAGAGCTGAAATGTTTTCTCTTTTTGGCATTTGATAACTTTCGAAAAGAAAATTAATAATCTTTTACTATATAAGATCATAAACTTTCTTCTGTGTGCAAGCTGTATGTGGATGTGATCAGAATGTGGTCTTAGTTGTCTTTTCTTCCTTCACACAAGATCTTCAATATGTGGATGAACGGAAGACGCCCTTGATCCTTTTATGTGCTGCTGTTGGTGGAGACTCAGGCCTGCACAGTTGGTGTAGGCATACGTGAGAAAGATAACAGGAATACTGCTAGCATCCAGATCTAATAGTATGGTTCCTTTTGATAAACTTGCTGATGTTGTTTCTGTTGGACTTGATCCGGCCTATTTCTTGTGCTTTCTATTACAAACTACTTTGTTGTGCATAACCTATCAAATGGTAGTAGAACTTATGTCGGTTAGATCATGCAGAGCCAAAAGGACAACTTCTGTTAATAAATGGGAGGACAGAAGATGAAGTTGCAAGGAGCTTGGAAAGGGTGTTGCTTACATTGCGAATAAGCACCTTAGAGCCAAAGGTGCAAACTTTGTCACACAGCTTTTTTTTTAACTTTAGTTGAGCTGCATGTACGCCATATCAGCCAATTGTGCCTCATAAAATAAGCTATCGGTTTTATGTCTGCATTTCTTTTGCTGCAGGTTTTGAGGAGTACTTTCAAAAAGATGCACATCTATGTTCATCAGAAGTACGGTTATTCGTATGAATGGAATGAGTAGTATATACCATGTTGCATGGATACTTATGTTACATTGGTATGGATACGAGTGCCTGGTGTGGGTGTGATTGTTCAATTGAGTGTTTATTTCTGTTTTTTGACGTGCTAATATCATTTTTTTTACTGGAGAACATTGAACTTTTATTTGTAGGATCGTTTTTGAAGTAGACTAGGAATTGTAGCTGTTGTCCTGTGTTTCTCATAGAATTTTCACCAAATTAAAAATCGTTTTCAAATATAAAAATGACCTTCAAAAATTTTTGTTTTTTTGTTTTTTTTTTAATCTAAAACTTCTTTGGCATATGTAAAATGGCCACCAGTTTTCAGTTGGACCAATTAGGTTGGATTTGCAATATTATTTAGTAGTCTTCATTTTTTTTAGAATTTTGGATCTTTAGTCATTAAACTCACACGACATTGGTGGAAAGGTTTGCTTTGTTGTTGTTCATTTTTTTAGTGAAATTTTGTATCTTATAGTTGGTAAGGGTTCAACTTAGTAAATATAGGTTCACTTCTTTGTTTTTAGGACGTGTTTATGTTCTTATAAACTATTTTATTTTTTTTGCTTGAATTCTTGATTTATTTAGCATAAGGTGCGAGGAAGGAGTGATTAGATAGGTGGGGATAGAGTAGAATAGATGGTTTGTATTTGATTTTTGAATTCGATAGTTCGATTTTTGAATTGGATAGTTAGATATTCCCTACTTCTATAGGAGACCATATGGAGTTCTTCTTCTACCCAACAAATCAGTCTGGTTTCATAAAAACTCCTCTTTTGGTAGAAGAGAGCTCCTACTTCTAGGTGATATGCCATTTGATGTCAAGTATTTTTTTAAAAGAGAAAATTTTTTATTGTGCCTAAAAACATTTTAAAAGTGTCTTATCAAGGAATGATATGCCTTCGTTTTGTTCTTACTACCTGCCCAAGCAAAAGGAAACTTTCAAGTTTTTTTTGTTGTCAATCATTAAGAGAGTCAATCTGGCAAAATCCTATGAAGCTGAGAAAGTCAAGACTAGGAGATGCTATTGACTCTAGTGATCAAGTGTCTGTAAGGGTTTAGCAGGAAAATATCCTAAGAGAGAAGCCATAATGTCTTATAAAATATTGGCAGGTAGCAAAATAAGAGTTGAGAGATGGGCTCGGGGCTTGTGTAGTTGTTCATCTGGGTTAATAATCAAGAGTACCGGGTAGGCATATAGGTGATTTATGTCTATACCACGAAGATAATGACTTATGTACTTTTGGCATGTTGAAAACCCGCAAGGTGAAACGGGTTGATATGTGACAAAACTACACTTGACTGCCAAAGCGGTGGAGTTTTGTAGTAGCCTATGGGGTGGTAAGGTATTCCCTCAAAGGTGAAGGTCGGCCTGAAAAGGAAAATCAAAAGCAAGAAAAAATGGAAAGGCAAAAAACCAAATGCAGAAAAAAAAGGATGAAAAAGAAGCGAACCCAAGAAAAACAAAAAAGGTGCCTGTCAAGAAATAAATGGCATGAAGGCTGAACTCTAAGGATATGGAATGCGACAATCTTTCCTGGATGTGCGATCCTTGGGTCAATATCTGCTCTTCTTTTTGATTTCCTAAGACATTGAGGACGATTACTTTATGTTCATTTTTTTTGGAAATTTAAATGCTACCCTTCTTGAGATTCAACAACATTGATGCGAAATGAATCTCGATGCTTGTACGGTATTGAGGGTAAATGAAAGCCATATCATTTGCACAACACGAGCATTTTCTGCTTATGATTTAAATTGATGATTTATAAACTATTTAAAAGTAAACAGTTGACATCTTTTGTAATGTTTCCTGACTTCATGGGCATATTAGGAACTCTCAGCCCCTCTCTGCTTTTGAAAAATGTTGTCCTTTTTATTACCAAACCGTTAGTCCATTCATAGAGTAGATGAAACCCCTCAAACATATTCCACTCATGCTGAGTGTAATGAATTTTCCATCTTCCCCTTTCCATGTTCCCATCACAATTTGTTTTCTTGTGAAGGCTAGGCAGTAGTTTTTTTTATTTCTCTTTTATGTTTTGCTTAGGAAAGGGTTTGAAAGAGTCGTTAGCTTTTAACTTTTTTATCATTAGTTTTTTTTTTTTTTTTACATTATCAGTATCATTTGATTCATGCAGCTGATGTCAATGTTTAAAGCCCAACTCATCAGTGTTCTTGTGGATGTACAGTGGTTTTGGAAAAGCCGATTCATGTTGCACGAGAGTTTGCTCTTGTACTTCAAAATCAAGTTTTTATTGTAGGTTATAATTGTCAAATGTCTTGTTTTACCTAATCATTGGCACTTTAGATGTACGTGAAGTTCATCCAACTCATTGTAGGCTCTGGGGGCCAAATTAGGGCTCTATAGATGAGGTTGTTGTCGAGCTTGAATGTTCCAATGAATGGACCAACATGTCGCTACTTAGGAATGGCTTGTCTATTGGCCATGCTTTTGGTCTCCCTAGAGTATTTTGCATGCATTCTTTCTAGTTGGCATGTGCTGTTGCATTTAAGTTTCAGTTGTGCTGTATTATTTATTAACTATATATATTCTTGATAGGTTTGGAACACAGTCTTGAGGTTCTTGGAGTTGCTGCAATTGAAGACCATCTGCAGGTGATTCCCTTTTTCCTTCTCTAGGGGGTATTGTTTCGTGCGAGAGCTTTCCTTCTGGTTTGACTTAAGTAGATTGTCATCGTTTTCTTTTGGATGTCATTGCTGGAAGGTGTTCCTGGAACAATCGATCTGCTTCGGAAGGCTGGAATCAACTTTTGGATGCTTACTGGTGATAAACAAAATACAACCATTCAGATAGCGCTATCTTGCAACCTAATTTCTCCTGGTTAGTCATGCTTCATTCTTCTTTTCTCACGAGCCCAAGTCACTTTGTCTCATCAAGGCATATTGTCACAAAGAGCTGAAATGTTCTCTTTTTGGCATTTGATAACTTTCGAAAAGAAAATTAATAATCTTTTACTATATAAGATCATAAACTTTCTTCTGTGTGCAAGCTGTATGTGGATGTGATCAGAATGTGGTCTTAGTTGTCTTTTCTTCCTTCACACAAGATCTTCAATATGTGGATGAACGGAAGACGCCCTTGATCCTTTTATGTGCTGCTGTTGGTGGAGACTCAGGCCTGCACAGATGGTGTAGGCATACGTGAGAAAGATAATTGGAATACTGCTAGCATCCAGATCTAATAGTATGGTTCCTTTTGATAAACTTGCTGATGTTGTTTCTGTTGGACTTGATCCGGCCTATTTCTTGTGCTTTCTATTACAAACTACTTTGTTGTGCATAAGCTATCAAATGGTAGTAGAACTTATGTCGGTTAGATCATGCAGAGCCAAAAGGACAGCTTCTGTTAATAAATGGGAGGACAGAAGATGAAGTTGCAAGGAGCTTGGAAAGGGTGTTGCTTACATTGCGAATAAGCACCTTAGAGCCAAAGGTGCAAACTTTGTCACACAGCTTTTTTTTTAACTTTAGTTGAGCTGCATGTAGGCCATATCAGCCAATTGTGCCTCATAAAATAAGCTATCGGTTTTATGTCTGCATTTCTTTTGCTACAGGTTTTGAGGAGTACTTTCAAAAAGATGCACATCTATGTTCATCAGAAGTACGGTTATTCGTATGAATGGAATGAGTAGTATATACCATGTTGCATGGATACTTATGTTACATTGGTATGGATACGAGTGCCTGGTGTGGGTGTGATTGTTCAATTGAGTGTTTATTTCTGTTTTTTGACGTGCTAATATCATTTTTTTTTACTGGAGAACATTGAACTTTTATTTGTAGGATCGTTTTTGAAGTAGACTAGGAATTGTAGCTGTTGTCCTATGTTTCTCATAGAATTTTCACCAAATTAAAAATCGTTTTCAAATATAAAAATGACCTTCAAAAATTTTTGTTTTTTTGTTTTTTTTTGTATCTAAAACTTCTTTGGCATATGTAAAATGGCCACCAGTTTTCAGTTGGACCAATTAGGTTGGATTTGCAATATTATTTAGTAGTCTTCATTTTTTTTTGAATTTTGGATCTTTAGTCATTAAACTCACACGACATTGGTGGAAAGGTTTGCTTTGTTGTTGTTCATTTTTTTTAGTGAAATTTTGTATCTTATAGTTGGTAAGGGTTCAACTTAGTAAATATAGGTTCACTTCTTTGTTTTTAGGACGTGTTTATGTTCTTTTAAACTATTTTATTTTTTTGCTTGAATTCTTGATTTATTTAGCATAAGGTGCGAGGAAGGAGTGATTAGATAGGTGGGGATAGAGTAGAATAGATGGTTTGTATTTGATTTTTGAATTCGATAGTTCGATTTTTGAATTGGATAGTTAGATATTCCCTACTTCTATAGGAGACCATATGGAGTTCTTCTTCTACCCAACAAATCAGTCTGGTTTCATAAAAACTCCTCTTTTGGTAGAAGAGAGCTCCTACTTCTAGGTGATATGCCATTTGATGTCAAGTATTTTTTTAAAAGAGAAAATTTTTTATTGTGCCTAAAAACATTTTAAAAGTGTCTTATCAAGGAATGATATGCCTTCGTTTTGTTCTTACTACCTGCCCAAGCAAAAGGAAACTTTCAAGTTTTTTTTGTTGTCAATCATTAAGAGAGTCAATCTGGCAAAATCCTATGAAGCTGAGAAAGTCAAGACTAGGAGATGCTATTGACTCTAGTGATCAAGTGTCTGTAAGGGTTTAGCAGGAAAATATCCTAAGAGAGAAGCCATAATGTCTTATAAAATATTGGCAGGTAGCAAAATAAGAGTTGAGAGATGGGCTCGGGGCTTGTGTAGTTGTTCATCTGGGTTAATAATCAAGAGTACCGGGTAGGCATATAGGTGATTTATGTCTATACCACGAAGATAATGACTTATGTACTTTTGGCATGTTGAAAACCCGCAAGGTGAAACGGGTTGATATGTGACAAAACTACACTTGACTGCCAAAGCGGTGGAGTTTTGTAGTAGCCTATGGGGTGGTAAGGTATTCCCTCAAAGGTGAAGGTCGGCCTGAAAAGGAAAATCAAAAGCAAGAAAAAATGGAAAGGCAAAAAACCAAATGCAGAAAAAAAAGGATGAAAAAGAAGCGAACCCAAGAAAAACAAAAAAGGTGCCTGTCAAGAAATAAATGGCATGAAGGCTGAACTCTAAGGATATGGAATGCGACAATCTTTCCTGGATGTGCGATCCTTGGGTCAATATCTGCTCTTCTTTTTGATTTCCTAAGACATTGAGGACGATTACTTTATGTTCATTTTTTTTGGAAATTTAAATGCTACCCTTCTTGAGATTCAACAACATTGATGCGAAATGAATCTCGATGCTTGTACGGTATTGAGGGTAAATGAAAGCCATATCATTTGCACAACACGAGCATTTTCTGCTTATGATTTAAATTGATGATTTATAAACTATTTAAAAGTAAACAGTTGACATCTTTTGTAATGTTTCCTGACTTCATGGGCATATTAGGAACTCTCAGCCCCTCTCTGCTTTTGAAAAATGTTGTCCTTTTTATTACCAAACCGTTAGTCCATTCATAGAGTAGATGAAACCCCTCAAACATATTCCACTCATGCTGAGTGTAATGAATTTTCCATCTTCCCCTTTCCATGTTCCCATCACAATTTGTTTTCTTGTGAAGGCTAGGCAGTAGTTTTTTTTATTTCTCTTTTATGTTTTGCTTAGGAAAGGGTTTGAAAGAGTCGTTAGCTTTTAACTTTTTTATCATTAGTTTTTTTTTTTTTTTTACATTATCAGTATCATTTGATTCATGCAGCTGATGTCAATGTTTAAAGCCCAACTCATCAGTGTTCTTGTGGATGTACAGTGGTTTTGGAAAAGCCGATTCATGTTGCACGAGAGTTTGCTCTTGTACTTCAAAATCAAGTTTTTATTGTAGGTTATAATTGTCAAATGTCTTGTTTTACCTAATCATTGGCACTTTAGATGTACGTGAAGTTCATCCAACTCATTGTAGGCTCTGGGGGCCAAATTAGGGCTCTATAGATGAGGTTGTTGTCGAGCTTGAATGTTCCAATGAATGGACCAACATGTCGCTACTTAGGAATGGCTTGTCTATTGGCCATGCTTTTGGTCTCCCTAGAGTATTTTGCATGCATTCTTTCTAGTTGGCATGTGCTGTTGCATTTAAGTTTCAGTTGTGCTGTATTATTTATTAACTATATATATTCTTGATAGGTTTGGAACACAGTCTTGAGGTTCTTGGAGTTGCTGCAATTGAAGACCATCTGCAGGTGATTCCCTTTTTCCTTCTCTAGGGGGTATTGTTTCGTGCGAGAGCTTTCCTTCTGGTTTGACTTAAGTAGATTGTCATCGTTTTCTTTTGGATGTCATTGCTGGAAGGTGTTCCTGGAACAATCGATCTGCTTCGGAAGGCTGGAATCAACTTTTGGATGCTTACTGGTGATAAACAAAATACAACCATTCAGATAGCGCTATCTTGCAACCTAATTTCTCCTGGTTAGTCATGCTTCATTCTTCTTTTCTCACGAGCCCAAGTCACTTTGTCTCATCAAGGCATATTGTCACAAAGAGCTGAAATGTTTTCTCTTTTGGCATTTGATAACTTTCGAAAAGAAAATTAATAATCTTTTACTATATAAGATCATAAACTTTCTTCTGTGTGCAAGCTGTATGTGGATGTGATCAGAATGTGGTCTTAGTTGTCTTTTCTTCCTTCACACAAGATCTTCAATATGTGGATGAACGGAAGACGCCCTTGATCCTTTTATGTGCTGCTGTTGGTGGAGACTCAGGCCTGCACAGATGGTGTAGGCATACGTGAGAAAGATAATTGGAATACTGCTAGCATCCAGATCTAATAGTATGGTTCCTTTTGATAAACTTGCTGATGTTGTTTCTGTTGGACTTGATCCGGCCTATTTCTTGTGCTTTCTATTACAAACTACTTTGTTGTGCATAAGCTATCAAATGGTAGTAGAACTTATGTCGGTTAGATCATGCAGAGCCAAAAGGACAGCTTCTGTTAATAAATGGGAGGACAGAAGATGAAGTTGCAAGGAGCTTGGAAAGGGTGTTGCTTACATTGCGAATAAGCACCTTAGAGCCAAAGGTGCAAACTTTGTCACACAGCTTTTTTTTTAACTTTAGTTGAGCTGCATGTAGGCCATATCAGCCAATTGTGCCTCATAAAATAAGCTATCGGTTTTATGTCTGCATTTCTTTTGCTACAGGTTTTGAGGAGTACTTTCAAAAAGATGCACATCTATGTTCATCAGAAGTACGGTTATTCGTATGAATGGAATGAGTAGTATATACCATGTTGCATGGATACTTATGTTACATTGGTATGGATACGAGTGCCTGGTGTGGGTGTGATTGTTCAATTGAGTGTTTATTTCTGTTTTTTGACGTGCTAATATCATTTTTTTTTACTGGAGAACATTGAACTTTTATTTGTAGGATCGTTTTTGAAGTAGACTAGGAATTGTAGCTGTTGTCCTATGTTTCTCATAGAATTTTCACCAAATTAAAAATCGTTTTCAAATATAAAAATGACCTTCAAAAATTTTTGTTTTTTTGTTTTTTTTTGTATCTAAAACTTCTTTGGCATATGTAAAATGGCCACCAGTTTTCAGTTGGACCAATTAGGTTGGATTTGCAATATTATTTAGTAGTCTTCATTTTTTTTTGAATTTTGGATCTTTAGTCATTAAACTCACACGACATTGGTGGAAAGGTTTGCTTTGTTGTTGTTCATTTTTTTAGTGAAATTTTGTATCTTATAGTTGGTAAGGGTTCAACTTAGTAAATATAGGTTCACTTCTTTGTTTTTAGGACGTGTTTATGTTCTTATAAACTATTTTATTTTTTTGCTTGAATTCTTGATTTATTTAGCATAAGGTGCGAGGAAGGAGTGATTAGATAGGTGGGGATAGAGTAGAATAGATGGTTTGTATTTGATTTTTGAATTCGATAGTTCGATTTTTGAATTGGATAGTTAGATATTCCCTACTTCTATAGGAGACCATATGGAGTTCTTCTTCTACCCAACAAATCAGTCTGGTTTCATAAAAACTCCTCTTTTGGTAGAAGAGAGCTCCTACTTCTAGGTGATATGCCATTTGATGTCAAGTATTTTTTTAAAAGAGAAAATTTTTTATTGTGCCTAAAAACATTTTAAAAGTGTCTTATCAAGGAATGATATGCCTTCGTTTTGTTCTTACTACCTGCCCAAGCAAAAGGAAACTTTCAAGTTTTTTTTGTTGTCAATCATTAAGAGAGTCAATCTGGCAAAATCCTATGAAGCTGAGAAAGTCAAGACTAGGAGATGCTATTGACTCTAGTGATCAAGTGTCTGTAAGGGTTTAGCAGGAAAATATCCTAAGAGAGAAGCCATAATGTCTTATAAAATATTGGCAGGTAGCAAAATAAGAGTTGAGAGATGGGCTCGGGGCTTGTGTAGTTGTTCATCTGGGTTAATAATCAAGAGTACCGGGTAGGCATATAGGTGATTTATGTCTATACCACGAAGATAATGACTTATGTACTTTTGGCATGTTGAAAACCCGCAAGGTGAAACGGGTTGATATGTGACAAAACTACACCTGACTGCCAAAGCGGTGGAGTTTCGTAGTAGCCTATGGGGTGGTGAGGTATTCCCTCAAAGGTGAAGGTCGGCCTGAAAAAGAAAATCAAAAGCAAGAAAAAATGAAAAGGCAAAAAACCAAATGCAGAAAAAAAGGAAGAAAAAGAAGCAAACCCAATAAAAACAAAAAAGGTGCCTGTCAAGAAATAAATGGCATGAAGGCTGAACTCTAAGGATATGGAATGCGACAATCTTTCCTGGATGTGCGATCCTTGGGTCAATATCTGCTCTTCTTTTTGATTTCCTAAGACATTGAGGACGATTACTTTATGTTCATTTTTTTTGGAAATTTAAATGCTACCCTTCTTGAGATTCAACAACATTGATGCGAAATGAATCTCGATGCTTGTACGGTATTGAGGGTAAATGAAAGCCATATCATTTGCACAACACGAGCATTTTCTGCTTATGATTTAAATTGATGATTTATAAACTATTTAAAAGTAAACAGTTGACATCTTTTGTAATGTTTCCTGACTTCATGGGCATATTAGGAACTCTCAGCCCCTCTCTGTTTTTGAAAAATGTTGTCCTTTTTATTACCAAACCGTTAGTCCATTCATAGAGTAGATGAAACCTCTCAAACATATTCCACTCATGCTGAGTGTAATGAATTTTCCATCTTCCCCTTTCCATGTTCCCATCACAATTTGTTTTCTTGTGAAGGCTAGGCAGTAGTTTTTTTTATTTCTCTTTTATGTTTTGCTTAGGAAAGGGTTTGAAAGAGTCGTTAGCTTTTAACTTTTTTATCATTAGTTTTTTTTTTTTTTTTTACATTATCAGTATCTTCTGATTCATGCAGCTGATGTCAATGTTTAAAGCCCAACTCATCAGTGTTCTTGTGGATGTACAGTGGTTTTGGAAAAGCCGATTCATGTTGCACGAGAGTTTGATCTTGTACTTCAAAATCAAGTTTTTATTGTAGGTTATAATTGTCAAATGTCTTGTTTTACCTAATCATTGGCACTTTAGATGTACGTGAAGTTCATCCAACTCATTGTAGGCTCTGGGGGCCAAATTAGGGCTCTATAGATGAGGTTGTTGTCGAGCTTGAATGTTCCAATGAATGGACCAACATGTCGCTACTTAGGAATGGCTTGTCTATTGGCCATGCTTTTGGTCTCCCTAGAGTATTTTGCATGCATTCTTTCTAGTTGGCATGTGCTGTTGCATTTAAGTTTCAGTTGTGCTGTATTATTTATTAACTATATATATTCTTGATAGGTTTGGAACACAGTCTTGAGGTTCTTGGAGTTGCTGCAATTGAAGACCGTCTGCAGGTGATTCCCTTTTCCTTCTCTAGGGGGTATTGTTTCGTGCGAGAGCTTTCCTTCTGGTTTGACTTAAGTAGATTGTCATCGTTTTCTTTTGGATGTCATTGCTGGAAGGTGTTCCTGGAACAATCGATCTGCTTCGGAAGGCTGGAATCAACTTTTGGATGCTTACTGGTGATAAACAAAATACAACCATTCAGATAGCGCTATCTTGCAACCTAATTTCTCCTGGTTAGTCATGCTTCATTCTTCTTTTCTCACGAGCCCAAGTCACTTTGTCTCATCAAGGCAGATTGTCACAAAGAGCTGAAATGTTTTCTCTTTTTGGCATTTGATAACTTTCGAAAAGAAAATTAATAATCTTTTACTATATAAGATCATAAACTTTCTTCTGTGTGCAAGCTGTATGTGGATGTGATCAGAATGTGGTCTTAGTTGTCTTTTCTTCCTTCACACAAGATCTTCAATATGTGGATGAACGGAAGACGCCCTTGATCCTTTTATGTGCTGCTGTTGGTGGAGACTCAGGCCTGCACAGATGGTGTAGGCATACGTGAGAAAGATAATAGGAATACTGCTAGCATCCAGATCTAATAGTATGGTTCCTTTTGATAAACTTGCTGATGTTGTTTCTGTTGGACTTGATCCGGCCTATTTCTTGTGCTTTCTATTACAAACTACTTTGTTGTGCATAAGCTATCAAATGGTAGTAGAACTTATGTCGGTTAGATCATGCAGAGCCAAAAGGACAGCTTCTGTTAATAAATGGGAGGACAGAAGATGAAGTTGCAAGGAGCTTGGAAAGGGTGTTGCCTACATTGCGAATAAGCACCTTAGAGCCAAAGGTGCAAACTTTGTCACACAACTTTTTTTTTAACTTTAGTTGAGCTGCATGTAGGCCATATCAGCCAATTGTGCCTCATAAAATAAGCTATCGGTTTTATGTCTGCATTTCTTTTGCTGCAGGTTTTGAGGAGTACTTTCAAAAAGATGCACATCTATGTTCATCAGAAGTACGGTTATTCGTATGAATGGCATGAGTAGTATATACCATGTTGCATGGATACTTATGTTACATTGGTATGGATACGAGTGCCTGGTGTGGGTGTGATTGTTCAATTGAGTGTTTATTTCTGTTTTTTGACGTGCTAAAATCATTTTTTTTACTGGAGAACATTGAACTTTTATTTGTAGGATCGTTTTTGAAGTAGACTAGGAATTGTAGCTGTTGTCCTATGTTTCTCATAGAATTTTCACCAAATTAAAAATCGTTTTCAAATATAAAAATGACCTTCAAAAATTTTTGTTTTTTTGTTTTTTTTGTATCTAAAACTTCTTTGGCATATGTAAAATGGCCACCAGTTTTCAGTTGGACCAATTAGGTTGGATTTGCAATATTATTTAGTAGTCTTCATTTTTTTTAGAATTTTGGATCTTTAGTCATTAAACTCACACGACATTGGTGGAAAGGTTTGCTTTGTTGTTGTTCATTTTTTTTAGTGAAATTTTGTATCTTATAGTTGGTAAGGGTTCAACTTAGTAAATATAGGTTCACTTCTTTGTTTTTAGGACGTGTTTATGTTCTTTTAAACTATTTTATTTTTTTTGCTTGAATTCTTGATTTATTTAGCATAAGGTGCGAGGAAGGAGTGATTAGATAGGTGGGGATAGAGTAGAATAGATGGTTTGTATTTGATTTTTGAATTCGATAGTTCGATTTTTGAATTGGATAGTTAGATATTCCCTACTTCTATAGGAGACCATATGGAGTTCTTCTTCTACCCAACAAATCAGTCTGGTTTCATAAAAACTCCTCTTTTGGTAGAAGAGAGCTCCTACTTCTAGGTGATATGCCATTTGATGTCAAGTATTTTTTTAAAAGAGAAAATTTTTTATTGTGCCTAAAAACATTTTAAAAGTGTCTTATCAAGGAATGATATGCCTTCGTTTTGTTCTTACTACCTGCCCAAGCAAAAGGAAACTTTCAAGTTTTTTTTGTTGTCAATCATTAAGAGAGTCAATCTGGCAAAATCCTATGAAGCTGAGAAAGTCAAGACTAGGAGATGCTATTGACTCTAGTGATCAAGTGTCTGTAAGGGTTTAGCAGGAAAATATCCTAAGAGAGAAGCCATAATGTCTTATAAAATATTGGCAGGTAGCAAAATAAGAGTTGAGAGATGGGCTCGGGGCTTGTGTAGTTGTTCATCTGGGTTAATAATCAAGAGTACCGGGTAGGCATATAGGTGATTTATGTCTATACCACGAAGATAATGACTTATGTACTTTTGGCATGTTGAAAACCCGCAAGGTGAAACGGGTTGATATGTGACAAAACTACACCTGACTGCCAAAGCGGTGGAGTTTCGTAGTAGCCTATGGGGTGGTGAGGTATTCCCTCAAAGGTGAAGGTCGGCCTGAAAAAGAAAATCAAAAGCAAGAAAAAATGAAAAGGCAAAAACCCAAATGCAGAAAAAAAAGGAAGAAAAAGAAGCAAACCCAAGAAAAACAAAAAAGGTGCCTGTCAAGAAATAAATGGCATGAAGGCTGAACTCTAAGGATATGGAATGCGACAATCTTTCCTGGATGTGCGATCCTTGGGTCAATATCTGCTCTTCTTTTTGATTTCCTAAGACATTGAGGACGATTACTTTATGTTCATTTTTTTTGGAAATTTAAATGCTACCCTTCTTGAGATTCAACAACATTGATGCGAAATGAATCTCGATGCTTGTACGGTATTGAGGGTAAATGAAAGCCATATCATTTGCACAACACGAGCATTTTCTGCTTATGATTTAAATTGATGATTTATAAACTATTTAAAAGTAAACAGTTGACATCTTTTGTAATGTTTCCTGACTTCATGGGCATATTAGGAACTCTCAGCCCCTCTCTGTTTTTGAAAAATGTTGTCCTTTTTATTACCAAACCGTTAGTCCATTCATAGAGTCGATGAAACCCCTCAAACATATTCCACTCATGCTGAGTGTAATGAATTTTCCATCTTCCCCTTTCCATGTTCCCATCACAATTTGTTTTCTTGTGAAGGCTAGGCAGTAGTTTTTTTTATTTCTCTTTTATGTTTTGCTTAGGAAAGGGTTTGAAAGAGTCGTTAGCTTTTAACTTTTTTATCACTAGTTTTTTTTTTTTTTTTACATTATCAGTATCTTCTGATTCATGCAGCTGATGTCAATGTTTAAAGCCCAACTCATCAGTGTTCTTGTGGATGTACAGTGGTTTTGGAAAAGCCGATTCATGTTGCACGAGAGTTTGATCTTGTACTTCAAAATCAAGTTTTTATTGTAGGTTATAATTGTCAAATGTCTTGTTTTACCTAATCATTGGCACTTTAGATGTACGTGAAGTTCATCCAACTCATTGTAGGCTCTGGGGGCCAAATTAGGGCTCTATAGATGAGGTTGTTGTCGAGCTTGAATGTTCCAATGAATGGACCAACATGTCGCTACTTAGGAATGGCTTGTCTATTGGCCATGCTTTTGGTCTCCCTAGAGTATTTTGCATGCATTCTTTCTAGTTGGCATGTGCTGTTGCATTTAAGTTTCAGTTGTGCTGTATTATTTATTAACTATATATATTCTTGATAGGTTTGGAACACAATCTTGAGGTTCTTGGAGTTGCTGCAATTGAAGACCGTCTGCAGGTGATTCCCTTTTTCCTTCTCTAGGGGGTATTGTTTCGTGCGAGAGCTTTCCTTCTGGTTTGACTTAAGTAGATTGTCATCGTTTTCTTTTGGATGTCATTGCTGGAAGGTGTTCCTGGAACAATCGATCTGCTTCGGAAGGCTGGAATCAACTTTTGGATGCTTATTGGTGATAAACAAAATACGTTAGAAAATCTATTAAGGGCCTAGTTGTGTCAGACAAAACTAGCACCTTTGATTAGCCTATGTAGTAGAAAATGTATGTAGTCCGTTTACCTTCTAAACTGGGCTGGGCCATTCATGCGCTTAAGTAAAAAAAAGATTGTAATATTTATTCCTCTTATCTTCTTTTTTCTACTTTTACCTTTTTTGTATTTTGTTCTTTTTTATTTTCTTTTTGCTCTCTTTCCAGTTCTTCTTCGTTTTCTTTTCTTTCATTTACTGTTTTTTTGGCTCACCTCGTCACTTTTTCATTTCCTTGACTTAGCGCTTTTGAGTACTTACTGTCTACCTGGTGCATCATTATTTGAGAGAGCGAGAAGGTGACTCTATTTCCACATAAATACTTGGAACATAGTTGTACATGCATGGAGTACATCTAGTGCATATGCGTACATATGTTTACACTACTTCTTCTTGTTAGCACAAATTGGCAGGGGACACTATGATGCTGCTTAGAAAACAGGTTTGTAGATGCTGGATACTTTTTTTTTTGTTGTTTCTCTATCCTTAACTTGTAGCACTATAACATTGGGGGAATTTTGAAAATCCCATTTGGGGTCAAGCCTTAATATTGCCTTTGATGGCTGCAGTTTATTTTGGTTATCAGCCAATGGTGTTGGATGAAAAAATGTAAATGGGATGTTGTAGAAGGTAGGAGACAGGTTTGAGGAACTACATGAAACAAATACTGAGGAAATTGTGAGTGGTTAAGCAGTAATCTGGAAATTAATAATGGCTAAGTAGGTTCCATGGCAGTATTGTTGCTTTCTTGATATGTTGAAAACATTCTGAAATTATCATGCCATTTTTCATGTTTTTGCTAGATGTTGGGAAGCTAGGACCGTGGTGCTCTTGTTTGCAGCTGTTTGATGTGAAAACAAGTGATATTTATTGAATTGAATACCATGCAGTTATCACATTTAGAATATTGTTCCATGCTGTTGCCTTGTGCCCTTGTTCATAAGGCCATCTATGTATGCTGATTGCTGACTTTACTATTTTATGTTGCTGCTTGATCTTTGCTTGAGTTTTTTTGAGTTTTTGTTAGTTTCAGTTTAGTAGTGAATGCAGTTGGATTCGTTAATCTTAATTCTTCTTGCATTAATTGGTATTAGAGCGAGGTTTTTACGAACATGAGAGGCCAAGTTCAACATACCTTGCTGTCATCCCCAAAGTGTGTTCCTACCCTGCGCATGGCTGTAAAAGATGCAAAAGATATGGAACGGGAGAAGGATTATGTTGCTACAGAAAAAGACTTTGTAGAGTTTGCATCCAAAGTAAATGAAGGAAATCCTGCAGAAATCGTGCAGTCTTAAGAAGAAAATCAAGAAAACTTACAGCAGACTGTGGCAAAGCACGGATTCGAAATCACCTGCATGAGACAAGATCTTGCTGTCGTAACCTGAAATATTGATGAAATCAGAGGAATGCTTTGCTTGGTTTTGCAAAACGCGCAGAATAAAGACGAAAATCACCAGGCATTTCCTGCTGCAAACCGTGTCCCCAACATCGGTGCATTGGGAGCTGCTGGAGGCGAACGGTCGCGGGATTACCTTGCGAGAGGAGTTGGGGTTTTGGGAGAAAATTGGGATCGTGACTTTGTATCAGTTGAAGGGTTTCCTGTCGAAGCACCATTGGCGGTCGACGTCAAGGCTCCCTGTCAGAGTTCCCTTGCATTCGTCTTTGTCTTCCTCCCATCAACAGGCGGTGGGTTCAGCCGTGGATTCGACCGTCACTGGTCTGCACGCCGGTGAATGGACGAGGATGCCTTGTCCGGCCAAGGAAGCATCTACAACATCAGGGTTGCCCGTCACTTTGGGTGGCAAGGAGAGGTGTGGCAGACATCACCGGCCGATGGTGGTGCAGGGAGTGCTGCCGGCACCCACGGAGTCCATTTTGCTCCTTCTGCAACTATTGGGCGAGATTCAAAGGCGCCTCCAACTGTTTGACCACCGCCTATGACCTTACTGCCTGGAGAAGAAGGTGGACTGATGGGCGGACGCCCACTGTCGCCGTTATCCCACCATCATCACGGGTGGGAGGCGGTGGGTGCCCCTCCCTCCCACGGCGGCTTTAGCTTTCTGCCTGAGGAAAGGAGAAACCACCGATGTGTCGAGGGGCTTCGAGAAAAATCTCGAAGGGCATGACGGTTCGGGCCGGTCCCTTATGGGACTGGTTCGAACCAAATCAGAGTTTGGACCCGATTCGAGTCCATATCACCTGATTCACAGGTAT
The DNA here is from genome assembly GCF_008831285.2 of Nymphaea colorata. NCBI lineage: Eukaryota > Viridiplantae > Streptophyta > Magnoliopsida > Nymphaeales > Nymphaeaceae > Nymphaea > Nymphaea colorata. The sequence goes on along the minus strand of NC_045147.1, from coordinate 5,998,247 downwards.
AAGGGTTCGAATCGGGATCAAAATCAGTTTGTTTCATCATTTGAGACTGGATCTGATTTGGGGATGCCCATAGATTATATCCAAGCTTGGGTTTCTTCTCCAAAGCCGCCACGATGCTGCCACTTTGATCATCATCAGAAGATAGGGAGCATACCACCACTTTAGCATACGCAGGAGAACAATGGGACCTTTTGTTCACCAGATCCAAACCTTGTCCAAACTCTCTAAGGTGAAGAAGCATTTTGGCAGAATGAATGATTTAAACTCGTCGAGGATGACTTTTCTCCAACTAGGGGAGTCTGATGCAAGATGAAAGCATAACCAAATTTTGTAATTGGATCCAATTAGAATTTTTAGTATTTGTAAATGGATCTAGATCTGCAGTCCATCCCTTTCTCTATATAAAGGGGCGTTGGATCATGTTGTAGGGGAATCAATCAGTTGAAAGAAATGCCAGTTGTTTGTTAGTTTTCTTTTGTTCTTCTTGTTTGTTTGATCTTTGCTTGATTTTTAGTTAGTTTCAGTTTAGTAGTGAGTGCAGTTGGATTAAGATTCGTTAATCTTAATTCTTCTTGCATTATTTAGCCTCCTGTAATTTCCTAATATTGTGCTTTCACAATGACTGTCACTGTTGGATCTTTGTATTCAATCTCTATTTATGCTTCATCTTCTACTTTTGAAAACTTGATACATGTTATAGTCCTTTACAACATCCAGAGAGATTGTTCCTCATGTCATTTGCTTATGTAATCCAAGTTTAAATGTGCTAATCACTGCAAATTGAAGGCTTGGTATTGCATTAGGAAACGACTAATGACAGAAATATTTTCATCTGTTACTTTGTACTGGATAACTAAAACAACTATATCGTATTCCTAAATGGTCATTCCATTGTCAAAGCATGTATGGTTATGTACATGGCTTTTGTACCTCTTCATAATTTGAGCATTTCACTACGTAAATGCTTATGGCTCCTCGTTATGTCAACTTCTAACTTGATTAATCTCATATCAGTTAAGCTAAGTGGATCATGTTTGTGTATTACATTTTTTGTGTATATAATAGAAGACAGTTTTTAGTTTGTCTCACTGTATTTATCCATTTTTCGCAGCATCTGTCCCTAATCTTGACATGGTTGAAAGTGTAGATGATTAAAAGGTACTTATTACTCTTAATGCTTTTTGGAAATTGATGTTTATTTTATGGTTTATTTTTTTCATACTTTTTTCTGTATTAAACAATATTTTTTAACATGACGCCATAAATTGTCAATTTTTCATTGTGGATTAGCTCACGGGAAGTGTTTATCATTATGATGCATGTAGGTTTAGGTGGTATTGCTAAGAACTTCACTTTTCTTCTGCTTATGCTGCGTGTGGATGCTGGTGTATACAATGGACCTTTTCCCTTCTTTAATGTTTATGCCTAAAAATGGTATAGTTAATTTGACTGATGGCACCATCATTATTTATTTTGTTTGTCTTGAAGACTGGAATGTTGGATAGGCAGTTTGAAAATAGTCTTCATCTCTTTTATGTAAGTTAACTTTGTCTAGTTACTCGTTGGTTTGTCCCTTGTTTGCTTTGATGTCCAATATTCATGACTGTGTGAAGAGCTTCTGAGTGTGTGCATGTATGTAGTTCTCTCTCTCTCTTTGTCAGCCTGCCTACAGGTGACCTTATTCAATTTCTTTGTGATGACAGTTTAGACACATGAGCTAATTGTTGATATGTTTTAATGTACGGGTTTGGATCTGGACCCGGTCCAGCGGGTGCTCCTGTTTAGGCCTGTTGAGGCTCTACTTATATCTTTGTAACCCTAATTTTTTAGAGTGAATGAAATCTTAAGAGAGAGATAGTCTGGTTGCTAGTGGGCACCAGTTCCTCCTCATCTGTGGTTTTTTGTCTCTTGTTGAGGGTTTTTCCACGTTACATCGTGTTCATCGTATTCTTTTTCCTATTTTTCGTGTTTCTACATGGTATTAGAGCCAACGAGTTTGGGAATTTTTTTTTGCGGTCGTAGAGTTTCGGCCCTGACCTTTCCATCACTTGCTGCTCTTGTTCCGCCGCTGTCGTTGCCGCCACTACAACCGCCGCCTGGCTGCATCGCCTGAGATTGTTGCCCTCTCCAGATTGACGTCGGAGATTGCTGTCGCCCTAAGCTGCCCTCTGCTCCTCCACTTGGTTCTGAGTTTTTTGTTTGTGCTCGTATTGGACCACCGTTTGAGTGGTGATCGTCTGCCGCTGTGAAGTTTCGGTGGACACCGTCGACTCTTGGCGGTTTGCCTTTGCGAGCTTCTTCACCATCGACTTGTGGATGACCTACCAGCGGATTTGATCGAAGGAGAACCGATTTGAGGGCCGGTTGAAGACGATCGTGCCATATTCTGTATACTCAGTTTTAACAGGCCTTACTAAGCCTGTTTCTGTCCGAGCTTCAATTGAGGGCTCAATCGGCTGTAACATTTGGGGTTTTTGATTCTGATCGCTTCCCAACAAACCAATCTGTCGAAGGTAAGTGGAATTGTGTCAATCGGTGCTGAGTGATTTTCGAGCTCAAGAAGTTTGATTAGACACTGTTCTGCTTTGCCGCCGACCAGTCCCTGTTTCTGGTGACTTTTCCGGTGATCAGACCGTTGGATTTTGATGATTCTGGTGCCATTCGATTCCTAACATCTAGGAGATCCTCTCCACTAATTTGACATCAATCGGACCACAGATGGCATTCTGGAGGTGATGGACGAAATCTGGCAGAAATCGGCGGCGTCTAACTCAAGCAGGCGACAGACAACCTGTGACTTCAAGGCTCAATGACCTGAGTGTAGACTGCTCGGATTCAGCCCAAATTTGGAGCGTCCACTCCTTGGCTTGTGCTCTTGCTGTGGTTCAAATTTCAGAATTTTTGAAGGTGTCTATGATTTTGTACGATTTTTCAAGTGAAGCCCTCTTCGACAGGCCTAAAGCTGAGTTGTGCCTGAGGACTTCTCCCGACGGTCCCAGTGCTCTCACGCCTTGGATCATCAGCTGCGTCGTCTGGCTGTCGTCCCCAGCGTCTGCAGCCTCTCTCATTCTGCGCCACCAGTGTCGTTCTGGAAGAAATTTGGGTGTTCTATCGACGTGATGGTGGATTCCCATATGGGCGATTGGATCATCAACAGTGGCGCTACTCACCACATGTCCGGCGATCCTAAGGTCTTTCATGGGTATAAGCTTTCGTCAGGAAAGGAACATGTTTCTCTTGCCGATGGTTCATCTATCTCTGTGGCTGGGAAAGGGAGTCTCTCACTTTTGAACAAGTTCTTAGTCCACAATGCTCTACATGTTCCCCATTTTCCCTTGAACCTCTTGTCGGTTAGCAAGATCACGAAAGAGTTGAATTGCAAACTTATCTTTTCTGCTGATCGCTGTGTTATGCAGGACTTGGTGATAGGGAAGAGGATTGGGATTGGTCTGGCTTCTGACGGGTTATATCGTTTACCTATGGGGGCTGCTCAGGTTCTTATGATGGCAGTTAGCCAAGCAACGAAGCACAAAGAGGACTCCCTTTAGTTGATTTTCCGTTGGCATGAGCGCCTTGGACACCTGCCTTTTGGACTTCTTAGACAGCTGTTTCCTGATTTATGTTCCAGGTTAGACATGACCATGGTGTCTTGTGATGTCTGTCACCTGGCCAAACATGTTAGAGCTTCATACCCTTTGTCTAGCCATCGGTCGAATGAGGTATTTGTCATGATTCATTCTGATGTGTGGGGGCCTTCAGGGATTCCTTCTTGTCATGGTTTTCAGTATTTTATCACCTTTATAGATGATTGTTCTCGTAACACGATTGTCTACTTGTTGAAAGACCGTATAGAGACTTTCATTGCTTATGTGGAAACTCAATATGGAGCATCTGTTAAGACCTTTCGATCTGACAATGCTCGTGAATATATGTGTCAGTCTGTTGATAGCTTCTTTCGAAAAAGGGGAATTGTTCATGAGACTTCCTGTAGTTATACTCCTCTTCAAAATAGAGTTGTTGAATGAAAGAATCATCAGTTATTGAATATGACTCGGGCTCTTCTTTTTCAACGTCATGTTCCAAAAAGGTATTGGGGGGATGCTGTGTTGACTAGTGTGTATCTTATAAATCGTTTGCCTAGTCGTATGTTGAATGGGCAGACGCCTCACTCTATGTTACCGGGGAGTCATGAACCTTTCTCTCTTTCACCCTGAGTTTTTGGTTATGTTTGCTTTATTCACAATCATAGTCCTCACATTAAAAAACTTGATCCAAGGTCTATTAAAGGCATATTTCTAGGTTATTCTCCACTCAAAAAGGGTACAAGTGTTGGGACCCTTCCACTGGTCGTGCCTATGTTACAAAGATGTCACTTTCTTTGAACATGGTTCCTATTTTGGTGAGAATCCTCTTTAGGGGGAGAATTCTATGTCAAAAGAAGAGTATTCTCAGTATTCTCCGAGTCCAGAAATTCAGTTTACAGATTTTTGGACTACATGTGTGAATCTGTTGGACCTTCTATTGAGGTGCCTGAACAGGAGAAAAATGGAGAGTGTTCTACTGGGACAGAAGAGGAATGCAATCGTCTATTTGGGTAAGTTTACTCTAAGCAAAGAGTCTGTACAGATGAGATGACAGGTGGTGAGAATTCTACTCCCAATCCAGTTAGTCCTTCCTTGGATGACCCAAGTCGTGCTCAAAAGCAACTTGTTGAAGAAGAGAGTCAGACTGTTGTTGCAAGTGAAGAGCTTCCCATCGCCCTGCGAAAGGGTGTTAGGTCATGTACTCAACATTTTATTGGTAACTTTGTTTCATATTCTAGACTGAGCAAGGACTACAAATGTTTTGTATCTTCTCTTTCTTTGACTATGATTCCCAAGAATGTTGCTGATGCTCAGAGTGATCCAAAGTAGACTTATCCAACACAAGAAGAGATGGAAGCCCTGATAAGAAACATGACATGGGAAGTTGTAAAGATTCTTGAGGCGGCTCACTTGGTTGGATCTAAGTGGGTTTACACCATCAAGTACAAACCAGGTGGAAGTGTTGAAAGATACAAAGCTCATCTTGTGGCCAAGGGTTTAGTAAAAAATATGGGATTGTTTACTTGGAGACATTTGCTCCTGTTGCGAAGATGAAGACTGTCAGAGTCATTATCCTCTTAGCTGTGATGAAGGAGTGGAAGATATACCAACTTGATGTCAAGAACGCTTTTCTTAATGGAGACCTTGAAGAGGAAGTACATAAGTGTATGCCTCCAGGATATGAGGAACCTGAAATGTCACACCCCAACCTTTTTGACACTCAAACACATTTTTTTTTCTAACATAAAGCATTAAAGTGTGACAACACAACAATTCAAAAGAGGGAGCTATGCTATTCAAAACAATGAGGCGAAATTTCATTCATATAACAACTTTGATTCATATAAAATCACATCTAAGTGTATGACAAAAATGCCCTAAAACATATAATTGATGTCTAACAAAAACAAGACATCAATACAATCAAAATAAGACGCGCCGGTGCTACAAAATACTCAAAACCTCCCCAGTAGGACATGAGTAAAGCCATCTGCTCAACCTACTGCCCTTGGTCCACCAAAAGCTGAAAAATGAAACAACAGAAGGCTTAGCCTTCGCAGTATGGCAACAAGCCAGGAAAATTTCAAACCCACTTAGGTAGGGCTCAAATTTGAGAACAAGCATAAAAACAATCTATCATCATGTCATATCAGGGCATAACCACATCATTTGCCAAGAAAACTCCTTACATAGACCACGACATATCAAGGCCACTCAAGGGCCACAGTAACATAATCTCAATCTCATGCAAAGCATGTGTAAACATTTCATTTCATTCATATCATTCACATGCACACCAATCACATTCATTCGTTCACATACTTTCATTTTCATTAGCTTTAGTGAATTGACAGTTCATGTGGATGCAAACACAAGCACGTGCACACCATGGGCGGCCCATAGCTGAGAGACAACCCTTGTGGTGGCCCATAACAGTATGGATCCATTCATCCACTGCAGCGGTAGAGCACTCATCCATGGGTGTGTGAATTCCATGGAGAGATACTCAGCCTTCCCTAGGACACCCAGGTTTGGAAGGCGGGAGCCCAATGCTCCAAGCACAACACACAAGAGAACCTTGGGGCCTTGCACCGCCTGCGCTCCAAACATGCGAGACCAGTGGCAAAAGCGGGATGTCTCCCAAACACATTGCCACAACCCACTGGCCTCTTATCTCTTATTCATACACTATTATCATTACAAAAACACATTCACAAAATGACTGACTAGCTCATGAGGTTGGTTCACTTCAAGAGTGCACCCACACATCCAATTGCCCCCACACGAGGTCCACATATAACATTTAAGAGTCATAGCTAGCTGTCATACAATACGGGTACAATTACCCTCCAATTCATTCATTTGCATCATTGCCCATGGCAATGTGTATGCAACAAAACACAACCTTCACATCAATTATCACAACAATCACCTCTTTGAAAAAGTTAGCCAAACCACATAGAGTAGTCTCGATCTGTGATTAGCTCGTAGCTGTCCTATGCAGTTATCATTACAGGATGCTTTCTAATGCACAATTGGGGTCGAGGAGACACTCGACTCGATACCCCACCTCATCTATCCTAAACAGTTATCAATTCTAGTATGCACATGCAAATGCGTAACATTTTCAAAACATGCTTCTAATAGTCTTTCAAAACAAATCATATCATGTATCAAATCGTTTGTATGTATGCACACATTCGTTCACTGCAATCCTTAATCACTGTTATTAAGATAACCTAATCAAATTACAACAGCTTCTACAAAAATATGTAAAAAAAAAATTACAAGTATGCCACCGCCTAGTATATTTGGGCATGCGAATGTAAAAGAATTGGATCGGATTGTCTGGACAGACCTGATCCTGGGCGCACAAACTTAACACACTCATTCACACATTTGCCCAGGCATGGATTTGCCTGGAATGCTGCCATACTAGTCGTGCGCCTACAAAACTCTTCAAAATGCCTCGAGCTTCGAAACTGGTCGCCCAAGGTCTGTGGGACGTGCCCGGTGTACCTATACGATCCAAAAAAACATAAAACAAAATCATTGAGGCACATGTCATTGCCTCAAGAAGGTGTCGACAGGTAGTTTCGACCTACAAGCCCTCCAATAGGCCTCCTCCTAACCTCTTGACGTTGCCACCAAACGTCAAAAATCACTGTTTTGATCAATCCATCACAACTCAATTCTCATTTGCTTTCTTTAGTCGAGGCGTCAACCCCATAGTCATATCCAACTTACGTATGCTTTCCCCAAATGACTCCAAGATACACCCGTTCACAAAAACATGTGCCACGTGCTCACCAAGACAGTTCTAAATCTTCCCCATAACATCACAATCTCTACCATGCATCCCTATTGCTTCGAAAATCAACACCTCAAGCTTAAAAGATCAATAAATACATGAATTATCGCTTTTTAACATAATCCTAAACTTTCCCCAAAAAGCAAAGTCGCTAACATGCATCCCTAAACATCAACTTCTAATTTCTAGCATGCTCAAACAATAATTATACATGCTCTAACAGAAAATATTCGACAATTTAGGTTACATTTAGCCTTGCTCACCCCAAATTTAGTGTCCAAACTGCCGCAATGTTCTTGGCTGCCGCCTCAAGCATTCGATCAAGTGCCAATGCCCAAAATTGATCACTGCCTCCACCACTAACACCTTCTAATCGCTGTTATCAGGAAAAGAACACGTCCCCCAAGCTGGAATCCTATCAAACAGTTATAAAATCAGTGAGGAAGAGTGCTCGGCTGGGAAAAAAAGGAAAAACAAATATAAAATGGGGAGAGAGAGCTCAAGTAGGGAGCGTGTGGGCAGGGGAGTTGCTGGCAAAAAGGGGAAACAGAGAGAGAGAGGGTTCAGACCAAAAAAAAAGGGGGAAAAACGGTAGTGAGGGTGAGAGTGCGTGAGAAGGGAGAAGAAAACACGAGGGTGAGAGTGAGTGAGGAGAGGGACCGTGCGGGAGAGAGCTAGCGGAAAAGGAAAAGAGAGTGGTGAGAGAGAGAAAGAGAGAATGTGCGGCAGAGAGGGCAAGGGAGCATGGGAGTGGTGGAGAAGGGAAATATCACAAGAGAGAGTGTTTACCCAAGCACCATCGCCGCAGCCGCCGATGTCACCACCGTCGCCGCTGCTCAAACCTACGCTTTCTTCTTCTCTATGTTGCGGTCGTAGCTCAGGGAGAGTCGGAGAGGGGAAACAAGGGAGAAGAGGGAAAGACGAGGGAGGAGAGGGCGACGTCGGGACCCTCTTGCACATGGAGATCGGGTCCGGGTCTGGACCCGCTCCAACCCGACCTGAAACATGAAACGAGCGTTACATCCTACCCTCCTTAAATAAAATTTCGTCCTTGAAATTTAGTTCATACCTCAATGCAAATACAGATGTGGGTACTTCCTTCGCATATCTTCCTCGAGTTCTCCCGTGCTTTCCTTCAAGCCATGGTGTTGCCATTCCACTTTCACTAAAGGAATTCTCTTTGTACGAAGCACTTGATCTTTTTGATCCACAGTTCTAATATGCTTTTCTTCCATTGTCAATTCATCTTGCACCTGAATACCTTGAAAATCGATCACATGCATAGGATCTGGTACGTACTTTCGAAGCAGGAAAACATGGAAAACATCATGAACATGACTCAAATTAGGTGGTAGTGCCAATCGGTATGCCACCTCTCCAATCTTCTCTAAGATTTCGAAAGGTCCAATGAACCTCGGGCTCAACTTTCTCTTAACACCAAATCAAAACACACCTTTAGTAGGTGAAATCTTCAAGAACACATGATCACCAACCTCAAAAGCCAACTCTCTACGCTGAAAGTCGGCATAACTTTTCTATCTACTCTGAGCAGTCAACAACTTTTTCCTTATCAATTGCACTTGGTCGATGTAGTGTTGTAATACTAAAGGGTTTTCAATCTTGCCATCGCCCAAATCGGTCCAACAAGCTGGCGATCTGCACAGCCTTCCATACAAAGCCTCAAAAGGTGCTATCCCAATACTAGAATGGTAACTGTTATTATACGCAAATTCTGCCAATTTCACATGTTTGTCCCATTTTCCCTTCCACTCTAAGACACATGCACGCAACATATCCTCTAAGGTTTGAATGGTCCTCTCAGATTGCCCATCAGTTTGGGGGTGGAACGCTGTGCTTAGCTTAAGCTTGGTACCCAATGCCTTTTGCAATTGCCCCCAAAACTTGGAGGTAAAACGTGGATCTCGATCTGAGATGATAGACTTTGGCACTCCATGCAATCTCACTATCTCGCCAATATATAACTCTGCAAGACTTTCTAAAGACTGACTAATTCTTATTGTCAGAAAATGAGCGGACTTCGTAAGTCGATCAACAATCACCCATATGACATTATGTTGTCTTCTGGTGTGAGGCAAACCTACCACAAAATTCATCGTAATGTCTTTCCATTTCCACACTGGGATATCAATTCCTTGCAACAAGCCCCCTGGCCGTTGATGCTCTGCTTTGACCTGCTGGCAAACTAAGCACTTTGCTACATATTCTACAATTTCACGCTTCATTCCAGGCCACCAAATTTTTTTTTTCATATTCTGAAACATCTTTGTACTGCTAGGATGCATAGAAAACTTTGATTTGTGAACTTTATCAAGCAACTGTCGCTTCACCCCTTCATCTCTAGGGACCCACAATCTTTGTCGGAACCGCAATGAAACCCTCTTCATCTTGATAATACAAAGAATTTACCTTCTTGCTTTCTTCCATGTTCTTAGCAAAATCAGAATCTTCCTTTTGCTTCAATTTAAGCTCATCCAACAAAGGATGTCGTATCAAAGCCGTCTTTGTTGTTTTGTCCTCACCACAAAGATAAGGCTGCCATGCTATCACATCTTGCAACAATGTCCATGAACGAGTCAACATACTGCACAACGTTGCTCTGCTCAAAGCATCAGCCACCACATTCGCCTTGCCTAGATGATGTGATATCGTAAAATCATAATCCTTTAAGTATGCAATCCATCTTCTTTGCCTCAGATTTCGATCCTTTTGGGAGAATATATACTTCAATGACTTGTGATCTGTAAACACCTCAAATGTTACCCCATAGAGATAATGTCTCCAAATTTTCAGTGCAAACACAACCGCTCCCAACTCCAAATCATGAGTGGGATAGTGTTGCTCATGTACCTTCAACTGTCTTGATGCATAAGCTGACTCCTGATGCATCTGTGTACACCACAAATCCAGAATGACCCGATGGAAGCGTTAGAATAGGGGCAGTAGTAAGCTTGTCCTTCAGGGTTAAAAAACTCTTTTCACATTCTTCATTCAAAAGAAACTTCACTCCTTTTCTTAATAGCTTAGTCATGGGCGTAGCTATTTTTGAAAAGTCTTGTATGAACCTCTGATAGTATCCTGCCAATCCCAAAAAGTTTCTAACCTCAGTTATCCTCCAGTTCTGTATAGCCGACACCTTAGCCAGATCGACGGATACTCCATCCTTTGAGATTACATGTCCCAGAAAGTTTACCTTTTCTATCCAAAATTCACATTTTGAGTATTTAGCATAAAGCTTATGCTTGCGCAAAAGGCACAACACACTTCTCAAGTGATCTATATGCTCTGCCTCACTCTCTGAGTATACCAAAATATCATCAACAAAAACATTAACAAATCGATCCAGGTAGTCTTGGAACACCTGATTCATGAGGTCCATTAACGCTGCGGGGAACATTGGTAAAACCAAAAGGCATGACCCTGAATTCATAATGCCCATATCTAGTTCGAAAAGCAGTCTTAACAATATTTTCCTCCCGTATCAAGAGTTGATGATAACCTGTCCTCAGTCTTGCATTATTGAGTTGATCAAACAAGTCTTCAATTCTTGGAAGCGGATACTTATTCTTGATGGTGACTTGATTCAGCATACGGTAATCTATGCACAAGCGCATCCTCCCATCTTTCTTCTTAACAAACAACACTGGTGCTCCCCACGGTGACACACTAGGTCGGATGAAGCCCTTGTCTAAGAGCTCTTGCAATTGCTTCTTCAATTCTTCTCACTCTGCCGGTGCCATTCGGTATGGTGCCTTAGAAATGGGAGCTATCCCTGGTAACAACTCTATCTGGAATTCCACTTCTCGTGTTGGAGGCAAACTTGACAGTTCCTCAGGAAACACATCGGGATACTCACTCACCATGGCAACCTCCTGTAACCTCGTTGGTTCAGTCTCATTGGTCAACACATTGACCAAGAATGCAACACTTCCATTTTCTATCAAATGTTTAGCTTTCAATGCAAACACCATTATCTTGTCAGTTCGACTAGCTTTACGAGCATGGAATTCTACAAGTTGCATCTCATCAGTCAACAATCGTATCTGTTTCTTCCTGCAATCTATATTAACGTAATGCGCATATAACCAATTCATGCCCAAAATCACATCGAACTCGCTGAGACTCATGATCACCAACTGTGCAGATAAGTGATGTTGATGGATCTCCACGTCCAGATCAGGTAGATACTCGTGACATGACTCTTGAGCATGCATAGGGCTAACAACTTTTAAAACATATGGCATTTTCCTAGCCGACACTTCTAGTGAAGTAGCAAATCGACTAGATATAAATGAATGAGTCGCCCCTGCATCAAACAAAACTTTAGCAATATGAGAACCACTAAGTAAAGTACCTTCAACAAGGTCGTGTGCCTGAAGCTCCTCCACAGTAGTCGCATAGACACGTCCTGTCGTCTGTCATGCGCTAGAAGGACCGGCCTCAGGCTTCTTCAATTCTTTTTCTTGTCTTATGGGCAATCTTTGATGAAGTGCCCCATCCCTCCACAATGTAAACACGCCCCGGTCACCCGATAACATGGCTTTCCGGGGTGCACACGTGAGCAAGTTGGGCACCTTGGTGAAGTCGGAGTGGCCATTGACCCATGTGTGGCCTCACTGCGGGTTGGCTGGTTCCGTCTGAACGTTCTGTCATCACGCCTCTCATATGGCCTTGCCCTGCCTGCAAAGGGTTGGCGCTTGACCTGCGTTTGCCCATAGTGTGATTGCTGGCCTGCCTTCTTGTGGTGATCCTTTTGTGTCCTTGCCCAGTCCTCTTCTATGCATCTTGCCATGGTGACGCCTCATCCAAGTCACGAGGTCTGCTTGTCAAAACATTGCTTCGCAGTCCATCCTGCAGCCCGCGCACAAACTTGCCTACTCTGGCCTCATCTGTAGTCTAAAGGTGCGGGCAATACACCTTCAAGTGTCGATATATCGTAATGTATTCTTCCAAGCTCAGCTGATTCTGCTGCAAATCAATAAACTCTTGCATTTTCTTGTCTCTGACATGCACTCGAAAGTAAGTGTTGAAGAAGGAATCTCTAAACTGCTTCCAAGAGATTGACAGTTGGCCCGCAAACCGGATCTCACTAGTCGATTGCCACCAATTCTTGGCAACACCCTTCAACAAATAAGAGCCATAATTCACTTTGTCTTCTTCTTGCATCTTTAGAAGCCCAAAATGCGTTCAACTTCCTCAATCCATTCTTTTGTCTTGTCTGGATTGCCTTCTCCTGTAAAGACAAGCGGCTGCATTGCCATAAACTATTGGTACGACACCGTCGTTGCCTTCTCCCAAAATGGCCTACTGGTGTCTCCAGTAGGGGATGTATGGCTCCTCTGATTACTGACCATCGACTGCACAAGGGAGGTCAGTGTCTGCAACGTTATCAGCAGTATAGTCTGCTGATCCACAGGTGGAGTCTGTCTCGGTGGGGTTTGGGCACCCACACTAATCTGAGCATTTTGTTGCCCAGATGTACTGTTATCCACTGGGGTACGTGCATCAGAATGGGCCGAACTTGGCTCTCTTTGTGCCTCTATAGAAGGCTCGGCACGCTTCTTGCCCCTACTTTGATACTCCATCTGCACAAACAAGAACTTTTATTCTCAAACCAAGTCTATGACCGAACTCACAAATCAAATCACAATATGCATGAGCACAAAGTTCAAAACATCGATCACATTATGTACTTATACTTGTAAAATAAAACTACAATAACAATTTAATCAAATAGATGCGTACCTGGGCAACACGGCTTTACAGATAGGTTTTAACTCACATCCATAATGGGGTTTGTCATAGCTTTGATACCAAACCTGTCACACCCCAACCTTTTTGACACTCAAACACATTTTTTTTTTCTAACATAAAGCATTGAAGTGTGACGACACAACAATTCAAAAGAGGGAGCTATGCCATTCAAAACAATGGAGCGAACTTTCATTCATATAACAACTTTGATTCATACAAAATCACATCTAAGTGTATGACAAAAATGCTCCAAAACATAGAATTGATGTCTAACAAAAACAAGACATCAATACAATCAAAATAAGACGCACCGGCGCTACAAAAGACCCAAAACCATCCCAGTAGAACGTGAGTAAAGCCATCTGCTCAACCTGCTGCCCCTGGTCCACCAAAACCTGAAAAATGAAACAACAGAAGGCTTAGCCTTCACAGTATGGCAACAAGCTAGGAAAATTCCAAACCCTCTTAGGTAGAGCTCAAATCTGAGAACAATCATAAAAACAATCTATCATCATGTCGTGTCAGGGTATAGTCACATCATTTGCCAAGAAAACCCCTTACATAGACCACGACATGTAAAGGCCACTCAAGGGCCATAGTAACACAATGTCAATCTCATGCAAAGCATGCATAAACATTTCATTTCATTCATATCATTCACATGCACATCAATCACATATATTCGTTCACATACTTTCATTTTCATTACCTTTAGTGAATTGACAGTTCTTGTGGGTACAAACACTCGCATGTGCACACCATGGGCGGCCCATAGCCGGGAGAAAACCCCTGTGGTGGCCCATAACGGTATGGATCCATTCATCCGCGGCAGCGATAGAGCACTCATTCATGGGTGTGTGAATTCCACGGAGAGATACTCTGCCTTCCTTAGGACACCTAGGTTGGAAAGGCAGGAGCCCAATGCTCCAAGCACAACACACAACAGTACTCTGGGGCCTTGCACCGCCTGCGGTCCGAATAGGTGAGACGAGTGGCGAAAGCGGGACGTCTCCCAAACACATTGCCACAACCCACTCGCCTCTCATCTCTTATTCATACATTATTATCATTACAAAAGCACATTCACAAAATGACTGGCTAGCTCATGAGGTTGGTTCTCTTCACGAATGCACCCGCACCTCCAATTGCCTCCACATGAGGTTTATATATAACATTTAACAGTCATAGCTAGTCGTCATACAGTACGGGTACAATTACCCTCCAATTCATTCATTTGCATCATTCTCCGCGGTAATGTCTATGCAACTAAACACAACCTTCACATCAATTATCACAACAATCACCTCTTTGAAAAACTTAGCCAAACCACACAAAGTAGTCTCGATCTGTGATTGGCTCGTAGCTGTCCTATGCAGTTATCATTCTAGGATGCTTTCTAATGCACAATTGGGGTCGAGGAGACACTCGACTCGATACCCCACCTCATCTGTCCTAAACAGTTATCAATTCTAGTCTGCACATGCAAATGCGTAACATTTTCAAAACATGCTTCTTGTTAGAATCTATTGTAATAGGGAACCGGGTCCGGATATGGATCCGGTCCCATGGGCGTGGGTACCGAGGCTGGCTCGGTACCCTAGGCAGGTCTTTCTATCTCTCCCTCTTATATTCTCCACTTTAGTGTAATTGTTGATTAAGTGAGAATAACATTTTTCTCTCTCCTAGGGTTGCGGTTGTGCCCCTAGGTTAGAGCTTCTCTGTGGTTTTTCACCTCTCCTTGAGGTTTTCCACGTATATCGTGTGTTTCCTCTCTTTCTCCTTTTCTTGTTACGTGTTTCTACATGGTATCAGAGCCACCGGGTGTGTGGTTTTTGCTCTGTGATCGTGCGCTTCCGTTGTTTCCACCGATGCTCGTCTCCCGCCGCTGCCGCCTGTTCTAGCCCCGCTGCCGCTACTGTCGTTTGTTCCAGCGCCATCGCCGGTGTCAGTTCTACTGCCGCCGTCCGTCCCAGCACCGCCGCCCATCCCAGCGCCCGCCGTCGTCATCGCCGCTAGCGTTTTCTCCGCCTCCACTGCCTCTTGTTTGTCATCTCTGGTGTTGGGTACTGCTTTTCTTGGGTGATTGTGATGGCCGAAGCGATGACTCCCAAGATTGATGATGCCCTAGACACGGGCAGCAATACCAAAAGCGAGAACTTGCCTGTTCAAGTCACCTCTATCCGGCTGAACAAGGACAACTATATCCCTTGGTCTGCTGCCCTAGAAATCGGGATAACCAGTCGTGGTCGCCTGTCATATATTACTGGGGAGAAGCCTGCACCTTCTAAAACCGATCCACGATGGGCGGCTTGGGCGTTGGAAGATAGTCAGGTTAAAGTATGGATTATTGGCTCTGTTTTTGCAGATATTCAGCCTTTGATCTTGCGTAAATCGACTGCATACGACATGTGGACTATGCTTTGCAGCCCTGAAGACTAAATGGGAGGAACTAGACTACCATGTGAATGATGACTGGCATTGTGGTTCAGATCATGCCTTGTATTGGGATAAGGAATGGATGGACAAGACTTTTATTTTCCTTGGAGGCTTACGCGATGAATTTGAACCTATTAGGAGCCAAATTCTTAACTGTGACGAGATTCTCGGGATTGAAGAGGTGTATGCTCGTGTGGAATCGGAGGAACAGCGATGCCAAGTGATGCACATTGACTCCAGTCAGGGAAGTTCTCCGTCAGCCTTTGTTAGTCGTGCTTCAGGGACTGGACAGCGCCCTGCTCGACGGTGTAGCCATTGCAACAAATTGGGACATTCTGTTGATTTTTGTTGGGATCTTCATCCAGAGAAGCGTCTTGTTCGGGGTCGTCCCCCTCCTAGTCGGCGGAGTCCTTCTGTGCCTGAGCCTAGTCAGAGTGGTTCGTCAAATGTTGCCAAATCGAAGCTTTCTTCCGATCAACTCAAAGAACTGCAAGCTTATATCAGCCGACTGTCTACTACTCAGGCTAGGCTCAGTTAGCCCAAGCTCTTGTTGCCACTAGTGATCAAGGTAATTCCTCACATGGTGATTGGATTGTTGACAGTGGCGCTACGCATCATATGACCGGGGACCCTAAGATGTTCCAAGAATACAAATTGTCTTCTGGGTAGCAACGTGTGTCTATGGCTGATGGCTCCTCTATCTCTGTGGCTGGGAAAGGGAGTTTGTCCTTGTTCAATAAATACTGCCTTCATAATGCTCTTCATGTTCCCAATATTCCTGTGAATTTGTTGTCTGTCAGCAGTATTACCAAGGAACTCAATTGTAATATGATTTTTTCTGTTGATCGATGTTTCCTGCAGGACTTGGTGACGGGGCAGAAGATTGGGATTGGTTCGGCTATTGATGGTCTCTACAAACTGCCTGTGTAGGTTGCATCTGCGCTTATTTCAGCCACTAGTGGACAGTTGTCAGGCGCAGAAGACAGATCTACTATTATGCGATGGCACGAGCGGCTTGGTCATCTTCCCTTTCAGTTGATTAAGAAGTTGTTTCCTAGTTTGTTTCATTCTATGTCCATGGACTCCTTCACCTGTGAAGTGTGTCAGTTGGCTAAACATGTTAGGGCCTCGTACCCTATTTCATTCAATAAAACCACTCGTCCATTTGCTTTGGTTCATTCTGATGTTTGGGGACCTTCGGGAGTACCCACTTGTCGTGGTTTTCACTACTTTATGACTCTTATGGATGATTACTCCCGTTGTACGTTCGTGTACCTGTTGAAAGAACGTAGTGAAGTTCCTGTTATTGTCAAAAACTTTGTGGCTTTTGTTGAGACTCAGTTTCAGACCTCTGTCCAAGCTTTTCGCACTGATAATGCTAGAGAGTGTGTCTCTCAATCCCTAGATGATTTCTTGAAGAGCAAGGGTATTGTCCATGAAACGTCCTGTAGTTACACACCTCCCCAAAACGGCGTGGCTGAACGAAAGAATCGCCATTTACTAGATGTTACTCGGGCTATTATGTTCCATCGGCGGGTTCCTAAGCGCTACTGGGGTGATGCACTCCTCACTAGTGCCCACCTTATTAACCGTATGCCTACCCGTGTATTGCAGGGTCATTCCCCGTATTCCATGCTTTGGCCGACTCAGAATCCCTGGCCTCTTACTCTGCGGGTGTTCGGGTGTGTATGTTTTGTTCATGACCATAGTTCCACTCTTAAGAAACTTGACCCTCGGTCTATCAAGGCTGTCTTCCTGGGGTATTCCTCCACTCAGAAGGGATACAAATGTGTTGATCCTACCACTTCTAAAGTCTATGTCTCCCGGGATGTTACTTTTCATGAACATGAGGCATACTTTCATGGGAATCCTCTTCAGAGGGAGTGTCTAGGGAATAGTAGTGAAGAGTATTCCTCACATCAGTTGATTCAGTTTATGGATTTTTTGGACTACAAGGCTAGTGACAGTGTGGCAGCCACAGTTAGAGATGATAGAGACAGTCACATGGACAGGGGCCTTGCTGATAATCAGCCTACAGCCCGTGATCACTTGTTTGGCCAGGTGTACGAAAGGAAGAAGACTGATGTGGTTGAAAATGTTGATGTAACCAATCCCAATCCTGTGAGTTTGTGTCTAGGGAACAGTAGTAAAGAGTATTCCTCACATCAGTTGATTCAGTTTATGGATTTCTTGGACTACAAGGCTAGTGATAATGTGGCAGCCACAGTCAGAGATGATAGAGACAGTCACATGGATGGGGGCCTTGCTGATAATCAGCCTACAGCCCATGATCACTTGTTTGGCCAGGTGTACGAAAGGAAGAAGACTGATGTGGTTGAAAATGTTGGTGTAACCAATCCCAATCCTGCGAGTTCCCTGGATGACCCAAGTCTGATCAATGAAGAGCTTCCTATAGCCCTGCGCAAGGGCACCAGGTCTTGTACCTCTCATCCTATTTAGAGATTTGTCTCTTATGCGAAACTGAGTAAGAATTACAAATGCTTTATTACATCCTTGTCTAAGTCTGTTATCCCCAGGTGTGTGGAAGAAGCTAGAGAGGATCCTAAATGGCTACAGGCCATGACAGAGGAGATGGATGCCTTGGCGAAGAATGACACTTGAGAAGTTGTTGATATTCCCAAGGGGACTCATTTAGTTGGTTCCAAGGGTGTTCAATGTGAAGTACAAACCAGATGGTACTGTGGAAAGGTATAAGGCTCGCCTTGTTGCAAAGGGGTTTAGCCAGAAATATGGTATTGATTATCTTGAAACTTTTGCTCCTGTTGACAAACTAAAAACTGTGAGGGTTATCTTAGCTCTTGCCGTGCAAAAGAAGTGGAGCATGGATCAGCTTGATGTCAAGAATGCATTCTTGAACGGCTAGCTAGAAGAAGAGGAATACATGAGCATGCCTCCTGGATATGTTCAAAGCGGGAAATGTTGTCATCTCAAGAAAGCCTTGTATGGATTAAAGCAGTCCCCTAGAGCATGGTTTGAAAGACTGAGGATAGTGATGAAGACTAATGGATACAAACAGGGGAATGGTGATCACACCCTTTTCATTAAGCAGAGAGATGGCCTGGTGAGTCTCCTTCTTGTGTATGTTGATGATATGATAGTCACAAGTGATGATGACGAAGAGAAAAAGAAGATGAAGGAGAGGTTAGCTGCCGAATTTGATCTTAAAGATTTGGGTAAACTAAGGTACTTTCTGGGATAGAGATTGCTCGGTCAGAGACGGGGCTGGTTATGAGCCAAAGGAAATACACTTTGGATCTGTTAAAGGTGATAGGTAAACTTGGATGTAGGCCCTTTCTAACTCCAATGGAGTCTGGCACAAGGATAAGCATCAAAACTGGCACAATCTTAGATGAGGAAGGAAAAGGGAAGTATCAGCGGCTAGTCGGTAAGCTTATCTATCTTACTCTTACTCGCCCTGATATTACATATGCTGTGAGTGTGTTAAGTCAGTTTATGCATGCTCCTACTGATTGTCATTGGAAGAGTGCAGAAAGAGTGTTGGGGTACCTAAAGAATGACTCAGGAAAAGGATTACTGTATACTCAGCAAGATCAACTCAACATTGAAGGATACTCTGATGCAGACTGGGCAGGATGCACAGATACTAGAAGGTCTACGACAGGATACTGCATATTTCTTGGGGGTAACCTGGTGGTATGGAGGAGTAAAAGACAGGAAGTCTGTTCCAGGTCCAGTGCTGAGGCTGAATACAGGGCTGTTGCTATGGGGGTTACAGAAATGTTATGGCTCAAAATTCTTCTAGCAGATATTGGGGTTAAAATGGAAGAGAAGATGAGGATGTATTGTGACAACAAGTCTGTGATTAACCTGGCAAATAATCCAGTCCTGCATGACAGCACCAAACATGTGGAGATAGATCGCCACTTTATACGGGAACGCATAGATGCAAAAGAGTTGATCCTGCCCTATATGAAGTCTGAAGATCAAGTTGCAGATGTCTTAACTAAATCCTTATGTACATCTCAATTTGAAAAGAATGTTAGCAAGCTTGGCATGTTCGACATGTATGCCAAGCTTGAGGGGGAGTGTTAGAATCTATTGTAATAGGGAACCGGGTCTGGATATGGACCCGGTCCCATGAGCACGGGTACCGAGGCTGGCTCGGTACCCTAGGCGGGACTTTCTATCTCTCCCTCTTATATTCTCCACTTTAGTGTAATTGTTGATTAAGTGAGAATAACATTTTTCTCTCTCCTAGGGTTGCGGTTGTGCCCCTAGGTTAGAGCTTCTCCGTGGTTTTTCACCTCTCCTTGAGGTTTTCCACGTATATCATGTGTTTCCTCTCTTTCTCCCTTTCTTGTTACATGTTTCTACACTTCTAATAGTCTTTCAAAACAAATCATATCATGTATCAAACCGTTTTCATGCATACACACATTTGTTCGCAAAACAATCCATCAATCATATCAAAATCCTAGGATCCCACGATCCTATGAACACTTTGTATGATTTTCCAGAAATCTGTGTCTCTCCGGCCTGAAACAAGAGTGATTGAGTACAGAAGGTAGAAGTCGATGGAAGAGAAGGTGCAGTTGGCGTAAAAAACCGCACTGCAATCCTTAATCACTGTTATTAAGACAACCTAATCAAATTACAACAGTTTGTACAAAAATATGTAAAAAAAAAGTTACAAGTATGCCACCGCCTAGTATATTTGGGCGTGTGGTTATAAAAGAATTGGATCGGGTCGTCTGGACAGACCTGATCCTGGGTGCACAAACTTAACTTGTTCTTCAATTCCTAGAAGTGCTGTCCTGTGAGTCCTTTGGTGAAGAGGTCAGCTACTTGTTCACTGGTGGGTACATAAGTAGGCAAGATCTCGGCTTCTTCAACCTTCTGACGGATGAAGTGTTGATCAATCTCTATGTGTTTGGTGTGATTATGTAGAACGGGGTTGAAGGTAATTTTTATCGCACTTTGGTTGTCACATAGTAATGGTGACTGAACAATAGGAAGGCTGAGTTCTCCAAGAAAATAGCATAACCATGACGCTTCAGCTGTCCCAGCAGCGATCGCTCTATATTCTGCCTCAGTGCTAGATCGAGCAACCGCGCACTACTTCTTACTACTCCAACAAATGAGATTAGAATCAAGAAAAAGACAGAAACCTGAAACTGATCGTCGATCATCGGGATCTCCTGCCCAGTCTGCGTCGGCATAGGTATAAATGCGATGTCCAAGCATAACACTGGGGCATCTTGTGTAGACTAGTCCATCTCCAAGAGTAGCTTTGAGATACCGTAAGATTCGCTTAGTGGCATCATATGTCCTTCCGTGGGTGCATGCACAAATTGAGAGATCTGATTTACAGCATATATTATGTCTGGGCGTGTTAAAGTGAGGTATTGTAACATACCAACAATGCTGCGATAGAGTGTAGGATTGAGATGCAGCAGTTCCATTAGAGGCAGTCAATTTAGTGTTGACAACACTAGGAGTAGTTAGGGGTTTGCAATTAATCATGTCTGCCCTATCCAAAATATCAAGAGTATACTTGTGCTGCGTAAGAGTCAATCTTTCATCTGTCTTGTCAAGTTCAACACCCAAGAAGTACCGTAATTCGCCGAGATCCTTCATCTTGAATTCTTGCTTCAACATATCTTTAACATAAGATATATGTGAAGAAGAATTCCCAGTGATAACAATATCATCAACATAGCTAAGTAACCAAGTGGTAGCTTCCCCGGTATGGTAGATAAATAAAAAGTGATCGAGAGAACTTTGGAGAAAACCAACTTGTTGTATATGATGAGAAAACCGATCGAACCATGACCTAGAAGCCTGCTTCAACCCATATAGAGACTTGTGTAACTTACATACCCATTTTTGAGGATCATGTGTAGCATAGCCGGGAGGTTGCTCCTTGTACACTTCTTCCTTTAGAATCCCATGAAGGAAGGCATTTTTGACATCCAACTGATAGAGAGTCCATCCATATGAGACTATAAGAGAAATAATTACGCGGATCGTTCCCATCTTGATGACCGGACTGAATGTTTCATCATAATCTTCCCTGTATTGCTGAGTGAAGCCTCGCGCCACAAGACGAGCTTTATATCGATCAATGCTACCATCAGGCTTATACTTTAGTTTGTAAACCCATTTGGAGCCCACAACATTCTTACCATCTGGACGAAGAACAATCTGCCAAGTCTGACACTCATTCAAGGCTGCCATTTCCTCATTCATAGCTTTAACCCAACATGTTTTCTTATTTGCATGTTGATAACATTTTGGTTCCACCTTTTTGTAGACTTCTGTCATAAAAAAGCTGAAAATCTAAGGAAAAATTGTTATAGCTCACCCATCTATCAATAAGATGCCGTACGCATTGTGATTTGCGTGGAGCTGTGGTAGGGACTGACCGCCGATAATACACCAGGCCTGAGAAGCGGTTATCTATAGGTGGATCATTGGGCTGAGAGGATGAAGGCAGGCTGTCCAAGAAAGTGGTGTTGTCCAAGGAACTATTGACAAATTTTTCTGGCTCATCAACAACTTTCTCTCTCTGCTCAGGCAACATTTCCGCCCCTTAAAATTTCAGCATGTAACCAAGTATCATATATCTCATTTTTATCATTGAGTGTCACAAAAGGCGCCTTTGGATCCTGTAACCTGCTTTCATAAAAAACAACATGCTGTGAAATATGCACACGCCCAATTTTAGGATTGTAACATCTATAGCCCTTGTAATTTTCTACATACCCCATAAATCTGCACAAAACAACACAATCTTGAAATTTGTTTCTTAAGAAAACATCAATATGCACGTAGCACACACATCCAAAAACACGCAATTCCTCAAAATGTGGCTGTTCCTGATGTAATAGAAAGAATGGTGATTTTCCATCAAGCAAAGCCAATGGCAGCCGGTTTATAACATGGACAGTTGTATGAAAAGTTTCGGTCCACAATGTCATAGGTAAATCTGTCTCATGCATCATGCTGAGCACACTTTTAACGATATGCCTATGTTTCCTTTCAGCAATTCCGTTTTTGCTGAGGTGTATGCTGGCATGAGATTTGTCGCTGTACACGACTAGCTTCGTGCTAAAATAACTTGGCCTTCAGATCTTCAAAGGATGGGAGGACAGGTAGAACTTCCAAAGCTGTGCAAAATATGTGAAAATCAGTTCCCAGTCCACTTAAAGCTTGCTGCACCTTGTCCTTGTCACTGGATGTCCAATGACAGCAAGCTGGTCGCTTATTTTTTTTATTTCATTCAAATATTCCAAAACTGTACGCGTCCCGCGCTTGATGTCCTGAAACTGCCGTTTTAATTGTAGAAATCGTGCTTCCGATACATGAGAGTACGTCGTGGCAAGCATAGACCACAACTCTAGGGCTGTTAAATCATCATCAACGCCTCCCAATACTTCCTCTGATAGAGTAGAAGTAATGTAGGCAACAAGAGACTGGTCGTGAGCCAGCCAAACTTCATACTCAGGGTTGTTTTCAGTAAGAGTTTCATACTCAAATCTGATCTCAGTCCCAGCCAAAGTCCCAGCAGCTTGATCTACCACTACAATCCTCTTCACTTCACGGTCGATGCACTTTGGGGGCACTGGGGTGGTGAAATCGATATGTCCATAGAGTTGATGGCTCTTAATAAATGGGACTATTTGACATTTCCAAGTCAAATAGTTGTTGTGATTCAGTTTTTGGGAGACAAGTTGGGAGAGAAAACTTGGAGATAAGAGAGAGGAGTTTCGCTGGTCCATGGCTGAATAATGAGAGCAGAAATCGAAGAGGAATAATAGAACGGGTTAGGTATTTTGCGTAATGGTTTGGTTTGGAGTTTGGAAGAATTAGGACAAAAGGGGATTAGGATTATGTGATGTAGAAATTAAATGGAACAGAATTAGGGCAGATAACACAGAGGTAGAATTTAGGGCAAGTACTGGAATTTGGGCAAATCAGGCCAGAAATAGGATTTATATCAAATACTGGAATTAGGGCAAATCACGCCAGGACTGAATCCACTTACCGGAAGACGATGCTCAACCTGGCTCTGATACCATGTAAGATTTTCCATAAATCTATGTCTCTCGGGCCTGAAACAAGAGTGATTGAGTAGAGAAGGTAGAAGCCGATGGAAGAGAAGGTGCAGTTGGGGCAAAAAACCGCACTGCAATCCTTAATCACTGTTATTAAGATAACCTAATCAGATTACAACAGTTTGTACAAAATTATGTAAAAAAAAATTACAAGTATGCCACCGCCTAGTATATTTGGGCATGCAAATGTAAAAGAATTGGATCGGATCGTCTGGACAGACCTGATCCTAGGCGCACAAACTTAACACACTCATTCACACATTTGCCCAGGCATGGATTTGCTTGGAATGCTGCCATACTAGTCGTGCGCCTACAAAACTCTTCAAAATGCCTCGAGCTTCGAAACTGGTCACTCAAGGTCTGTGGGACGTGCCCGGTGTACCTGCAGACATAATCATAAGATAAGATTTCTATTAGTTACTTATACAATCCAAACAAACATAAAACAAAATCATTGAGGCACATGTCATCACCTCAAGAAGGTGTCGACAGGTAGTTTCGATCTACAAGCCCTCCAATAGGCCTCCTCCTAACCTCTTGACGTTGCCACCAAACGTCAAAAATCACTGTTTTGATCAATCCATCACAACCCAATTCTCATTTGCTTCCTTTAGTCGAGGCGTCAACCCCATAGTCACATCCAACTTACGTATGTTTTCCCCAAATGACTCCAAGGTACACCCGTTCACAAAAACATGTGCCACGTGCTTACCAAGACAATTCTAAATCTTCCCCACAACATCACAATCTCTACCATGTTTCCCTATTGCTTCGAAAATCAACACCTCAAGCTTAAAAGATCAACAAATACATGAATCATCGCTTCTCCAACATAATCCTAAACTTTCCCCAAAAAGCAAGGTCGCTAACATGCATCCCTAAACATCAACTTCTAATTTCTAGCATGCTGAAACAATAATTATACATGCTCTAACAGAAAATATTCGACAATTTAGGTTACATTTAGCTTTGCTCACCCCAAATTTAGTGTCCAAACTGCCGCAATGTTCTTGACTACCGCCTCAAGCGTTCGATCAAGTGCCAATGCCCAAAATTGATCGCTGCCTCCACCACTAACACCTTCTAATCGTTGTTATGAGGAAAAGAACACGTCCCCCAAGCTGGAATCCTATCAAACAGTGATAAAATCAGTGAGGAAGAGTGTTCGACTGGGGAAAAGGGGAAAAACAAATAGAAAATGGGGAGAGAGAGCTCAAGTAGGGAGCATGTGGGCAGGGGGAGGCACTGACAAAAAGGGGAAACAGAGAGAGAGAGGGTTCAGACCAAAAAAAAGGGGAAAAACGGCAGTGAGGGTGAGAGTGCGTGAGAAGGGAGAAGAAAACGCGAGGGTGAGAGTGAGTGAGGAGAGGGACCGTGTGGGAGAGAGCTAGCAGAAAAGGAAAAGAGAGTGGCGAGAGAGAGAAAGAGAGAACGCACGGCAGAGAGGGAAGGGAGCATGGGAGTGGCAGAGAAGGGAAATAGCATGAAAGAGTCTTTACCCAAGCGCCGCCGTCGCAGCCACCGCTGTCACCACCGTCGCCACTGCTCAAACCTTCGCCTTCTTCTTCTCTGTGTTGCAGTCGTAGCTCAGGGAGAGTCGAAGAGGGGAAACGAGGGAGAAGAGGGACAGACGAGGGAGGAGAGGGCGACGTCGGGACCCTCTTGCGTGTGGAGATCGGGTCCGGGTCTGGACCCGCTCCAACCCGACCTGAAACATGAAACGAGCGTTACATGGAAAATCTTGCAAGCTAAGGAAAGCTTTATATGGGCTCAAGCAATCTCCTCGAGCATGGTTTGAATGACGTAGACTTGTAATGAGACAATGTGGATACCATCAAGGGAATGGAGATCATACACTCTTTGTGAAGAGAAATGAGCAAAAGTTTACTATTTTATTGGTATATATTGATGATATGATTGTTACAGGTGATGATGAAGATAAAATAATTAAGTTAAAGAAACTGTTGGCGATCGAGTTTGATCTCAATGACCTTGGTAAGTTGAAATATTTCCTTGGCATTGAAATTGCTAGGTCTGGGACTAGCCTCGTGCTAAATCAACGGAAGTACACTCTAGATTTGTTAAAGGAGACCGAGAAACTGGGGTGTAGACCAGCTTCTACTCCTCTAGATGCTGGCCATAAGCTAAAGAAACTGATGAAGATGAAATAATTAAGTTAAAGAAACTGTTGGCGATCGAGTTTGATCTCAAGGACCTTGGTAAGTTGAAATATTTCCTTGGCATTGAAATTGCTAGGTCTGGGACTAGCCTCATGCTAAATCAACGGAAGTACACTCTAGATTTGTTAAAGGAGACCGAGAAACTGGGGTGTAGACCAGCTTCTACTCCTCTAGATGCTGGCCATAAGCTAAGTCTTAGAATGGGGAGCCTCTCTGTGAAGAGGCCAAAAGAAGATATCAATGGCTTGTAGAGAAGTTGATTTATCTTACTCTCACTAGACCTGATATTACCTTTGCTGTGAATGTGATGAGTCAGTTCATGCATGCTCCCAGTTCATGCATGCTCCCACGGATGCCCACTTGAAGGCTGTTGACAGAATCTTGTGCTACTTAAAGAGGAATCCTGGCAAAGGTCTTTTGTATATCAAGCAAGACACTCTTGGGATCGAAGGTTATTCAGATGCAGACTGGGCAGGCTGTATTGACATTGGGAGGTCCACCTCTGGCTATTGTATATATTTGGGAGGGAATCTCATAGTGTGGAGAAGTAAAATGCTATATGTTTGTTCTCGTTCCAGTGCTGAAGCAAAATACAGAGCAGTTGCTATGGGAGTTTCTAAGCTTTTGTGGCTGAAAGTATTGTTGACTGATATTGGTATAAAGGTTGAAGAACCAATGAAGATGTATTGCGATAACAAATCTGCAATCAACTTGGCCAACAATCCTGTGCTTCATGACAGAACAAAGCATGTTGAGATTGACCGGCATTTCATTCGAGAGAGAATTGATGCTAAAGAACTTGTACTTCCATACATGAGATCTGAAGACCAAACAACTGATGTCCTGACCAAAGCATTGTCTTCAACTTCATTTGGGAGAAATGTATCCAAGTTGGACATGTTTGATCTGTATGACCAACTTGAGGGGGAGTGTTGACATGTTTTAATGTACGGGTTTGGATCTGGACCCGGTCCAGTGGGTGCTCTTATTTAGGCCTGTTGAGGCTCTACTTATATCTTTGTAACCTTAATTTTTGAGAGTGAATGAAATCTTAAGAGAGAGAGTCTTGTTGCTAGTGGGCACCAGTTCCACCTCATCCGTGGTTTTTTCCCTCTTGTTGAGGGTTTTTCCACGTTACATCATGTTCATCGTATTCTTTTTCCTATTTTTCGTGTTTCTACACTAATCATGGCATGACATCCCTGTGATGCTTCATTATTGACAGTAGGTAATGGACTTTCCCTGTATCTGTCTCCTTTTCACCCTTGTTTGGGATACTTTTGTAGCTTCTGTTTAGGTGTTTAGCTAAACATTAAAGCGGATAGGCGTTCGAGGCTGGGCAACAAGCATTGTTTGAAACTGACATATTTGAGCAGCGCTGGCATTTTTTCAGTGATGGTGGAGAAATCAGAGCCATATGGTACAAAAAATTGTGAAAGAACTAGTTGACTCCGGACAGCTTGAATTTTTGTACTAATAATTTGATTTTTCCAATCTGTTGAAACCATGTTTTCAATTAGGTGTTCTCGCTTCGCCTTTTTCTATGATGTTCAACTATGGATGGTGGTTCTGGAATTAATGGACCGACATGCCTTTTGACATTGTAGAAATGGTGGTATGTGTATGCATGACGAAGCTGCGCCCCATTACATCGATATGATTGAGCAGACGACTCTAGGTCATGGGTTTATAAAGGAAGAGTTTGGCAAGACACCTAGAATTGGTTGGCTGATTAATCCATTTGGACACTCAGCAGTACAAGCTTATTTGCTTAATGCAGAAGTGAGTTTTCTGCTGCTACTTTTTGTACTTAATTTTTTAATTTAGCTTTGGTCTTGTTGTTTCTTGATCTTTTTTTCACCTGGTGAGGAGGCTATGTCACAAGAACACTCCATTTTGATTCTGATTATCTTGACGTAGAAATTACATTGGAAACTTGAAAAGAAATCCGGGGCCTGCATGATGTCATTATTCTTTCCACCACTGTATCTGGTGACAGGTGTGCTCCACTTTGCAAAGGATACAAAGTAGCATCTTCAAGAATATAACATATCCATAACATAACGTGATTAGCAAAAGTAGAAGATTAAGAAAGGAAAAAAATGAATCCCTACCATGATGACATAATATAGACTATATAGTTACTCAAACGAGTTTGTCAAGCCTTAGTCGAGTCGAGCTCGAGATCAACAAGTAACGGTGAGTATCAAACGAGTTTGTAGAGCCTTACTCGAGTCGAGCTCGAGCTCAACACGGGATTGTCGAGTCGAGCTCGAGGTTTCCTTTACTCGAGCTGAGTTCAAGCTGACTGAACTCGGGGTCGACTCGACTCGTGTTCACCCGTAGTCTTCTATAAGGAGACACAAGGCCAGGTGAGAAATAAGATCATCATTGAAAATGGGCAGACATGGATTCCACCATCAGTTCGTGCGCTCCTGCTCAAGTAGAAGTTGAAAAGGTTGTTGTACAAAAGAACTTTCTCATTATATTACTTTTTCAAAGTGCTGTTATGTATTATCTAAACCATGCTTCTGTGTCTCATCGTAAAATCTCAAGATATGACCAAAACAAACTGAGATAAGAGAGATAATGCCATAAGATTTGTAATGCTTGCTAACATCTCTGTTGGTTACTTTTCATCTTCAATTGTTGAAAGTTGTAATGCTTGCTAACATTTTTTCTTGCTCACAATAACTTTCTTCATGTTGCAGGAATTGATTTCTCAAGCACATGCAATCTGATTAGCAGCAAGACTCGTGTCAAGTCCAGGGGAATGGCTTGCAGCAGTGTCATTGTTGCTAGAGCTATCAAAGAACTGTTTATTTTTATGTGAGAAAATTGGTTCCAGACCTGGTGCCATTCTACTTTTGATTACAATAAAATGCAATACTACTTATTCATTGGTAGCTGAAAAAGCAAACATGACCCTAAACAACTTGGTGAAGTGTCCAAAAAATAGCAAGATCATGGCAGAAAATAAACTTTTGGAACCTCTTCTCAGCAACCTCATTGAAGGTATGCACTTGATATCTACAGACTGCATTGCATCGTAATCACTTGACTGCACCTGCGTTTTCTAAACTAGTCGATAGTGCCATTTGCATATACACACAGGGATATGCATTCACCAAAAGTGACTGAAACATGTATGTATGTATAATACACACACACACATATGTATATGTACTATATGTAGGTATGCATGTATCATGTAACATGTACTTATGTGTCCTGTGAGCAGGAAGAAAAGTGTGAAGACCAAAAGTTTGCCACATTTTCTGCCCAATGTGGTATAATATTACATGTATAATATATGTATATTATATGTTGTATATGTATATTCTATAATATATTAGTAGTATATATGTTATAGATGCCAACATAGTGTTAACTTATTTTCATCTCATCAGTTGGACAATGTTTCTGCGGGTATGACTGAATGGAAGAGTCTTTTGAACAATTACTGGACAGGGTTTAGCAAGTACTGTGACCATGTGACCAAAGTTGATATTCGACAGGTATTCCTTGTTTCCAAATTGCTAATGAATTGCAGGAGATTTTTTTTTTTTTAGGCTGTTGCTTATAAATTTATTTTTCTATTTGAATCTTTGTAAAATTCATATTAGGCATTTCAGCTAGTTGTATTGGTATGAAAATCCCTGAACAAGGGAAAGGTGCAAGTTGTAATTTACCTCTGCTTCTTGCTCTTCTCTTACTGGCCACTCTTCTTGCAGGTGGAACAGATGTTGGGAGAGACTTTTAAGGATCAATTATTCTCTTCTCTACTTATTAAACACAGAACCTGTCCTAGGTACTTATGCTGGTGTACACTTCTTCTTTTTTTTTTTTTTTTGGGTTCACTAGCACCCTATTCCACAGTTATCTGGCTTCAGATATAATTTCCTGCACCTAATTTCTACCAAGCTTTCATGAATGACCAAAGATGAGTGGAGGGAGATTTGATACTAACAGCTCAGCTTGCTGAGTTGTCAGTTTGCTGGATGGGCTAATGCATTCAATCTTGCTTTTTCTTTTGGGGTGCTCAAGGAGGTCTAGTCAGAGCC
This sequence comes from Nymphaea colorata, assembly GCF_008831285.2. NCBI lineage: Eukaryota > Viridiplantae > Streptophyta > Magnoliopsida > Nymphaeales > Nymphaeaceae > Nymphaea > Nymphaea colorata. The sequence continues at coordinate 5,968,301 of NC_045147.1, read as the reverse complement.
TCACAGGCCAATGCATGTACAAGGAAACGAATGGACATGAAAACATATTCATATTTGTAATGTGCTGATATGGTAAATATTATTAAGCTATTTGCAAAATTTGCTTGAGAAGTTTCCGACCAGAGCTAAGGAATTTTGTGTGTGACCAGGTTAAACACGAAAGGACAGAAAATTAGAAAAGAGCAAGGTACTCACGAACTGATAGAATATGCACAAAAGTTTGTTTATAATGAATAATGATGTCATATAAAATGACACTAGTGTGGCTGTGTTTTGCTTGTCACACAGACACAAGACTGTGTGAAGAAAATGATCTCGGATGTATCGATGATTCAGGGTTTCTCTCTCTCTCTCTCTCTCTCTCTCTCCATCTTTAAGTGAATCACAAAGTTAAATAAAAAAATATATGTAAAAATTATAGCTTACAGCATAAATGCTTATCTGGTAATGACAATTATCCTCCTCTATGTTTGAGAGATTGAGTTATCAGCATATGCAGCAACTCATCAAAATATCCGAGCAAAATCATATACCAGTTTTTGAAAAAATAAAGGAAAATTTAGTGTTGAATTATTTATCTCGTTACATGCTTGTCTGGGATTTGTCATATTGATATGAGCTCGATAGACACCAATGCTGGGGCCCTTAGCTTGTATATGGTCCTGTGTTCATCTTGTCTGTTTCCTTTTTCTAGTTTTGAAGAAGGAATCAAGTATTATTGTATTGGTAAAGAAATGTCATATTCTGTAAAATTAAATGTATGACCTTTGTTACAGTTGTCTAGTTGGGAGCTTGATCTTTAAGTCAGTAGACATGGTTCCAGATACTTCATTGGTTGTGATCAACATCCAAAATGCACGTGAGTTTTTTAGAAAAATTACTCATGCTTTTTCTCTTGCAGATTTTACATGTAAAACTAGTTATTCTTTATTTCATATCCAAGATTTTATTTTTTGTCCATTTTATCCTAGACCAGCAGTTGTTGCTTGCAAGTAGTCTTTGAATCCCTATTTTTGTTCATGAGCTATAGTTTGATGTAGTACAACTCTCCCTCTCCCCCACACACCTACATGTTACATTCATGTGCATCTGTTTGGCCTTGTCAGAGCTGCTAGTGAAAACTGTAAAAGTATAACGCTATCTGTGCTACCAAACACTGTTTAGCAATCTAGTCAAGCTAATCAATATGCGATGTCCTCATATTTCTATGTAACACATTTTTAGACCGATCATGCATGTGCAAACTTTAGGGCATCCTATGATGTATCATTACACACTTCATTTTTGTTGGACAAAGAGATGATAAGTGTAGGATGAGGATTTAGCAACTACATATTTTTCATTCTACGGGCTTATGTTTCAAAAGATAAGGAAAATGGAATGATGGACAAACTTATTCATTGTTCTTCTCTCTTTAGTTTTTTATTGATTTTTTTGTTTTAATCTATGATTCTATACGGTTAAACTAGCAAGCTTTGGTTGCTAGTCCACCAACTAGTCCCTGGCCTCCAAATTGCCAGTGCATAGATTGAGGACTTGTTGGTTGACTTGGACATTCTTCTTCTTTCTTCCTTCCTCTCTCTCTCTCTCTCCCTCTCTTTCTCTCACTATGTGTGTGTGTGTAGCCTCCTCCTCCTTCTGTTTATTATTATTATGGTTACTATTTCTAATCAACTGTCAAAATTTTCTTATATAATGCCTTTTGATCAGTCTGTGATCTACAGCTATCAGTTGTCTTGGGAAGCAGATATTGTGTCACTGTGTGCATTTATCTTTATTGATTTGTGCACATGCTTGTGTATCTATTTGGTTTTGTTATGACGAGTTCAAATTTACCAATACACACTCTCACACACACACACACAGAGAAAGGTACGTTTCTGATGAATTATAATATTTTGCCTTATTTTACTTTTGGCACACCAAATATTGTGTTTCTACACCTTATTGATTTTATTTTAGTAAACCAACTAATCCCGATTAGTCATGACTAGTGTTTTTTAGCCCCTTGACTGACTGTCTGACTCACGAATTTTGACATCTTAGGTTTCAATAAATTCAACAAAATGTGGTCATACTATGTTACACTGATTCTGGTTGTGAGTGCATCTTCAAGAAAAAAAAATGCATCAAGACTTTCATCATCTTCTTAACACAGCTTTTTGTATTTATGTTTCTTTGTTGTCTTACATTTGCTTGGTCTCTATTAGGTTAATCTGTTGTTTGCAACCAACGTTGCTGAAGAAGGCCTTGATATTCAAACATGTTGTCTCATTATCCGCTTTGACTTACCATCAACAGTGGCCAGCTATATACAATCCAGAGGTCGTGCTTGCATGCAGGAGTCTGAATACCTTCTTCTAGTAGAGAGGTAAATTTTCATTTGTTTTCTTCCTGCAGGATCCAAGTGTTCTTACATGGAACTTAGGGCTTGTCTGAATGTTGGAATAAATGGTCTGAGACAAACCTTCTGTCTTGAGCATCCCATCCACATTTTGACATGGAAACACCCTTCACCATCTCCTTTGATTTTTCTTTTATGGCTCGTCTGACACTGCACTCTCTTCTAGAATTTCCGTCACACTCTTATGGGTGCAAAGAAAAGTGATAACAAAAGGTCCTGGGATATGCTGTTTGAGATCTTTCTTACTGCTATTAAAACATACCCTTAATTTTCTCTTTTTCTGTTGTATTAAGTGTCTTTTCTTTTGGCTTACATTATAAATTTTGTCATCTGATGTAGGAACAATATCCATGAGCTAAATCTGGTCAATGATTTCATTTCTGGTGAAAAACATATGAACAATGAAATTTGAACCGGACATCTGATGAGACTTTTGATGCCACAGAAGATTCAATTTATAAAGTCGAAAAGACTGGTGCTTCCATTAGTACTGCATGCAGTGTGTCTTTACTGCATCACTATTGTTGAAGACTCCCACATGATGAGTATGGGTTTGCCTTTTTCTTTTTTAAATTCCTCAATGTTTTGTTATCTAGGTATGTCCAAGCTTATCTGTCTGAATGATCCTTATTTAGCTTCTCAGGATCTCTTTTTCCTGGTATGCGCAGAATCCTGCCCCAGTGTTCATTTATTTGGATGATTTGGATGGTGTCACTTGTCATGTGGTTCTCCCTTCCAATGCCCCCATTCATTGTGTTGAGGGGCCATCATGTGCTTCAAAAGAGGATGCAAAAAAAGCCGCTTCTCTTCTAGCATGCAAGAAGCTGTATGAGTTAGGTTCCCTGATGGACCATCTTTTGCCAACGCAAAAGGAGAAGATTGAAATATTTTTAGAAAATCTACATGATAAGCTTGTAAATTCTAGCGGTACAGGTTCTTTTTATGTCCATTAAGCTCTTTCTCTTATTACTTTAGTTGGTTCTTTTGAATGACCATGATGCTACATTTAGATGACTTCTCCAGAGCAGAGCTTCATGAAACAATAGTACCTTCTGCACTTCAAATGGACTGGAGGGGATCTGCTTCTCATCTCACATTTCATTTTTATCATATGATCTTTATTCCTAAGCCAAGGGATTGGTGCTATAGAAGATTTGGGCACCTTTTGGCACTTCCTCTTCCCAAAGAAGCTGAAGATATGCAAGTTGACCTTCATCTTGCTCGTGGTAGAATTGTGGAAACAATACTTATCCCATCTGGGGTAATTTCATTTAGTGAAACTGAGGTAAGCCACTTCCAGGTAGAACAGACTATGAATTTATATTTACCCATTTTCATATTTCCTTATTTTGTAATGTGGACAGAGGGTGGAAGGTGGGAGATTTCAAGAAATGTGCCTCAAACTCATGCTTGACAGGTCAGGGGTTAGAGATGACTATGTTCAATTGGGTAAGCATGATTCATGCCAATTGAGCTCTTCAACATACTATTTGATGCTACCTCTTAAACAAGTTGAAGATACTGATGATCGATTGACAGTAGACGGGTCATTTTGGATTTTGTCAATGTTGAAACGGTAAAAGCGAGTAGAGCAAGAACAAACACAGATGTAACGTGGAAAAACCCTCAATTAGAGGGAAAAAACCACATATGAGGAGGACTGGTGCCCACTAGCAACCAGACACTCTCTCTCTTAGATTTTCATTCACACTGAAATTAGGGTTTACAATGATATAGTGCCTAAATAAGAGCACACTGGACCGGGTCGAGACCTAGACCTGAACACTAAAACGCTTCAACACTCCCCCTCAAGTTGGGAATACATATCAAACATGCCAAACTTGGATACTTTTCGCTCAAACAAAGTAAAAGGCAGGACTTTTGTCACACCCTAACCTTTTTTTACCCTCAAACACTTTTTTTTTAACATAAAACATTGAAGTGTGACGACACAACAATTCAAAAGAGGGAGCTATGCCATTCAAAATAATGGGGCGAACTTTCATTTATATAACAATTTTGATTCATACAAAATCACATCTAAGTGTATGACAAAAATGCTCCAAAATATATAATTGATGTCTAACAAAAACAAGACATCAATACAATCAAAATAAGACGTGCCGGCACTACAAAAGACCCAAAACCTCCCCAATAGGACGTGAGTGAAGCCATCTGATCAACCTGCTGCCCCGGTTATGCCAAAACCTGAAAAAAGAAACAACTAAATACTTAGCCTTCACAGTATGGCAACAAATAGGGCTCAAATATGAGAATATACAATCATAAAACAAATCATCCTCATGTCGTGTCAGGGCATAGTCACATTATTTACCAAGAAGGCCACTCAATGGCCAAGATAACACCATTTCGATTCACACACACACCAATCATATACTTCCATTTTATTAGCTTTAGTGAATTGACAGTTTCTATGGGTGCAAAAACAGGCACGTGCATACCATGGGAGGCCCATATCCGAGAGACAACCCCCGTGGTGGCCCATAACAGTATGGATCCATTCATCCGCTGCAGCGGTAGAGCACTCATCCATGGATGTGTGAATTCCAAGGAGATATACTCAGCCATCCCTAAGACACCCAGGTTGGGAAGGCGGGAGCCCAACGCTCCAAGCACATCACACAACAATACCCTGGGGCGTTGCACCGCCTACGCTTCGAACAGGCGAGACCAGTGGCGAAAACGGGATGTCTCCCAAACACATAGCTACATCCCATTGGCTTCTCTTCTCTTATTCTTTCATTATTATCATTATAATAGCACATTCACAAAATGACTGGCTAACTCATGAGGTTGGTACACTTCACGAGTGCACCCACACCTCCAATTGCCTTCACACGAGGACTACACATAACATTAACAGTCTTAGCTAGCCGTCATAACAATACGGGTACAACTACCCTTCAATTCATTCATTTGCATTATTGTCCACGGCAATGCATATGCATCAATTCACAGTATTCACATTCATAAGCACTCACATCTTATCAAACACATCATTCACATCTTTCAAAACTTAACCAAATCTCAAAAAGTAGTCTCGATCCGTGATGGCTCGTAGCTGTCCTATGCAATTAGCATTCTATGATGCTCTTTAATGCACAATCAGGGTCGATGAGACACTCGACTCGATACCCCACCTCATCTGTCCTAAACAATTATCAATTCTAGCATGCACATGTAATTGCATAACAGTTTTCAAAACGAGTTTCTAATAGTTTTCCAAAACAAAACTTGTCACATGACAAATCATTCACAACAAGACTGGCTCTTTCATGAGGTTGGTTTACTTCACGAGTGCACCCACACCTCCAATTGCCTCCACACGAGGGCTACACATAACATTAACAGTCTTTTATAGCCGTCATAACAATACGGAAACAACTACCCTTCAATTCATTCAATTGCATCATTTCCCATGACAATGCATATGTAGCAAATCACAACATTCACAATCACACCCATCAGTCATATCTTTCAAAACTTAGCCAAACCACGAAGAGTAGTCTCGATTCGTGATTGGCTCGTAGCTGTCCTAGGCAATTATCATTCTAGGATGCTTTTTAATGCACACTTGGGGTCGAGGAAACACTTAACTCGATACCCCACGTCATCTGTCCTACGTAGTTATCAATTCCAGCATGCACATGCAATTGCGTAGTCATTTAACAAAAAAATTACGTAGTGATTAAACAAAAAACAAAACTAATCACATACATTCCATCTTATGCATACATTCATTCAAATACATTACAGTCATCCAATCACATCATAATCCGAGGATCCAACGATCCTGGACACACATTCACAAATTGGCCCCAGGCAGGGATTTACCTGGAATGCCGCCATACCTATTGCGTGTCCACTAAACACCTTGAACTACAACCCACGTTGCTCAAGGCCTACTTGACATGCCCGGTGTACCTGCAAACATAATCAAATGGTAAGTTCTTTACTCGTTTCGCTTTACAATGTATACAAGTAGAAAATATAACTAGTGAAGCATGTCATCGCCTCAAGAGGGTGTCGACGGGTGGTGTCGACCTACAAGCCCTCCAATAGGCCTCCTCCCAACTTCTTGACGTTGCCCCTAAACATCAAAACTCAATGCTTCGATCAATCCATCACTAACACATTTCTCATTAACTTTCTTTAGTTGAGGCGTCTTCCCGCAAGCTCACCCAACTAACATATTCTTTCTCCAAATAATGCCAAGATACACCCATTCACAAAAGCATGCGCCACGCGCTTACTAAGACGGTTCTAAATCTTCTCACCCACATCAAATCTCTACCATGTTTTCCTATTGCTTCAAAAATCAACACATCATACTAGAAAAACACTTATACACATAGATCATCGTCTTCTCAACATAGTCATAAACTTTCCCAAAATAGTAAAGTCGCTAACATGCACCCCTAATCATCAAATTCTAAATTCTAGTATGCTCAAACAATAATTATACATGCTCTAATAGAAAATAATAGTTGATTTAGGCTTGGTTAAGCCTTGCTAACCCCAAAATTAGAGCCAAGACTGCTGCAATCCTCTCAGCAGCCACCCCATGAGTTCAAAAGGCCCCCAAACGGCTAGAATCATGCAATGCGACCACCACAACGCCTTCAATTTGCTGTTATGAAGAGAAAAGATGCACGCCCACCCCCAAACTGCAATTCCGATCCAACAGCCACAGCTAGTGAGAGAAAGTAAAACTGTGCTCAAGAGGAGGAGTTCGGCTAAGGAAATGGTTCTGTTGGGGGAGGCAGGGAACAACGAGGGAGAGGGAAGCTGGAACTGAGAGAGACCACGAGAGAAAAGAGGGAGACGGCCAGTGAGAGGGTGCTGATGGTGAGGGAAGAGTCTGCGCAGGAGGGAGGAGGAGAAGAAGGACGAGGAAGGAGGAAGAGGCGAAGAGACGTCAGAGGCTTACCCGCGCCACTGCTGTTGTCCTCGTCGCCGTCCTGCAACACCTTCGTCTTCTTCTTCTTCTCTACGCTGGCATGAGAGGCAACCAGGAGAAAGACGGGGGAGAAGAGGGAAAGGCGAGGGAGAAGAGCCCACGCGTCGGGCTCCTTCACGCAAGCGGGTTCGGGTCTGGGCCTGGACCTGACCCGGCCCACCCAAAAAGTCAAGTATTACAGCTTTAGTTAGAACATCAGCAATTTGGTCTTCAGACTTCATGTATGGTAAGATTAATTCTTTAGCATCAATCCTCTCATGAATGAAGTGACGGTCAATCTCCACATGCTTTGTTCTATCATGTAGCATAGGGTTGTTGGCTAAGTTGATTGCAGACTTGTTATCACAGTACATCCTCATTGGTCCTTTAGTCTCTATTCCAATATCAGTCAACAATATTTTCAGCCACAGTAATTTTGACACTCCTGTAGCAATAGCTCTATACTCAGCCTCTGCACTAGAACGGCAACACACATCTTGTCTCTTGCTTCTCCTGACAATAAGGTTTCCTCCCAAGTAGACACAGTACCCTGAAGTAGACCTTCTAGTATCAGAACATTCTGCCCAGTCTGCATCGAAATACCCTTCGATCACAGTAAGCCCTTGTTTCACATATAAGAGCCCTTTGTCAGGATTCCTTTTCAAGTAACACAAGATTATGTCCACAGCCTTTAAGTGTGCATCTATAGGGGCATGCATGAATTATGTGTCTGATCTTAAGCAGCTGGCCTGGGCAATCTGACAAGCACTCACAGTAAAATCTGGACCAAACATGTCACACCCCAACCCTTTTGACCATCAATTTTTTTTTCTAAACATAAAACATTGAGGTACAACAACACAACAATTCAAAATGAGATGAGCCAAACAATTCAAAACAATGGGTCAAACTTTCATTTATATAACAATTTCAGTTGCTAGAAAATTACATCAATGTGTATGACAAAAACGCTCCAAACCATATGATTGATGCATAACAACAACAAGACATCAATATAACCCAAAACACGACGCGTCGGCACTACAAACGACCCAAAACCTCCCCAGTAGGATGTGAGTGAAGCCATCTGCTCAACTTGTTGCCCCGAGTCTGCCAAAACCTGAATAAGAAAAACAACTGAAGGCTTAGCCTTCGCAGTATGGCAACAAGCCAGGAAAATCCCAAACCCTCTTAGGTAGGCCTCAATTATGAGAACAATCATAAAAACAATCTATCATCATGTCGTGTCAAAGCATAGCCACATCATTTGCCAAGAAGGCCCCTAACATAAACCACGACATGTAAAGGCCACTCAATGGCCACAGTAACACGTTTTCAATTCACATGCAAGGCATGAACAAACATATCATTTCATTCATAACATTCCCATGCATATCAATCATATACATTTCATTTCATTAACCTTAGTGAATTGACAGTTCCTGTGGGTGCAAACACAGGTACGTGCACACAGCGGGCGGCCTACAGCCGAGAGACAACCCCCGTGGTGGCCCAGAACAGTATGGATCCATTCACCTGCTGCAGCGGTAGAGCACTCATCCATGGATGTGTGAATTCCAAGGAGAGATACTCAGCCTTCCCTAGGACACCCAGGTTGGGAAGGCGGGAGCCCAACGCTCCAAGCACAACACACAACAGTACCCTAGGGCATTGCATCGCCTGCACTCCGAACAGGCGAGACCAGTGGCAAAAGCGGGACGTCTCCCAAACACATTGCCACAACCCACTGGCCTCTCATTTCTTATTCTTTCATTATTATCATTACAATTGCACATTCACAAAATGACTGACTAGCTCATGAGGTTGGTTCACTTCACGAGTGCACCCACACCTCCAATTGCCTCTACATGAGGTCTACATATAACATTAACAGTCATAGCTAGTCGTCATACAATACAGGTACAAATACCTTTCAATTCATTCATTTGCATCATTGCCTGTGGCAATGTGTATGCAACAAAACACAACATTCACATCAATTATCACATCAGTCACATCAATTATCACATCAATCACTTCTTTGAAAAACTTAGCTAAACCATAGAGAGTAGTCTCGATCTGTGATTGGCTTGTAGTTGTCTTATGCAGTTATCATTCTAGGATGCTTTCTAATGCACAATTGGGGTCGAGGAGACACTCGACTCGATACCCCACCTCATCTGTCCTAAACAGTTATTAATTTTAGTATGCACATTAACATTTTCAAAACATGCTTCTAATAGCCTTTCAAAACAAATCATATCATATATCAAACCATTTGCATGCATACACACATTCGTTCAAAACAATCAATCAATCGCATCACAATCCTAGGATCCAACGATCCTAAGAACACACATTCACACATTTGCTCAGGCAGGGATTTGCCTGGAATGCTGCAATACCTGTCATGCGTCCTCAAAATTCTTCAAAATGCCTCGAGCTTCGAAATTGGTCGTTCAAGGTCTACGGGACGTGCCCGGTGTACCTGTAGACATAACCAAAAGATAAGATTTCTACTAGTTACTTTTACGATCCAAACAAATATAAAACAAAATCATTGAGGCACATGTCATCGCCTCAAGAAGGTGTCGACGGGTAGTGTCGACCTACAAACCCTCCAATAGGCCTCCTCCTAACCTCTTGACGTTGCCACCAAACGTCAAAATTCACTGTTTCGATCAATCCATCACAGCCCAATTCTCATTTAATTTCTTTAGTCGAGGCGTCAACCCCATAATCATATCCAACGTACATATGTTTTCCCCAATTAACTCTAAAATACACCCATTCACAAAAGCATGTGCCACGTGCTCACTGAGACGGTTCTAAATCTTCCCCACAACATCACAATCTCTACCATGCTTCCCTATTGCTACGAAAATTAACACCTCAAGCTTAAAAGATCAATATATACATGAATCATCGCCTCTCCAACATAATCCTAAACTTTTCTCAAAAAGTGAAGTCACTAACATGCATCCTTAAACATCAAATTGTAATTCTAGCATGCTCAAACAATAATTATACATGCTCTAATAGAAAATAACAGTTGATTTAGGCTTGGTTAAGCCTCGCTCACCCCAAAATTATAGTCTAGACTGTTGTAATCCTCTCGGCAGCCACCCCACGAATTCGAAAGGCCCCCAAAGGGTTAGAATCCCTAAATGCCGCCACCACCAACGCATTCACCTCACTGCTATGAGGGGAAAGGTGCGTTCCCAAGCTGCACATTGACCAAAAGGCCATAAATGAGTCAAAAATTGACCAAAGGGAGTTCAAAAAGGGGTCTATCATTACAAGAGGCCCTCGGTGGTGGTGTGGGAAGCTGAAAACGAATGGGGAAAAGGGCGCTGGCAGAGAGGAGAGACAGAGAGAGGGTTTGGATAGAAAAGGGGAAAATGGCAGTGAGGGTGAGAGTGCATGAGAGAAGAGAGAGCAGGTGCGAGTGTGAGAAGGGGGGGGGGGCTGACGACGAGAGGATGAGATGGGACATGAGCTGCCGGCTGAGAGTTCGAATCAGGGAGGGAGACGGTAGAGAAGAGTTGGGATAGAGGAGAAGACGACAGAGAATAGTAGGGGAGAGAAAACAGAAGGGATCGAGAGAATGTGAGGGTTTACCGTAGCGCCATCACCCTTCACCTCTGCCAGTTCCTCAACTGCTGCCGCCGCTAATCACCCTGTCGCCACTGCCACTCCTTCTGCCTCCTGTTTCTCTCTGTCGTGCGAACCAGCGATAGACGAAGAAGAGGGAGATGGCTGAGGAAGGCGAGGGAAAAGAGTTCCCTCGCGCCATGGGCTCCCCTTGCTAGTGGATTCAGGCCTGGGTCTGGACCCGATCCGGCCCACCTACAAAAACAACGAGTGTTACAAAACATGTCGACTGCAAGGATCAACAATGTAATAGATGAAGCATGTTCTCATAGCAGAAATGCAACCAAGAATGGCCCTATGACTGCCAAAGTTTTCAGTGTTGTAATTGCAACAAGTAGTTTGATCATCAACTGCTAGACTAGCAATCTATCAAGTTTTCACATTTGACGGATGCAAAGGCTCTGCAATCCTAGCTGCTTTTGAGGATGACATTACTGATGGAGTCGACCTACTGTCCCTCTCGCTTGTGACCAAGTGAGCAAGGACACTAGCATGAATAAGAAATATCGAGATAACAATACAGGATAAGCAACTGATAAAGAACTAGCAAGGGAGCGGCACCTCAAAAAAAAAAAAAAAAAACCATTGATGCCAAAATTCATGACACATATTTAACTAGTATTTGTGTGTGAGCAATGTACAAAACCATCCACATAATCTAAATGAACACGGTCGGCTGCATCGACATATACTACTAGCTAACTTATTTGATCGGTTGACATCCCTAATTAATAGGTACACTTATCATTTTCGCTGCATAATCTCATTTTAATGTGCACATGCAATTTAGTATTTCAACCGCTATAAAATTGATCATATAATATAAGTTTGGATGTAATCTTTGTATTACTAAGAAAGTGCATGGAGTTATTTGATGTATTATAAATGCTTCATTTTACATGGTTTTTGCTTCCCACCTCTGTTAGCAAACCGTCTCGATCGGAACCCCTCTTTCTTCCCCTCCCAACTCCCAAGCTTACTCCGGCTCTTTGATCGAAAATGTTCACGTGAAAACAAAAAACTGACGTGGAAAGGGGAAAAGGGAAACGCTTCTGGACTGTGGATCCAAGTGTACCATTGCCATAGTGATTTCCTTGGGGATCGACCGCAACAATAGGCCAACTTTGTTGTAGTGTATGATGGGAGATTTCCCTCATGCATATACAAAAACAATATGCCCTAAACACGATCGTGTTCCTGCTAAATCATTGAAACAAAAACTTTAACTTAAGCAGAAGCGTACCTGAATCCATCTGAAGTGCACGGACGGTAGATCGTAGTAAGATCTTCCAGAGTCTGTGCGGTGCACGTGAGGTTTCTCTCAGATGGGGAAGATACAACCCTAGAAACCAATGTTTCAAGCAACCATTGCACGACCCCAGGGACTACTACCCTTTTATATCAAGAGCAATTACAGATTCAACCCATCAAAGAGTCCATAATTGCGTATAGGTATCTATACATTACAAAATTACCTCATACCATATAAAATGACGTAATATCCCAAAATGCAATCACTTAAGCAGATATTTACATTAAGACAGCCATAATGTCTGAAATTTCTCATAGATATATGCTGGCTCACCAAATGATCCTTACAATCTCCCACTTGGGCCAAATATGTCTTTATACATTCAAGCATTACATAAAACCTTAGGAGCTCATAACTGCTATTTTATTAAACGTCATTTTTACCAATCTCGTCCATGATTATATCAACACAGAACCAGAGCGGCTTTCGCTATATTAAAATTAGCTAAACCTTCAATGATCACAAATGTTAACACAATCAATGACATAGATCTGATATGGATGTATAGCATGAGAATTACATGTAATGTGATTACAACATGTCTATTCTCAATTGGTCCAACTTTAAAACTTTATGGAGATCAAAAATACAAACACAGATGTAACCAAAGAACTTTGAACTTTATTCTACATAAAGCTGAATATGTGTCTATACATAAGAACAAATACAATACAAACTCCCACTAAACCAGCACATCATTCAAAGGTAACACCCCCATACGAACAACATGTTCATGAAAGACCTTAGGTGTTAAACCTTTAGTAAGTGGATCAGCAATCATAGAGTTTGTCCCAAGATGCTCTAAGGACACCTGACCATTCTGTATCATCTCTTTAACAACCAAAAACTTAATGTCGATGTGCTTCAACTTTGACAAACTGCGGCTATTATTAGAGTACATAACTGCTGAATTATTGTCACACAATAAACTTAGTGGTCTTTCTACACCATTCATATTGCACTACCCCGTGACAAAATTCCATAACCATAAAGCATGATTGGATGCCTCGTAACATGCTATGAATTCTGCTGCCATGGTTGAAGTAGCTACAAGTGTCTGTTTGACACTTTTCCAAGATATAGATCCTCCAACCAATATAAATACATAGCCTGAAGTGGACTTGCGACTGTCTTGGCATCCAGCAAAGTCAGAATCTGAATACCCAATGATCTCCAACTGATCTGACTTTATGTATATGAGCATAATTTTTTTTGTTTTTTGTAAGTACCTCAATACTCTTTTGGCTGCTTTCCAATGATCAATACCTAGATTACTTAAGTATCTGCCTAACATTTCAACGATAAATGCAATATCCGGACGAGTATAGACCTCAACATACATAAGGTTTCCCACAACAGACGAATGGAGAATCCTTTTCATTTCCTTAGATTCAATTTCACTTTTAGGGCACTGTTTGAGACTAAACTTGTCTCCTTTAGCAACTGTAGTATCTCCTGGTTTATAATCCTTTATGTCATATCGCTGAAGCACCTTATCAATGTTGGCCTTTCTTGATAATCCAAGAATACCTCGAGAATGATGTCGAAATATTTGGACCCCAATACAAAAGATGTATCACCAAGATCCTTCATGTCAAACTTTGTTGACAAAAATTTCTTAGTTTCATGCAATATACTCACATCATTATTTGCCAGCAATATATCATCGATATGTAAAACCAGAAAGATAAATTTACTCCCACTGAACTTTTGGTATACACATTCATCAACCATATTAGTCTCGAAGCAAATGAAACTATAACTTGATGAAATTTGTAATTCCACTGACGGGAAGCTTGCTTTAGACCATAGATGGATTTCTTGAGTTTGCAGATCATTTTCTTTGCATCCCCTGAAACAAAGTTTTCTGGTTGTACCATATATATCGTTTCATCAATGTCTCTAATTAGAAACACTGTTTTTACATCCATCTGATGCAGCTCTAAGTCAAAATGAGCCACAAGTGTCATTATAGTCCTGAAAGAGTTTTTCAACGAAACTGAAGAGAAAGTCTATGTATAATCAATGCCTTCCTTTTGAGTAAAGCCCTTTGCGACAAGACGTGCCTTATACTTTTCAATGTTACCTAATGAATCCCTCTTGGTTTTAAATATCCATTTACAACCAATGAGTTTCACACCTTCAGGCAATGGAACAATGTCTCATACGTCATTATCCATCATAGACTTTATTTCCTCATTCATGGCATCTATCCACTTATGAGATGTAGAACTCTTTATTGTTTGCTGGAGGTTAATAGAATCATCCTCCATTAAGCCCATATCAACATCATGTTCTTAGAGATAGACAAAATCATTTGAAATTGTATTTCTCCTCTCTCTAGTGGATTTCCTCAGTGGTACCTCTACTTGATTTTCTTGAGGTTGTTGAGTTTGTTCCTCAGTAGTTTGAATGTGGAGATCGTCTTCATTGCCTTCTTCTGAATATGTTGATGGAATAATGCTAGGAATAAAGACCTAACTATTGCTTTCAACATTGTATAAGTAGACTCATGCATCTCTTTAAAGGCAATGCTTTTAACCTGATCACCTCCCTCAAACTCAATATCCTCAAAGAAATGGCCATTTCTCGTTTTAAAGAAAGACTTACTGGATGAATTATAAATAACCCCTTGACCTTTAGAATATCCAACAAAGTAACAGCTAACCGTCTTAGAGTCCAGTTTCCTCTCGTTTGACATATATGGCCTCCCTTCAGCTGGACATCTCCAAATATGAAAATGCCTCATCCTAGGCGTTTTGTCTATTCATAATTCATATGGGGTTTTTGGTACTGCTTTTGATGGTACTCTATTTAGAATATAAGTTGCAGTCTTTAATGCCTCTCTCCAAAGGGACTCTGGTAAGGTAGAATGATTAATCATACTCTTTACCATATCCATAAAGTCTTGTTTCGTTTCTCAGCTACACCATTCATTCTGGGAGAACCCGGCATGGTGTATTTAGGGACTATACTACATTCCTCTAGGTACTTAGCGAAAGGCTCTGACATTGATCACCTGATCCATCAAATCTACCATAGTATTCAACACCACGGTCAGATCTAACAACTTTAATCATTTTGCCTAATTGATTCTCAACTTCGGCTTTAAATGATTTGAAAACGTCTAAGGATTGAGACTTCTCATGAATCAAATACAGGTAACCATAACAAGAATAATGGTCTATGAATGTAATAAAATATTGTTGTCCGTTCCAACAAGTCGTAGGGAATGGACCACAAACATCCGTATGAATCAGTTCCAAGACGTCTGAAGCTCTACTTGCACCTGTTTTCTTAATGTTTGTTCATTTTTCCTTTATACATTCAATGCAAACATTAAAGTCTGCAAAATCAAAGGACTCAAGAATTCCATTTGACATAAGCCTTTTTATTCTCTTTTCAGAGATATGTCCTAAGCGCATATGCCACAACATAGCAGAATTCTCATTGGCTAATTTTCTTTTAGTATCACTAGACGTAACATGCAAGGTTTTATGACATGAAGCAACCGTATCAAACAAATAAATGTTATCGCTACCAAACAAAGAACCAGTGACTATCAAATTTGAGTGCAGAAACAACTTAAATTTAATATCTCCAAATGAATAATAATAACCTAATAATAACCAAATTTGTCTGACAAGGAAATAGAAACCAAATTCCGTCTAAAAGACGGTACTACATAAGTTTTTGTCAAATTCAAATAACAGCCAGTCTTTAATAATAACCAAAAATTTGCTATGGCTTCAACCTTTACCTTCTTGCCATTGCCTATGTAGAAATATGTAACGGAAGAGAGAAACAGAGAAGAAACACACGATGTACGTGGAAAACCTTAAAAAGAGGTGAAAAACCATGGAAAAGCTCTAACCTAGGGGCAAAACCGCAACCCTAGGAGAGAGAAAATTATATCAACTTAATCAACAAATTTACAATAGGTGGAGATTATAAGAGAGAGAGGTAGAGAGCCTGCCTAGGGTACCGAGCCAGCCTCGGTATCCGTGTCCATGGGGACCGGGTCCATATCCGGACCCGGTTCCCTATTACAAGTTATTTTAACACTCCCCCTCAAGCTTGGCATACATGTCGAACATGCCAAGCTTGCTAACATTCTTTTAAACAAATTTGCCAACAATACATCTTTATTGTATATGATTTTGCACTACATGATCCCTGTTAACTGCGTCTTCCCTAGTTATTGCTGTGAGCCTGTGATATATCGTTTCATGAGAGGATTCATCTATTTTGAATGTATTTTGAATTATGATTTATGAATATGATGATATGTTATTCTGTTTGTTTGTAATTTTTGATATAGATATGTGCAAATATATTTTTCTGCATTTTTTGACATATATATATGTGTGTATGTGCGGCCGTACCCCTGTACCCATATTTTTTGAAAATGGTTCGTACCCGTACCAGTACCGGCACCCGTACCCGTACCCATGTGACATAGCATTCAACTTTTATATCCAAGAACGTATTCTCTTTCGTCTCCTTCAATTTGTTACAAAAGCATGACAACATATCGCCCCTATGGAAGGATGACATTTTCCCCTACATAACCTGCTTGGTGCACTATATCGCTTTATGTAATGCTGTTTAAAATTTTTTCTGTTTCTCTTTTGGTTTGGTGAGGTTTACTCTCCCAATTCAGTTTAGAATGTCTATTGATTATGTACCATTTGGTTGTCCTTCGTTTGCTCCTTTTAGACCAATGACCTCCCACCACAACACCTCCTCCCCCACCCCCCCCTATTAAAAATTTGATATCCAGATCAACAGTTTTAAAAGTTGAATTGTAAACAACCAACTCATGTTAATGTTAATCTTTCACCTATGTAGCAATTAATCACATCTACAATGATCCTAATCACTATATAAATAGGATTAGAGCCTCCCCAGTTGTGACACAGCAGTCCTCTTATCCTCATTTGTAATCATCTCTTCTTGTAACCTCCTCTATCTTAAAATTGTTCTTTCTTCTCTCTTTCCCTGCTCAATACCCTAACAAACTAGTATCAAAGCTTTGGTTCTTTCCAACAGAGGTTCCCTTCAAGCACCACAAATTATTTTCTACAATACATCCCTCTTTCACTAGTTAAAAACTCTTTTATCATCACCCTTTCCATCCAACAGCGGTAGCAAGTGGAGAATAGGTATTTTGACAACCCTAGTACTGAACCGCTGGATTACCTGTCATTGTCAACAAGCTGCACGTGAGAGAGAGAGAGGAATAAGGGCCTTAGACTTCACGTCTGCCCCCTCCCATTAACTTATACAAATTACAATTTTGTGTTACAAATAAATTACACAAAACAATAAGAAAAACTACAAGTATGCCACCGCTCACATTATAAGTGGCGTGTGGAGAAAGTGGGTCGGATCTGACTTGACCCGGCCCATATCCAAACCATATCTTAACAGCCCCTCTCAAATTGTGCATGAGGTTTGACCATGTACAACTTGTTCTTCAATTCCCAGAAATGTTGCCCCGTAAGACCCTTGGTAAATAGATCAGCCACTTGTTGAGACGTGGGTAGATATAGACAGTCTCATCGAGATCACCGTACAAAAAAATATTTTTGACATCAAGCTGATACATGTGCTAGTCATGGTATACAGCCATAGAGATGATAAGACGAATGGTCCCCAACTGAGCAACAGGAGAGAAAGTCTCGAAGAAATCAATCCTGTAAGTCTACGTGTAGCCCTTAGCAACCAACCGAGCTTTGTATATTTTCATAGAACCATCAGAATTATATTTCACTATGAATACCCACTTGGAGCCAACAATGTCACAACCAGGAGGAGGATCAACAAGTTCCCTAGTGTTTCGCTGAACTAATGCATCCATCTCTTCTTGCATAGCTTGTCTCCATTGGGTATCTAATAAGGCATGTTGGTGACAAGTAGGAATTGCATGGGCCGCCAGAGCTTGAATAAATTGTTGCATATTTTTACCAGCACCGTCAGTAGAAACAAAATGAAATATAGGATGCAGAGTACATTGTCGCTTGCCTTTACGAAGAGCAATAGGTAAGTCCTGACAGAGATCAGATGGACTAGGTATACTCACTTCAGATGTACTTACCTCCTGAGAAGCAGTTGGGGAAGGATCATGAGAAGGGTCCTGTCGACGTGTGTAGACCAGGGGAAGATCACGAAACTTGGACACTACAACGGGAGAATCCCTAGAAGGAGACTTTTAAGGGAATGACTCCAAAGGAATATGAGGAATAGGTAGTGGGTAAGATGATAATGACATCTCAGTAGAGTTAGGTGAGGAACTATAATAAGGCTGAGACTCAAAGAATGTCACATCCGCACTGATATACTCCTTTTGAGTCAATGAGTCTGTAGAAATATGCAACTTAAGAGAGAAACAGAGAAGAAACACACGATGTACGTGGAGAACCTCAAGAAGAAGTGAAAAACCATAGAGAAGCTCTAACCTAGGGGCAAAACCGTAACCCTAGGAGAGAGAAAATTAATTCCACTTAATCAACAGATTTACAATAAGTGGAGATTATAAGAGAGAGAGGTAGAGAGCCCTAGGGTACTGAGCCAGCCTCGGTATGATCACCTATTACAAGATATTCTAACACTCCCCCTCAAGCTTGGCATACATGTCAAACATGCCAAGCTTGCTAACATTCTTTTCAAATTGAGATGTACATAGGACTTTAGTTAAGACATCTACAACTTGGTCTTCAGACTTCATATAAGGTAGGATCAATTAATTTGAATCTATGCGTTCCTGTATGAAATGGCGATCTATCTCCACATGTTTGGTTCTGTCGTGAAGAACAGGATTATTAGCTAGGTTGATCTCAAACTTGTTGTCACAATACATCTTCATCTTCTCTTTCATTTCAACCCCAATATCTGCTAGAGGAATCTTTAGCCATAACATTTCTGTAACCCCCATGGCAACTGCCCTGTATTCTGCCTCAGCGCTGGATCTAGAGCAGACTTCCTACCTTTTACTCCTCTATACCACCAGGTTACCCCCTAGGAAGATACAGTACCCTGTGGTAGACCTTCTAGTATCTGTGCACCCTGCCCAATCAGCATCAGAGTATCCTTCAATATTCAGTTGGTCCTGCTGAGTATACAGTAACCCTTTCCCTGGGTCATTCTTCAGGTACCCCAACACTCTTTTTGCACTTTTCCAGTGACAATTAGTAGGAGCATGCATAAACTGACTCAACACATTTATAACATAAGTAATATCAGGGCGAGTAAGAGTAAGATAAATGAGCTTACCAACCAGCCTCTGATATCGTCCTTTACCTTCCCCATCCAGGATATCACCAGTTTTGATACTTATCTTTGTACCAGACTCCATTGGGGTTAGAAAGGACCTGCATCCCAGTTTACCCATCTCCTTTAGAAGATTCAGAGTGTACTTTCTTTAGCTCATAACAAGTCTTGTCTCTGATCGAGCAATCTCTATTCCCAGAAAGTACCTTAATTTACCCAGATCTTTAAGATCAAATTCAACAGCGAACCTCTCCTTCATCTTCCTTTTCTCTTCTTCGTCGTCACCTGTGACAATCATATCATCAACATATACAAGAAGAAGGCTCACCAGACCATTTCTCTGCTTAATGAATATGGTGTGATCACTGTTTCCCTGTTTGTATCCATTAGTCTTCATTACTACCCTCAGTCTTTCAAACCATGCTCTAGGAGATTGCTTTAGTCCATACAAGGCTTTCTTGAGATGACAACATTTTCCGCTTTGGGCATACCCAGGGGGCATACTCATATAGACCTCTTCCTCTAGATGGCCGTTCTGGAATGCATTCTTGACATCAAGCTGGTCCATGCTCCACTTCTTTTGCACTGCTAGTGCTAAGATGACCCTCACTGTCTTCAGTTTAGCAACAAGAGCAAAAGTCTCAAGATAATCAATTTCATATTTTTGACTGAACTCTTTTGCCACCAAGCGAGCTTTATACCGTTCCACAGTACCATCAGGTTTGTACTTCACATTAAACACCCACTTGGAACCAACTAAGTGAGTCCCCTTGGGAATATCAACCACTTCCCAAGTGTTGTTCTTTGCCAAGGCATCTATCTCATCTGTCATGGCCTTTAGCCTTTTAGGATCCTCTTTAGCATCTTCCACACACCTGGGAATCACAGACATAAACAAGGAAGTAATAAAACATTTGTAATCCTTGATGAGTTTTGCATATGAAACAAATCTATGAATGGGGTGAGAAGTACATGACCTGGTTCCCTTACGCAAGGCTATGGGAAGATCTTCATTTAGTGGACTTGGTTCATTCGGGGAACTCATAGGATTGGGATTGGTTGCATCAACATCTTCAAGCACATCTTTCTTCTTCCTGGTGTACACCTGGCCAAACAAATGATCACGGGCAGTGGGCTGTTCATCCCCAGAGCCCCCTTCCACATGACTGTCTCTATCACCTCTGACTGTGTCTGCCACACTATGACTAACCTTGTAGTTTAAGAAATCTATAAACTGAATCAACTGGTTTGAAGAATACTCTTCCACACTGTTGCCTATACACTCCCCCTGAAGAGGATTCACAGGAAAGTACACCTTATGTTCATGAAAGGTAACATCCCGGAAAACATAAATTTTGGAAGTGACAGGATCAATACATTTGTATCCCTTCTGAGTGGAGGAATACCCCAAGAAGACAACTTTGATTGACCGAGGGTCAAGCTTCTTGAGGGCAGGACTGTGGTCATGGACAAAACAAGTACACCCAAACACCCGAGGAGTAAGAAGCCAAGGGTTATGAGTGGGCATGAGCACAGAATAAGGGGAACGGCCATTCAACACACGAGTAGGCATACGATTAATAAGGTGGGCACTAGTGAGAAGAGCATCACCCCAGTAGCGCTTAGGAACGTGTCTATGAAACATAATAGCCTGGGTGACATCTAATAAATAGCGATTTTTTTGTTCAGCCACGCCATTTTGGGGAGGTGTGTAACTACAGGACGTCTCATGAACAATACTCTTGCTCCTCAAGAAGTCATCTAGGGATTGGGAGACATACTCTCGAGCATTATTAGTGCGAAAAGCCTGAACAGATGTCTGAAATTGGGTCTCAACAAATGCAACAAAATTTTTGACAATGATAGGAACTTCACTATGTTCTTTCAACAGGTACACGAACGTACAACGGGAGTAGTCATCAATAAGAGTCATAAATTAATGAAAACCACGACAAGTGGGTACCCGAAGGACCCCAAACATCAGAGTGAACCAAAGCAAACAGACGAGTGGTTTTATTGAAAAAAATATGGTACGAAGCCCTGACATGTTTAGCCAACTGACAAACTTCACATGTGAAAGAGTCACTAGAAACAGAAGTAAAAAGCCTTGGAAACAACTTCTTGATCAACTGGAAGGGGAGATGCCCAAAACGCTAGTGCCATCGCATAATGGTAGATCCGTCTTCTACGCCTGACAACTGTCCACTAGTGGCTGATATCAAGGCAGACGCAACTTGCACGGGCAGTCTGTAGAGTCCATCAATAACCGAACCAATCCCAATCTTCTTTCCCGTCACCAAATCCTGCAGGGAACAATGATCAACAGAAAAGATGATATTACAATTGAGTTCTCTGATAATACTGCTGACAGATAACAAGTTCACAGGAATATTGGGAACATGAAGAGCATTATGAAGATGATATTTATTCAACAAGGACAAACTCCATTTTCCAGCCACAGAAATAGAAGACCCGTCAGCCATAGACATGCGTTGCTGCCCTGAGGACAATTTGTATTCTTGAAACAGCTTAGGATCCCCTGTCATATGATGCGTAGCCCCACTATCAACAATCCAATCACCAAGTGAGGAATTACCTTGATCGCTTGTGGCAACAAGACCTTGAGCTAACTTAGCTCCCTCGGACGTGGAAGTTCCTTCTTGCGTAGTAGATAGCCGGCTGATATAAGCTTGCAATTCCTTGATTTGATCGGAGGAAAGCTTTGATTTTTCAACAGTTGACGAACTACCCTGACTAGAGTCAGGCACAGAAGAACCCCACCGACTAGAAGGAGGATGACCACGAACAAGTCTCTTCTCAGGATGAATATCCCAACAGAAATCCACAGAATGCCCCAACTTGTTACAATGACTACAACGTCGAACAGGACGCTGTCCAGTCCCTGAGGCACGGCTAACAAATGTTGAGGGGCAACTCCCATGGCAGGAGTCAATATGCATAACTTGGCGACGCTGCTCCTAGGATTCCACCCAGGCATACACCTCCTCAATCCCAGGGATCTCATCACAATTGAGAATTTGGCTCCTAATGGATTCAAATTCATCACGTAAGCCTCCAAGGAAATTAAAAGTTCGGTCCATCCATTCTTTTTTCCAGTACAAGGCATGATCAGAACCACAATGCCAATCATCATTCACATGGTAGTCTAGTTCCTCCCATTTAGTCTTCAGGGCTACAAAGAAAGATGCTACAAACAAGTCACCCTGTGTAAGAGAGAAGATGCTACGTTTGATTTGGTACGTATGCAATACTCTCTTCTTACGGCCATACATCCGCGCAAGCACAATCCACATGTCATATGCAGTCGACTTACGCAAGGTCAGAGGCTGAATATCGGCGGACACAGAACTAATGATCCATACTTTAACTTGACTATCTTCCAATGCCCAAGTCGCTCATCGCGGATCCGTTTTAGAAGGCGCAGGTTTCTCCCCAGTAATATAGGACAGGCGACCGCGGCTGGTTATCCCGATTTCTAGGGTAGCAGACCAAGAGAGATAGTTGTCTTTGTTCAGCCAGATGGAGGTGATTTGAACAGGCAAGTTCTCGCTCTTAGTATTACTGCCCGTGTCAAAGGCAACATCTATCTTGGGAGTCATCTCTTCTGCCATCACAAGCACCAAAGAGACGCAATACCCAACACAAGGAGACGCTGCACCAGTACCGGAGACAACAAACAAGAGGCGGCGGAGGCGGAAGAATCACTGGCGGCGGCGGGAAAAACTTGACGGCGACGGCGGTGGTGGAGAATCGCTGGCGGTGATGGCGACGGCGACGGTGACGCTGGAACAAACGACGGCAGTGGCGCTAGAACAGGCGACGACGATGGCTGCGCAAGGAGAAGCAGCGACGGAACAACGACGGCAGCTTCTAATAGAAACACCAGCAGCGGCGGAAACACACGATCACAGAGCAAATCCCACACGCGCTGGCTCTGATACCATGTAGAAATATGCAACGGAAGAGACAAACAGAGAAGAAACACACGATGTATGTGGAAAACCTCAAGAAGAGGTGAAAAACCACACAGAAGCTCTAACCTAGGGGCAAAACCGCAACCCTAGGAGAGAGAAAATTATATCCACTTAATCAACAAATTTACAATAGGTGGAGATTATAAGAGAGAGAGGTGGAGAGCCCCGCCTAGGGTACCGAGCCAGCCTCAGTATCCGCACCCATGGGACCAGGTCCATATCTGGACCCGGTTCCCTATTACAAGTTATTCTAACAGCCCATATAGATGAATCTTTCAGCATCATTTGGCGTTCGACAATTTAAGCAGTCTTGCATAGAGACACTTATGTGAGTAGTAGCACTTGAATCTACCTACCAAGTGTTCTTGGGTACTGAAGTTAAATTAACCTCAGATCAAACCAAAGTGAGAAGTGTACCTTTCCTTTCATGTCATGCATGATACTTAGTACGATCCTTCTTCATATGACCTTCACCCTTGCAAAATAATCTGTTTGATTGACATTCCTTATGTTTCTTTTGTTTTTTAATGGATGACCAGTCAACTGCAACTTCCTTAACAGTCTTTCTTTTCTTACTTATAAAATTCGAATCATTTAACTCAGGAATAGTATTCAAATTTGCAAATATCAAAGAAGCAGAACTCGCTATACAAAGAACAAAAAAAAAAAACAAACATGCTCACAATCAATACATGTACAAAGATGAAATAAAAAATATAAATAAATTTAAATACAGTGGCCTAAATCCCATCACAAGGTACCGGTGCAACATTAATATCCAATCTTTGGATTGAAATATTAACTATAAGTGGTATTCTTGGTCGACAATGAATATAGTTAATTAGCCATGTCAAATAATGAGCCTATCTTTAGATTGACTCATTATTTATATGAAAACCTAAAAAATTATCATATATTTCATTGCACTGTATACTTAAACCTGACCAAGCAACAATCCTCCTTTGCGTTGATCATTACCTGTATGGATTAAGTATACTATCATCTAATGTTCGAAAGAGGCAAATTCGTACAACAGATGTCACTTTGGCGACATAAAGTACAAACCTACTCATTTCGAACAATAGACATGACCAAATATTAAATTCATAGTCCAAATATTCATCTAAGCCACACCCACAATTTTAATAACATGCAAAACATGATACATATATTAAAATTCACATACAAAATTGCCTTACATTGAATCAAAAACCAAATGATTCAATGAAATAGGTCCAAAATAGTCTAAAATTTTATAAACCAGTTCCAAAATTGTGTTTAAGTGGGTCAAAAACTACTGAATCGGCCTTAAAATGGCTCGTATCGTTCTTAAACCGCAACTAAATCACCCACATGCCCCTAAATAAGGCTGAACCGATTTAAAAATTGGACGAACCGGTCAAAAATAAACTAAATCGGTTCCAAAACCCATTGAACTGGTTGAAAAATGGCTAAAATCAGTTCTAAAACTGAATGAACTGGTCTGAAAAGCCCTGAATAGGTCTAAAAATCAACTGAATCGGTTTTGAAAAGCATGAACCAGTTTGAAAATCAATTGAACCGGTCTAAAAAACAACTGAACCGGTCTGAAAAGGGTCTGAATTTGTTTCAAAAGGTATGAACCGGTTCTGAATCCAGTTGAATCGGTTGTAAACTTAATGAACCGGTTTTGTTTCAAAAACAAACCCTACAGATACGGGTCGGACCCGACCCTATCCTACTCGCTCGCTCGACCGCGCAAGCGGTCGCGGGTGTCGCCTCCACCGCTCGCCTGCCGAACGGCAGGCGGGCGGTGGTCTTCCACCGGCAGGCCACCCAACTTCATGGGTGGCCACCGGCTGGTGACTCCAAGACGGCCAGTCATCGCCCATCGAAAACCGATCGGAATCGACCGGTTTTCTTCCCGATTCAAGTCTGCCCCTTTCTCTTTTGTGTGTGGTTGAAACGGCACCGGCGAGCCTCCTTAGACGTTGGGTGGGCGCCGGTGGGTCGCATGGGCCTGTCCGGCGACACCTAGGTTGCCAACAGTCGCCCTTCGAAGGCCGTCGGTCCTCCTTGCCGTCGCCCCTCCCTGCCGTCCCCTTTTCTTTAATTGGCTGCAACAGACACTAGGGAGCCACCGGCAGGCCACCCAACTGCGTGGGTGGCCGCCGACTGTCGCCTTCCGGCGACCGTAGCCCGTCGATCCGGCCGTATGTGTCCTCATGCGGCTGCAACGGAAGCCGTCGCCCACACCAATTTTTTTTTTTTGAAAAATCATGCAGCCGAAGAAAGGGAACATCCGAAAGGGAAGATCACACAAAAATTCATCCAAAAAATCAACGATTCGACAATGAACATGGGCTCTGATACCAATTGATGGGAGATTTCTCTCATGCATATACAAAAACAATATGCCCTAAACAGGATCGTGTTCATGCTAAATCATTGAAACAAAAACTTTAACTTAAGCGCAAGCATACTTGAATCCATCTGAAGTGCACGGACGGTAGATCGTAGTAGGATCTTCCAGAATCTGTGTGGCGCACGTGAGGTCTCTTTCAGATGGGAAGAGACAACCCTAGAAACCAACGTTTCAAGCAACCATTGTACGATCCCAGAGACTACTACCCTTTTATATAAAGAACAATTACGGATTCATCTCATCAAAGAGTTCATAATTGCGTACATGTATCTATATATTACAAAATTACCTCATACCATATAAAATGACGTAATATCTCAAAATGCAGATACTTAAGCAGATATTTACATTAAGACAGCCATAATGTCTGAAATTACTCATAGACATATGTCGGCCCACCTAATGATCCTTATAGTGTATACCTATATTCTTATTAGCTCCTCTTTTTTCTTTTCTTTTTTTTAGTACATGGCTTATGTTAGGTCGTTTTTTAGTACATGGCTTATGTTAGGTTATGATATTTATGTTTATATTCTATCATTAAGGGAAGGCAATAACTAGGAGTAGAGAATTGGTGGTAGCTGCTATGGATCGAGGAGAACACGCTCTGAATTATGCACGGCTGATGTGTTTCATTTTGCAAACTAAAACATGTTTCCAGTTATGCCTGTATTCAACTCTTGTATGTGAATTTTGTTGGTTCTTCAATTTTTCTAAAATAGGGGGTTTTCTCTCATACAAAACACGCACAGGAATGCCCTCGAAGGAAGGAATGGGTTGCTGGTGGGGTGGAGTAGTTTCTACATGCCCTGCTGTTTATAATTTGGCATAATTGATGCATACATTTTTGTTCTTCTGTTAATTCCGATGCTTTGAGCTGTTTAGTTGTGGCTTTGCTGTTTGTGTTGCTTTCTGTATTGGGCAACTGCAATATTTTTTTGTAAATACTCTTCACTTCTTAATAGAGGCTGGAGAGAAGCTTGAGACCTAGCAGGTTGTTGTTGGACCAAACCTCTTACTCATGACCTGTTTTCATAATTAAGCAGAAAGTATAATTAAGCAGAAAAGGGGATCAGAGAGAGAGAGAGAGGGAGAGAGAGAGAGAGAGCTCATGACCTGTTTTCGTTATCAATATTAGGCGGCTGTCCGAATCAAAACGCTCGTCTTCTTGTGTGGATAGTCCAGAAAGACGTGCCAAAAAGTTAGGCAACGACAGCCTTTTCTTTTCTTTTTCTCTTTTGACGACCACTTTGTGGTGGAAATAAGGTCAACAAAAGTAAGTCGAGCGGCTGCTTGCAAGGACTAGTTAATGCTCCTGGACTCCATCCTAAGGTCAAGTTGATTGACTGAGACGACAAGTCCCGTGCACGAGACTCCTTCTCTTTCTCATCCCGCAGATCGAGTTACTGCACCAACAACCAGGCAACTAAGTGAATGTTTCTTACTATTGTTACAAATGGTAAATAAATCGGTGGTGACCACGCTTTCTCGGCTCTGTCAACCGCTAGTAGACTTCAAGAGTTGAGAGGGATGTGAGGCCTGTGATATCTATTTGTCAAGAGGCCGTATGCTCCATAAGAAGCTTCTTTTATTGTTGGTGGTGTCATGTTTCACGAAAGAAATTTAAACCCTGATTTGCTTGCTCAAGTGAAAGCTGATCTCCTAGTTATGGCTCTCAAAATACGCGTTTTTTGCCACACTAAAAATGCACCCATGACCTTTTCGATATTATGAAGAGTGTAAATATGGAGAGTTAATACAAAACACAAAGATATAAATGCCCTCGACCCAAGGCAAAAATTGTTGTCAACATCTTCCAAATTTCCTTTGTATCGGCTAAAACGTGACGCTCTCTCTTACTGCTTGTTTACGATGTTTACAAAAATGTTAACTAATTAATTTACCAAGCTCTGGTACCATGTGATGTAAGCATGTCTAAAAGACTTCCATATTATAACATTTCTTTTATGACCTCCGTTTGGAAATTTCGGCCGACTATCCCGTAGCAACGTTCCGTTTCGAAATTTCGAGGCACTTTCTTCTTCAAGGTGAAAACGACAAAAGCCAAGTCAGTCGTCGAAGTTGTTTTCATCGAAGCTTCGTTTCTAGTTCTGATATCCTGGCCTCCCTCCTTCCTCTCGGCCGGACCATGATTCGTCCCTAGCTACAAATATCAGCCGACTACCAGCAGCGTCCTCACTGCTACCACCATCACTCCAACAGCCTAGCTCATCGATCAACCACAGCAGCAGCAGCAGCAGCACCTGTTGCAATATGACTTCTGAACAAATAGTTGCAGTCCCAAAAATGGAGGATTCGCAAAGTTTGACGACCGCTGCAGCACTCGTGGCTGCTGCTCTCGTCTTGTGGGTAGTCCTCTTCCGTTCTCGACGCCGACTGACCCTTCCTCCAGGGCCGCGGCCATGGCCTATCATTGGCAACCTGAACCTCATAGGCGAGCTCCCCCATCGCTCCATCCACGCCCTCTCCCTCAAGTATGGCCCCCTGATGCAGCTCCGTTTCGGCTCCCACCCCGTCGTGGTCGCCTCCTCCGTTGACACTGTTCGGCTGGTCCTCAAGACTCAGGACATCACTTTCGCCTCCCGCCCAAAGACGGCCGCCGGCAAGTACACCACCTACAACTACTCCGACATCACCTGGTCGCCCTACGGGCCGTACTGGAGGCAGG
This sequence comes from Nymphaea colorata, assembly GCF_008831285.2. Lineage (NCBI taxonomy): Eukaryota > Viridiplantae > Streptophyta > Magnoliopsida > Nymphaeales > Nymphaeaceae > Nymphaea > Nymphaea colorata. Next base: position 5,939,611 of record NC_045147.1, on the reverse strand, counting down.
CGCGGCGGCTGTGCCTCATGGAGCTCTTCAGCGCTCGGCGCCTCGGGTCCTACGAGTACATCAGAGTAGAAGAGGTGGCCGCGCTGCTGAGGGAGCTCTGCGACGGCGCCGGACAGCCGGTAATGCTGAAGGACCACCTCTCGTCCGTCAGCCTGAACGTGATCAGCAGGATGGTGTTGGGGAAAAAGTACCTGGACGGCGACGAGGCAGCGTCGGTCGGATTCACGCCAGAAGAGTTCAAGCGGATGCTAGACGAGCTGTTCCTGCTCAGCGGGGTGCTCAACATAGGGGACTGGATCCCGTGGTTGGCTTTCCTGGACCTGCAGGGCTACGTTCGCCGGATGAAGGCTGTCAGTCGGAAGTTCGACAAGTTTCTCGAGCACGTGCTCGACGAGCACAACAACGCTAGGAGGGCAGGAGGTGAAGGGTACGAAGCCAAGGATATGGTAGGTCTGCTTCTCCAGCTCGCCGACGACCCCGACCTAGACGTCAATCTCACTCGCAGTGGTGTCAAGGCCTTCACACAGGTTTGCTCACATAATGCTCATTCTTTTCTCTTATCATCTCCTCTTTCAGTATTAATGTGAGCTTCTACCGTTTATTGGTGGAAGAGGAAGACTGAGCAAACCCGATTTTCTTCTTAGGCTGAGGTGTTTGTTGTCACACACAACACCATTCAAACCACTATTTCTGCTGAAATATTTTGTCTACGGTTTCGCTGGCAGCCGAAACCTCCACCCTTTTCTGGGATACCGAGAACTCGTGACAAAATTAGCTGCCAAACAGTCCCGGCCTGGTCAATTGAGCCAACCCATTGAGAATAACTATCAAGTTAGTTCATCTTTGAAAAAAAAAAAAGCCTATCATTTTGGTTTCATTAATTAGCACGACAAATTTTAACCGTGTAAGGCCTTGGGATTGGAGTACCATAAGACATGGCCGGTACTAAATAGGACCCACCATCACATGCCATGTTTCATTACCGGAGGGCATGGAACTCCGAGTACTTTCAGTTGAATAGTGAACCAATTCTCACAAATTAGAGCTGTAAACTGGGAAGCAACCCATAGGATTCGAATCCGTTTGGAACAAAAAAAATAGAGAGCTCAAGTTACCAAATATGCACTCCTGTTCCCAACATGGCAGGTTTGACTCTGTAAATGTATACACAGGTGGAGCAGGGAACCGGCCTGGCAGGGCCATGGCCCGCAACTGTGTTATTGGAAAAAAAAGAAAAAAAAAGAAAAAAGATAACTGTGTGATAATTTACAAAAATCTTTATTTGGTTCTTTCATAAATTTTTAAAAATGTCGTTTGGCTTGGTAAAAATTAAAAAATTAAAAAATTATAGTTCGCCCCCTTGAAAAAATTTCTTCCTCAGCCCCTCGGTGTAAAGGTTGTCAAATTAGATCATAAATAAACAAATTGAAGAATAATGTATCCACTAACTAAAAAGGAATTGGTTAGAGGGAATGTAATAACTCACTCGAGTATGCTTCTTCCATGCAGCTACTTCCCTTTCAGTGGAGGAAAGGTACACACAAATTAATAATTTGAGCACCCTTAAAAGTTTTATATATATATATATATATATTAAACCAGTCACACAAGAAAAGATGGAACCGTGTGAACTAGAATCCCTTTGAATATTGATGCGTGGATGAATTGAATTGGTAAATAGTCAGTGGATATTGGTTTCAGGATTTGATCGCTGGGGGGACAGAGAGCTCGGCGGTAACAGTGGAATGGGCGATGTCGGAGATGCTGAAGAAGCCGGAACTGTTCGAGAAGGCGTGGGAAGAGCTGGACAGGGTGGTGGGCAGGGAGCGGCTGGTGGAGGAGAGAGACATCCCTAACCTCCCTTTCCTCCAGTCCATCGTCAAGGAGACGATGCGCATGCACCCGGTCGCCCCCATGCTGGTGCCTCGCCTCTGCCGCGAGGACTGCACCCTCGCCGGCTACGACGTGCCGGAGGGCACCCGCGTCCTCGTCAACATGTGGACCATCCACCGCAATCCCGACATCTGGGACCGACCCGACGAGTTCCGACCCGAGAGGTTCCTCGACAACCCCATCGATGGCAAGGGCCAGTTCTTCGAGCTCCTTCCCTTCGGGTCGGGTCGTAGGATGTGCCCCGGTTACAGTCTCGGACTCAAGGTCATCGAGCTCAGCCTCGCCAGCCTCCTCCATGGTTTCACCTGGAAGCTCCCCGGCGCGATGAAGCCGGAGGAACTGGACATGGACGAGATATTTGGTTTATCAACACCCCGGAAAGTGCCGCTGGTCGCCGTCCTCCAGCCTCGCCTCCCCTCGCACGTCTACAATTACCAAAATTGAACTACTCCTTCCAATATTGTTGTTCAACTATTTAATAAATGTTGTTCTTTGATCTATTTGGATCCCTCTTTCTAGTTTATGTATCTCCAATCGGTAGATCGATCCGGTTATGCTTGCGTAATGAGGATTAATGTACTTGATCATGTGGTCGTGGTTTTTTTGTAGTGTGAGAAGGTTAAGGGAACTTCAAATGCGTCAATGAAGGGTGTATTTTTTGTAGTGATCGCCATATCTTATATGCCGGCAGCTCTTTATCCTCACTCTGTGCTGATCTTTTCTTTTCTAAACAATGGAGAAGTAGAACCGTGTGCCCCTCTTTTCCCCATTCTTGATTTTGAGTACTGTTGACAATATTCATTCCATCTACACAACCTTGGTAAGCACAATACTTTTAGGCCCAAGATGCACATTGGAAAATGTCAATTTGTTATCGGTTTCTCAGATACAGATAAATTTTAGATGAAAAGCTTCTTTTCCAAAGCTTACATTGGCCCAATAGGCCGCATCAAGGACAGGTTGATACGATGTGTACAAGGAGTGGAACCCTCATTTATATGACTATGACTTCGAATGTGAATCGCCAGATTCCTGACAATTAAATTAACACCCACCAACCCTACTCGTTGCCGTTATCAATTGCGAGTGTCCATGTCCATTTGCGTCCACGAATCTGTTGACGTCAATGCGCCAAAAACATTTTTTCCCTTTCTTTTTGGTCCATTGTGAATGTCCATTTGCGCATATATATATATATATATATATATATATATATAAAGGGTTTGCTTTAGTCTACGACGAGTGAGCATCACGATAGGCCTCAACAACGGCCCATAATGGGCCACGCCGGGTCCTTAAAATAACCCTCAAACCGTAAAATAACTAGGCTTCGCCTGCCCCGTAAAGAATTAGGTCGGATTGGACCGGGTAATGGGGATCTGGTTTGATGACTAGGTCTTAATAAATTTGGAAGGTTTTTATTACTTTCATTACATCGGCTCTGTCTCATTACATACAAAAAAAAAAAAAAACACTAATGGTATATCTTAATGATCCAAGAGCAGTGTAAACTTTTCAAGCAGCCTTTTCCCTAATTACCAAAATATTTATCCCAATAAAATTAGTTTGTTCATTATTGGTATGCTGGTTTCAATTTTTTTTTTATGATGAGCATTAAAAAATAATCTAAGTAGTCGAAAGAAAAAATGCTTAAAAAAAACAATACATTTGTTGTATGTTGGTTTCAATCAGAATATTGTTGTAGATCTTTTAACAATAACAGCATAAGAAGCTTAGGGTTTCGTACAGGCCCATCCAAGAGTACTATATGAACTTCTAGAGCAACTTTTCCTCATTTAAATCAAAATGTTTTTGTGCCAATAACACTAGTTGTTATATATCACTTAATGTTCTGGTTTCAATAGTTTGTTGTAGTCTAAGGTCATCTGTGCATGCCAAAAAGCTGGTCCGTAAATAGCATTTTCGAAGAAAAAAACATGTCCAAAGTGGGGTTTGATAAAAAAATAAGCCCTCTTAACTTTTGGGATGTTTGCTGTGTTCGGATAAGTTTTATTACCAAAGAACTCATATGCAAAGACAAGGTCTCCGTCGTATGAGAGCTATTCAAGCACTTATAAGAACTTCAATAGTTTCTCCAGGTTTAGTACTAGTAATGTGTGGTTTGTTGTGGATATTGGTCAAACCACAAATGTCTAGATAATACAACTTGTGCAAATTAATTGATCAAAAGTAACACTCTTTCCCTTGATGCCTGGACAATTGGGTATTCTTGGACATTATAATTCACATACTCTTGTTGTTGGACTCGTAGAAAATACCCTGTATCTCAATTAACCTCTCGAGGAGACAGGCCTCTCGTGTCTTGTGGAAATCTATGTATTAGCAGTTTGTTATTGTTCCATGAATCTGCATAAAAAATTGGTGTAGTGAACACCATAACACAATGTTTTATAAATCTTCTCCAATTCTTAGGCAGCTTCATATAACAGTAATAAACTGCTTTTGTTACCAAAGGTCTACTATGTGTACCCATTGCTCTAGAACCTTACGTCAATCTTGAAATTCTGAGCGATCCCATAGACACAATTTCTCTTGGAGTGATAGTTCCATGCTCAAGCCTATGAGGTTTCTTGACTATTTGAAACATTGAAGCAGTTTTTCAATTGACCTCGGTGGCCAGGTACTTGATGTGGGCATTTCCTCCAATAAATGTGGTAGTGGAGTGGAGAAAAAGAGACAAATATTTGAAAGGCAGGAGAAAGGGGGAAGGGACTTGTGAATTAGGGAAAGAGAGGATGGGCAGTGGCAGTGACAAAAAGGAGGAAAGGAGAAAAGTCAATGGAAGAAGAGTGGCGGAGTTGAGAAAGGAAGAGGTAGGGCTCACGTGTGTGTGTGTATAGGTGAAAGAAGAGAGGGAGGGAGAAAAGTAGTAGTGGGGATCAGAAGTCCCAAATGAAGAGACACAAAGAGCATGGATCGACATTCTAACCTCTACAGCTCCAACTTGTGCCACTGGCATTTTAATTAGATAAAACGAGACAAAAGTCACAGATGAGCTTTAATCATGTTTGATGCACCAGAAAATGAGGACATTTGCACCAAAGTTGAAAATAACCAACACAATTTGACGCACTTTAAAGAAACAATTTCAATAAAAAAAGCCTATCATTTTCTATGCTGGTCTCTATTAGAGAAGGCACGCAGATGGCAGTTAATCAAAGAAATTTTCAAAAACCAATATCATCCGATAGCCAAGGAGAGAGTCAAGGAGAAGATAAGGAAATAAAAATCCTGAATGACAATGCGAAATCTCGTGTAACTGTTCCTGAATACAAGGAACAAACTGATATTTATAATAAAAATTACAAATAGGGACTCTCGATTTTCAACAGAAACTGAGCAAGAGAAATTCATTTTCCAATTACTCTCTCTCCTTTCTCAAGATGAATTTCCATGACAGAAATTTATCATGGTATCAGAGCTGAGCCTCATGGAGACTCCATTCCTACGGTTTCAGCCATGGCATCAACAGAACAAGGAGATGTTGAGAACTTGGATCCAATGCATGTCAACATTGACAATAGATGTTCTTCTCTTTTACTTGCGCACTCTAACTTCCATACTTTCTCGCAGTCAAGTCATTCGCTGATTAACTTTTTGCTACGAAAATCTCAATTCACCTATCTATTGAAGAGTTATGCTCTTTTGGGTCTTGTTGATGGCTCTTAACCGTGTCTTGAAGAATTTTTTAACTGCCAAGAAAGATGTGTAAATCCTACATTTGCATATATAGATAAGACCAGCTTCTACTTAGCTCGATCTTGTCCTCATAATCGACATGGTACATAGTCATGTTGTTGGATTAACAACATCCCAACAAGTTTGGTCTTCTCACTGTCAGATATATGCAGCGAGGTCTCGAGCGAATAATTTTACTGCGAGACTCAAATCTCAATTGATTAATTTGAGGAAAGTGGCATAGACAATCTCAGAATATTTCTTTAGAGCAAAAGCTATTGCTCATCACCTCACCCTTGCATGTAAGCCTGTAGACGAGGAGGACTGGATGTCATAGATTCTAACAGGGTTGCCGAGTGGTGAATATGGATCAGTCCTCATTGCCTTGAAGATTTGAACAAAATCCATATCTATTGAGGACCTTCTTGCTATGCTGCTTACACATGAGGCACAGCTCCAGTCCAATGAAGAATATGAAAGTGCTTCTGCCATTTACCTTTTTATTAGACATGGTACTTTCAAGTTTCAACTGACCTCCATTTAATGATTAAAAGAACAGCAAATTCAAAGGCAAATGGCAGTAAGGAGGACAAAAGGGGACAATTGTGGCTCGTCATTCATGCGGTAATCCAGGGCACACATTACAAACAATGCTTCACCAAGTGCCAACTTTACAAAACATTTAATAATGTTTGCGAGGCTTGACAGTTGGGTAAGAGTCATTCTCTATCATTCAACAAAGCCTTTCAACACTGTTGGAGGCTTTTAGAGTTGATTATTTCAGACATATGGGGAACCTTCCAACTCTTTCTCTGCATGGACATCCATAGTCTGTCTTCTTTGTTGATGTTCATTCTCTCTATTGTTGGATTTTTTTTTTAAAAGCAAAAAACAGATGTTCTTGGAGTTGTTCAAAATTTTCACTGATCAGCAAGTAGCGGACCTTATGACGAAGCCGTTAACTATAGCTTGGTTCATGACTCTACGTGAGTTTGAGGGGGGATACTACGGCACATAGATGGCAGGTTATCAAGGAAATCTTGTAAAACCAATCTCATCAGATAGTCAAGGATAGAGTCGATGAGAATATAAGGAATAAAAATGTTGAGTGTGCCAAATCTCGTGTAACAGTTCCTAAATATAACGAACTTATCAAATCTGGTTAACTGATATTTATAATAAAAAGAATAAATAGGTCTTGATTCTTAGCAGAAACTGAGAGAGAGACATTCATTTTTCAATTATTCTATCTTCTTTCTCAAGATAAAATTTTCATAATAGAAATTTATCAGTCTCACAAAATATTCAGGAATTCTCTTCATCAAACAAAATGCTATAAAAAATAGTTTTATTTCCAGATTTTGGGGAGAAAACTAAAAAAAAAAAAACTAAGATAAGAAGTTTAAACTTTGATGACTGAAATACTTGATGCAATCCTAGAAAATTAAATACCACGAAAATTTTGGAGTGAACAATGAGAGGGTCGTTACTAACTACTAAAACCACTTACGCTCCATGTGTATCAAACTAGTCATGGGAGGGAGGCAATAGTGTGACTCCTTGGTCGTGCAAGAATGCAAAACATTTCACCATGGAAGTGTGCAATGTTCACAAGGACCTTAGACGAGAGAAGGAGTGTGAGAGAAAGAAAGAGGGAGAATCGTATAAAAGTTGATACCAATTGGTCACAAGATGAGAGAGAAAGATGAAACTGAAAAGAGAATTAATATTTGTGAGGAAAGGAAAATGAATCATTATAAAAGATGGTAGAATGTATTTAATTATGGATGAAACTCGTAAATGCAAGAGTATGCCCAACGGCTATGGCCAATCAATACCCATTTGAAAATTTACATTTCAGTTATTAAATCTGCATTATATCCATTGTGGATAGAAGGGCTTTGTCGTTGAAAAATTGGTTGTAGGATTAATGATGTAATCTTGTCATTACTGCCTTTACAAAACAACATTTTGCAAAGAAAAACTCAGAACCTCGGCCAAAGTTTTAAGCACCAAATTCCGACCAAGGGAAGCATGGTGAATTACAATGTTCTTTATTATTGAAACTTCTTTATTATTGAAAAAATGAATTACAATGTTTATACAAAAAGAAGTCCAAACAATCACAAACACTCAGGTATCTACATCCAAATAAATCAATCCAAGCCTTAGGAAAAGGATCGAAGTGGTGCTTGGCTCCTCCAAGTCAAAGGTATTCTCATCTTTTTGCTCAAAAAATATATTGAATTATGCCCTAAAATGATGCCACAACTTATATCGGTTAGTAGCTTAGAACCCTGAAAATAGAGAAACGAAATCAGTATGACAGCCAAACAAGTTTTTTTTTTTTTTTTTAAAAAAAAAGAGCAACATATAAAATGACTTCACCTACCCTCACTAACCCTACCCCAAAAAGTGAGTTAAAATTCTTTAAATAAAGCTCTTAAATATTAAAAACCATATGAATTATGACTGAGCTAAATGACTTTGTTATTCCCTTGTCACCAAATAATATAGAAGAAAGCTAAAAACATTTAAAACTTCAAAAAGTATTGGTAAAGTGTGACTAAGTAAACTCTATGTATGGATTTGGATTTTGGCTTTAGATAAGAGACTTAATTCTTGCTTTGAATTGAGAAAAATGTATTTGGATATTAGATATGAGATCCAGATTTGAAATAATGCATATTATGAATCCAAATTGTAGATTTGGAGTTTAAAATCAGGATTTGAGATCGAAGCGCATGATATGGGCTCAGCTTGGGTTCAGTAGGTTGAAGCTCAATGCTAAGATGTTAAGTTGGGCTTGCACTGAGTTTGAACCAGGTTGGATGTAGGTCCATACCAAGCTCAGCTCAACTAGGTTCAGTTTTATGTCAAATTGAGTTGACTGAGTTCAGTTTTGATTTGAGTTGAATTCAAGATGAGTTTAGACCCTGTGTGAGCTAGGTTCATATGAAATATATAAGTTAGATTCATGTGGTTCCTAACATAGAATGAAAGTCACACACATTTCCCAAATAACGGATTTGCTCCTAGTGCAAAACCATGTTTTTTGAGTTAGAGTGGACATCAAACCATGCAGAATCATAGACAATTAAAAAATATGTGTTCATGTGAAGTTTCATGGACAAATGACTTGATTTGCCCTTGAAAAATCAAAGTTTTCAAAATTGACCAAGCTATAAATGAAAAATATGGACGGTAAAATGGGAAACCATGATTTTAGACTTGTTTATGATAAATAGATGCACTTATACTCTCTTTGAGTGATGCTGAACCTATTGAAATTAGAATCCCATATTGATCAGAATTTTGCTCTGAAGCCACAAGCGGTAGTGTCTGGATTTAGACAACGTTGAGTGGTTTGGGATAAAGATGAATTTTGTGATCAAAATTTGATCTCTGCAATCTGAAGCTGATAATACTCTGTTGAGATGTGTCTGATCACACTGATGTGAAGAAATCACCAATTTTACTCTTAAATTGTGAGAATTTCTGCTCAAAATTTCAAGCTAGCATTGAGTGCTTCAGACATATGAGAGAGACGAGTGAAAATGAAAAATGGGCTAGATTTTGGATGAATTAATCTAAATTGAGCTTAAGATGGACTGTTCTAACATAGAAGAACATGTAGCTAGCTTAGACGAATTTTTTGCAGACACCCAAAATGAAAGAGAAAGAGTGACCTTAGTCTTAGGACAATTGTCTAGGGCTCAAATTTAGGATGAGTAGGCAGAAAATAACTTCGAAAATATTCTTCTGCCACTGAAAAGACATTACGTCGGTGGACAGGCTTGAGCATTGAGTCGGCCCGGCCCGGCCCAACATCCTTAACCCAAGCCAAGAACCGACCCAATGCCTAGGCTTATCGGTGGACATTGACAAGGTGTGATTGGTGAGAATTATCCAAATCACTGGGCAAGTGAGCTCAATTCAACTAAAATTGAGGGAAATGAAAGATTTATGATGATAATTTGACTCTGAAAATTGGGGGTTTGGCTGAAAATAGTTTGCTGATATGAAAAAGATTTGATAATGAAATTGGTGAGATCAGTATACAATCTGGTGTGAAGAAATTGCTAACAAATAGTTAGAAATGAGTCATATTGAGCTAAATTCGACCAAATATGAGCTGAAAAATGTGTTGTGGAAGCTCTTGGTGAATTGCAGATATTTGAATTTTCATAATTGAAATGGTAAAATATAATTCTCAAAAATTCCAAAGACATTTCGTGAAAATTTGACAAAATTTGGGCAAAATGGGGGTGATCAGGGGCAAAATGATCATTTTTTGACTGGCGACAAGTTGCGTGATGTGGGTCAAAGACATTTGGATTATGAAACCTATGTCTATGTGACCTTTGGCTTTTGCACTTGAAAAATATTTGATAAAATCAACACATAATCTATTAAGAGGGGCAAATGGGTCATTTTAATTATAAACAAAATTGGGTTGTTTATAGATGCACCTCTTTGCCACTAAGCCGGTGTCAAGCCGTGGTTAGTTGCAAAGGCCACTCAAATTTTGAAAATAAATTTTCTAGTGTTGGGAAAAGTTACTAGTTTTTGAGAACCATTTTGTAAATGTCTTGAGAAAAGTTCTCTTTAGAAAATAAAGATGCCTAGAGGCACAAGATTCTAATTAAACTGATTTAGTAATAGATAAAATAAATGTTGTTTGACATTTATTGTTCTTGTCAGTGTTTTTGTTAAGATAAGTCACTTCCAACGTATATAATATACATGTTAAGAGATTAACTGATTCTTGTCAAATCAGCTATACTGAAAATTGAATCTGAGATGTAAAGATTTGATTAGAGAAACTTCACTTTCAAGCCGAAGCAAGAGGGCCCAGCCATCAAAATTTTTTTGAAATGTATGAAGAAAAAACCATGTCCTAAGCTTTGACAAAGACATAACTTTTAATGTGATGGCTTTGATGATACTGCTGAGAATGACATGAATCCAAATAAATCTTTTTTTTTTACATCTCTGTTTTATGTTTTGCAATACTTAGCAGTATAATCTCTCATATAAGCTTTCTAAATGGCAATCACAGTAGAAGCTAACAAAAAAAAGGCCCTCTTGAATAGCTTTTATTTTCTTTTCATTCTTGAGGAAGTAGTATGGATGATTGAGACTTGATCCATGGTTTTCAACGTGACATTCTTCACAATTCTTTCTTACCAGCTACTTTCCATAGTAAGCATTTGAAGACTTCCAATAAGATGTTTTTTTTTTAAATTCTTTGCCAATTGTCATGAATGATTAAGAAAAGAAAACCCACAAAGAGTTTTAAGCTAGCAGCCTAAAAAGGTTAGGAAGAAAAGACGAATGTTATAGATTCTGCTTATGAACTAAACCATGATATGGAACAGAAGGAAAGCAGCTTGTAGTTTCTTGGAAAGAAGTTGTATATCAGTTTCCTTCAGACTTAAGCAACCACATGTTCAGCAACTCTCCCCTTTTAAGTATCCATTCATGATATGTTTTACTCATGCCTATTGACAGTGATACATGCTATTTCAAGGATGCGAGGCGAAAAGGCTACCAGTTTATTTTGTTTTTGATACTGCTTTACACAACATTGACTTGATTGATGCTGTTAAGAGAATGGGTTGAAAACTCAGAGATTACTAGTGTTATGTAGACATGCATGCTTGGCCAAAGGAAAATTTTTTAGTGAATATTTATACCATATGTCTGGATGCTACAAGGGAACGAATACAAAAACTTCAATGGAGTAATTTTGATAAGCCAACCAAGATTATCTAAGATAGCATCAGTCTTTCTCTTTCATTACCACAACTCAGGCACCCTAGGTTGGAAAAAATTTTGGTACATTAACACCATGAAAATGAAACTTAGTGCTACCATTTTTCAGCAATCAGAAGAGTGCCATCTGCACTTGAAACATGAAAAAAACTTGTCGAAACCAAAAAAAGCAGATAGTTTAATAACTTGCACTAGAACAACATCTGCAACAATTTGACACCTTACTAAACCAACATTTCTTTGAAAATAAAACAACCAATACTGCTTTAGATATTGAACAAACATTTATTTGAAAAGAAACACAGGCATTGAGCCATTTTTAATTCTAGTATGAAGCATGTACTTGATAGATAGTATTTATAGAAGTCAACAACATATTACAACACAAGATATTACAAGCAAACAAATGGGCAAACTGAAATTGTATTCCCAGAAAATCTTGACCTGTTCCTTATTTGCCTTTGATCTTGTTTCTATCATCATCTTTACAACTCATTTTCTTATTAGAGAAAAGGTTGATATTAACAAATATGGTGAAAATATCTATACAGCTCATGCTAGCAAATTTGTTAGTGACCATAATGAAAATATTGCAAACTCTTCTTAAACAGAGTTGTTCCAAGTTCTGCATTGATAGCTTCGATTGCCACTTCCGTAAACCAGTTGCACAAAAGTTGATGTCTACAGGAATGGAACCACTTTCAGATCTTTCTGCCTCTTTGATATGGTCCTCAATTGTTTAAAGATCAATGGGCATGAATTGACCAAGTCAGCTTCGACCATAGTTACAGACTTGGGTTCACTTGGACAACATGAGAGTTGAACACTTGATCCAGATGAATGCCTTACCATCTTGCTGATCATTTGCGATTTTCTTCCTTTAGTACCATCATGGCTGCCTTTTTGTTTGTCAAGCCTGATTGTGTTCTGTGACAGAGATTTTGCTATTAAGTTCTCTCCCTAACATAAAAGCCATAAAATAGTGACTTTATGTATAGGTGGAAATAGAGATTCTTCTGATTGAATCTGATGATATAGCAAATGCAACATCAGAGGATGTTGCTAAAAACTGAAGTCACTGAGCTTGTTATAAGTTCATCATCCAGGAGCATAATTTCAAGGTAATATTCTAATAAATATGTTTGTACGTTTACTATCCATCAATAACTCCACCACAGAAGGAATTCTTGTTGGGTTACATCTCAGTCCTGTGAAAATTATCATGTAATTTTTGTATCATACATTCTAATTTTGATTGAAAAAATTATTGCATCTTAATCGTATGTTCCAATAATGAATTTTCTATATACTTGGTTTATGAAATTATAATGTTTGACAAGACATCCAGAAGGTACATAGTAATTGCTACCCTAGGTTCTTTTTCATGTTCTTAGCATGGTCTTTAGAATGATGGGCACAATATTCTTTTTGCTTTAGGTTAAGAGATAAAAGAACATCTTGTTGGAGTTGCACCACATTTTACTATATGGCAATAGAACTGCATAAAAATATCTATTCATGCAATAAATGTGTAGAGAGAAAGCTTACTACATGCATATAATAGATAAGCATAAATGGACAGTTGCTCAAATATGTGTATGCACTTACCTTTGCAGGACACTTGCTTTGCTAGTTTTAGGTTAACCATTCCTAAAATCTACAGCATTGTTAACTCAGTCACTTACAAAAACTCCCTTTTGTTAAAGGTATGAAGTTTTTGACCTCATTTGCTGCCTTCTTATAGTTACACTCGGATGAATTTTACAACGAGTGTTCTACATCTTTGCAAGGGGGATTGCTCCTGAAACGTAAATATTTCACTACCATAAGTGAAGCAATACAGACAGCTTTGGCAAATGCTGATTCAAAATTACTGAAATGGTGAATATTATTAGTTATTCCGATTCAAGTTATTGAGTTGTTAGTCTAGGCTACTTGTTTGTCAGAATATCTTATTTACACTTTGAAGTTCTTAATGTAGATTGAGTTGATTGAAGTTACAAAATCTCATTTCACTGTTTCAGGAATTCCTTTGTAACAGCTATCTCTTGCTGACCTACAAATCATGCTGAAGCTCAATTGATCTATGTTTGGACCTGCATCTGGAATATTTTCAGAACACTCAGGCATATTATTGGGGACAATCAAACACAAAATCTCAGTATCGATATTTGGTCTTTCCTTCTTAGCTCTGGGGAACAACTAAACTGGATCAAGCTAAGGATTGGAGATGCTGGCACTTAAGATCTCTAGGTTAGTGCTCTCAATCACTGAATGCCAACAAATAACAAACCTGCTCTGTATCTTGTACTGCTATTGGTAACTGGGATATCATTGGTGCTCTTAACAGAGTACATCAAGAGCATGAAACTCTAACATTATGCATGCTATCTAATACCTTGGTAAATGCAGATATATAAACACCTCTTTTATTATTTCTTTTCATAATAATGTCTATTTACACCATTCATTAGTTGCAATAATTGGCAATATAACTTTTTTATGTTTGTTAATGTGTCGGTCCATTTAATGAAAATATATAACTCGTTTTCGATGAAAAGAAGAATTGTATTTTATGTTATTTTCATCTTTTAAAAGGTATTGTTAGGATAAAAATAAATTATATGTTAAAAAATATCATTAGAACAGAAATTAATGTGTTTGATAAATTGTGAATATAAAATATTTCAGAAAGTATTATGAATATTTTTTAAGTAATATATATATATATATGTGTGTGTGTGTGTGTGTGAAGGAAAACTAGCTGAACGTTTATGTAGTTTTGTCATTCATTGGAGCTTTACCCACATGAGACACTGATGTTCCAAACAAATACATATCCAAGTGTCTCGGTTCACTTTTTCTAAAAGTTATAATATATCATCATAAAGCTTTTGTCCCAATATTAAGGTGGCGTTTAAATGTCTGGCATTAAAATTTCAGGTAATTAATACCAGGCTTTGGTGGGATGGAATAAAAGTTGGATTTTAAGATGACTTTGCGTATGAAGGGCTGAAACTTTTATTTCAGACATTTTTCTCCCTTGTTTGATGGCATAGAGGTTTTACTCTACGCAGTTTTTTTTTTTCCTTTTTCTTCTCGTCCGTATTGTTGCTGGATGGCTTGTGAATGTCCCTGTTTGATGGCTATAATTTGACTTCTATGTCACGTCCCATCAAAAATTTCCAAAAATGACAGACCTACGTAACCTACATAAAGAGAGAGCCTTGTCATATGCAAGACCATTACAAGGAAGCACCAAAATAACCATTAAACAAATAAAAATTCCGAAACTTTAGCCCGAAAAGGGAACCCAATATAAGACCCCACCAAAAAAAGACTGTCAACATTAAGTTGAGGCTGCTAGGATGGCAGTCAAGAGAGCCGATTCAGCTCTCATGTAAATGGTAAGAGGTCGAGATCTTCCCTGTTGTCCCAGCTCCCCAGTTCACCTTAACCTATGACAACGGCCAAGAGAAAAGTTCACGCCATGTTATGAGTAAAACATCTGGATTTTGGAATCGCAATTGATGAACAAACTAGTATATACAAGACAGTGAGGACTGAAGCTTTAGTTGTCAATTAATCTTTCAATTTTAGTTACTTCTACACAACAGGTAAAATATATGAACCAGTTTTTTTGTGCACATTCATCTCAACTTATCATATTGAGCACATTTCCTAACCACTATACATGCATAGACCGAAAAAGTTCTAAGTAAACGACTTTACAGTTTGGCTTCAATCCCAAATACTGTCCTCCCAGCATATCCTAACCATTGATGAAAGGTCAATACGTTTCTAGCAAGTTTCACTGAAAACAACTAAATGTTCACTGAGGTGGCTTTCATCCTTTCCTTTCTTAGTCCCCGTTTCACCAAATATAGAAACATAAGAGAGAGGCAGGCCAGGTGATGGTTGAAACGAAATCAACCCAAGTTCGGTCTCTCTCAAAATGGAAAAAATGAACAGGTGATGGTTGAAACAAAATCAACCCAAGGCTGATCTCTCTCAAAATGGAAAAAAAATGAACATAAAAATATAAAGACATGACGAAGAACATACGCTGAATGGCATTGGGAACCTTCTCTTACTTATCCCGCGTCTCAAACCCCATAAACAGCACGCCAGGATGCAAAAACGACCTCCCACCCCAACACTTCAAACATTTGAGAAGGTCTAAAAAACTCAAAAAGAGCACAAAAGGCCAAGGTATAAGCGACACTCAGTTTTCTTTAAACGAAACTGCCTTCATTTGCCATTGAAAGAACCAAACCAATCAGGCATCAGGAGAAAGATGAAAAAGAGATGACTGCTGATGACAAAAATGGCAGAAAACTGAACTAATTGCAAGAAAAACGCCACAAGAATAATGGGCATTAAGACGTGGACATGGTTGGGGAGTGATGCAGGAGCAAAAGAATTTCAGTCACAATTTGAGGCTATTTTATTTGGATCTAATTGTAGTATTTTTTAGGTTTATTTATTGTTGTTTCCTTTGGATCCAAATTCAAGAATCTGTTTATACACTATTTAAAGGTGTTTAGGCTTCGTTTGTAATAAAACTGAGTTAATAAAAACCTCATCGGCTATTTTACATTTTTCTTTTCATTTTCCGTTCGCTTTTGCATCTTTCTTGTTTAACCCTAGATAGTTAGGCATTTGATCGTGGATTAAAAGAGTCTTATCTTTTTTACTACATCAACTTAGTATCAGAGCTTTCGTTCATCTTCTTCAGATTGATTGCGATGATACTGCAATGACACATAATCTAAAGAAGAGTGCTCAGGGTCAGAAAAATATCATGCAAGATACGAATGAATTGTACATTAAATTCAAGAGACGAAACAATACAATCAGAGAGCAATTACTGCAGATCAACAAGTCTTCCAAAACAATCTAAAGAGTATCGCCTACAACTGAAACCAGTTGTTAAAACCCATCGTCTGGCAGCGAAGAGGCAAAGAGGATCCGGCGTGGTCAAGCTGCTGCGGAATGAACTGATGTCTGAGTTTGCATTCCAGCCATTTTCAGTGGTTGAGGACGACCAAGTGATGCCTAAAAAAATGATGCTCCTCGTTCCAAAACCGCAGGGCAACACTAGCAGGCATGCAGGCAACCCACGGAGCCACCAGCCAATGGAGGGTTTGATGAGTCTCTCGCCCGCTATACCCATGAGAGCCAAGGAGCCGCCTGCCAGCAGAAGGGGCCCGCATGCTGATTTCATTGCTTGGGTGACTGCCCCTTCTTATTTTTTTCCGACCAAAAACCTTGGACACCCTCCGCCAACGCACCTGGCAGCACTGCCGGCATCTCTAGCTGGCCAATGACCAGATGACATCGATCAACAGCCGGTCAGAGCCTCCCAAGCGCCAGGCGGTGGAACTTTACTCTATGTTAAGATATGGAAAGAAGGGTCAGAATTCCTCTGAGTATGAGAAAATCCAGCCATGAATGGAACATGACCCAAAATAATATTTAGTTTCGTAAAACGATTTCCAAAAAGGCCTTATGAACTACAACCATAAGTTTTCCAAAACTTAACACATATCAGAGTTACATCACATCATCAAAGACAAGACGAGGTGTGCACAACCTCCAAGATTTCGTAGGCTTCCAACCGTGGTTCTCTGACAATGTCAAGGTCATCGTGCTGAGCAACAGAAATCCCCGTGGGCACTCACGGGCAGAACAGAACATATCTTCACCAGGCAATCCAACAGATCGAGGGTACCTGAAGTGAAGCCTCCTGAGATATCCCAGATCGCCGCTGCAGCAGCATGGTCTCTCTAAGAACCCGGGTGGAGAGACCAGGAGTCTCGCTCCCAAACAGAAACAGAACAGAATCCCGGGCCCTTGTACCGCCCAATACCCTGTGGGCCCTCCAGTATAGCCAGAGGAGTGTAGCCACTACATCCCGGGACGAAACCAAACACTGGGCAAAACAGAAAGCTCGCACTCGCATAAACCATTGCACAAAGTCCACGTTTCGCCTTCGAATTTCAAAAGTGAGGGTTTGCTAATGCTAGACATCGTCTAGTACCTCTCACAGAAACCGCCCTCAGGCTCCGTTTCCCAAACAGAATAATTCAACCATTTTAAATCTTAACTTAATGGCAATACGGCAAAACTCATCACATCTAGAAACCTCAATTAGCCATATTTTAATCCTTATTTGAAACAATAAAATTTATATTTAATTTCTCAAAACGTGACTTTCCTCCTCTAATGGTTCCAAAGTTAATTTCAGAACCATATTTCTGAAATTTTAAACACAACAAAGAGCATCAAAAAGTAATAAAACATATCATTTCGTTTTTAATTTATAAAACCACCTTTTGGCAATTTTTAAGAACTTAGAGGGTACCAAAACGTGATTTCATATTAAATACCCGGTTTTTGCTGAAGATTACTTTCGCAAGCCTCTTTTTGAAGATGTTTTCAGCAAAAACGTTGCGGCATACAATTTTAAAAATTATAACAGCTTATCCAAATATTTTGCTAATTAAGTGGACCTGTTTTGAAATTTTCAACTTTGTTATAAATATGAACGACGCTCGTTTTCCCCTCATTTCACTGCTTCGTTTTCTATCTCCTCACGAGCCTCCTTCCTTTGGTTCGATCGCCGGTGGAGTCTCCTCCGTTTTAGCAACCCAAAACCAGTGGAACACTGCACCTTCCCTTCTCCCATTTTTTTTCAGTGCTGCCACCGTGAGGAAGACGACTTCCCAACTTCAACGGCGTCTTCTCAGTCTCCCTTTCGCTGCGACAGTGAGGAGTCGTCAACAAGGAGGAATGACTGGAGGAAACCTGCCATATCAGTGACGTTTTCTTCTTTTTCCCCCAAATCGGCTCCCTGCTACCCACACGAAAAGACGACTGTTGGCCACTGGTCATGCTTGTCGATAGAGCAGTGGTGCCTTCTTCCTTCTTTCCTGTTTGTTTTTAGATTTGGGGTTCACCGCAAGTCGATCAAAGCATGTCATGTCCTCTGTCGATGTTGCTCGGGAACTTCCCCTTTCATTATTTTATTTTATTTTTTTTCTCTGCTAGTATCAGAGCAGGTTCGGGAAGACAACCGAGTCTTCCCACTGCAGATTGCTATCGCTCCTTCTGTGGCCCGACCCTCTCAGAGGGTTCATGTATCAAATCTTTCTATTGTTTGATGATGTATTAGGTCATAAGGTCGTCTGTGTTTCGGTTCCTCGTGGATAAAACGAAATTATACCTAGCATGCTATTTCCGTTCCAGTCTTCAATAACTCATGCATAGATTCATGTTCAGGCATATAAATTGATAAACTCTCATGCATATGTATCTAGAAACTCAAAATATACAGGCTTCATGCTCCATTCATGATTGAAAATCCCCATACCTTTGAAACTTTGTAGCAACTTCCAGCAGCAACCCCTGCTTTTGGTTCTCTTCCCGCAGCCACGAGCCTCAGTTCCAACAAGAGAGCAAGAAGGAAAACGTTTCTCACTCGTTCTCTCTCTCTCTTTCTTTCTAATGTTGGACGAGCTCCTCTAAGCCTGCGGTAAAAGAAAGTCCTTGTCGTAAAATGTGGCTACATATGCCCTTATCCCTATCTTTTCCACAAATGTCTCCCTTTAATAAACTTGGTAGTTTGAAAGGATAAGGAAAGAAAATCGTGGGGCTTACATTCTCCCCCCTAAAAAGAAATTTCGTCCTCGAAATTTTAGCGTACCTTATTGAAATAGTTGAGGGTAGTTATTTCTCATGTCCTCTTCTGGTTCCCACGTACATTCTTTGATGCCGTGATGTTGCCATTCCACTTGAACTAATGGGATGGTCTTCTTTCGCAACACATGTTCCTTCCGGTCTATGATCCGAAGTGGCTTTTCATCTGTTGTCATGTCCTCTTGCAAATCAACCTCTTCGTAGTCTATCACATGCGAAGGATTAGGTACATATTTCCTTAGCATCGACACATGAAATATTGGATGGACATGACTATATTGTGGTGGAAGTGCAATTCGATATGCCACCACTCCAACTTTTTCCAGAATCTCGAATGGACCAATGTATCTTGGACTCAATTTTCCTTTCTTTCCAAATCGAAAAACACTTTTAGTGGGTGATATCTTGATAAAAACATGATCTCCTGCTTCAAAAGCTAGCTCTCTTCGCCGTTGGTCTGCATAACTCTTTTGTCGACTTTGGGCAGCCAATAATTTCTTTCTAATCATGTTGACTTGATCAGTATAATGTTGTATTACTAAAGGATCCTCAATCTTGTTGTCTCCTATCTCAGTCCAACACGATGGTGATCTACAAGGTCAGCCATAAAGAGCTTCAAACGGAGCCATTCCAATGCTAGAGTGATAGCTGTTGTTGTAGACAAATTCAGCCAACTTCACATGTTTATCCCATTCACCCTTCCATTGCAAAACACAAGCTCTTAACATATCTTCAAGAGTCTGGATAGTTCGCTCAGACTGTCCATCTGTCTGTGGATGAAATGCTGTGCTCAGTTTCAATTTTGTTCCCAACGCTTCCTGTAACCTTCCCCAAAACTTGGATGTAAATCTTGGATCTCTGTCTGAGATTATTGATTTAGGGATTCCATGAAGTCTCACAATTTCATCAACATACAAATCTGCCAGACTTTCTAGTGATTGTGAAATCTTGATCGAAAGAAAATGTGCAGATTTAGTTAGGCGGTCTACCACTACCCAAATAGCATCGTGTTGTCGTCGAGTACGTGGTAACCCCACTACAAAATCCATGGTGATGTCTTCCCATTTCCATTGAGGAATTTCTATCTGTTGCATCAAACCACCTGGTTTCTGATGTTCCACTTTAACCTGTTGACACACCAAACATCGTGAGACGAACTCAGCAATCTCTTTCTTCATTCCTGGCCACCAGAAGTTTATCCTTAAATTTTGATACATCTTTGTGCTTCCTGGATGTACGGTGTATCTTGTCTTGTGTGCCTCTTCCAGCAACTTGTTCTTCACTTCCGGATCATTCGGAACCCACAATCTACCATTGAACTACACAGATCCATCCTCGTCCTCAAAATAAGGAGTTTCTTCTTTCTTGTGACACTCAAGTTTCAACTTCGCATATTCCGGGCTCTGTTTTTGTTTCTCAATAATTTCATCAAGGAAACTATCTCGAATTATTCCTGCACACTTCACCTTTCCATTATCATCTCGCAATGGATGCCATTTTTCAAAGTCTTCCACCAAATTCCATGTCTGCATTAATAGTCCACTAGCTTTAGCAGTCGTCTTTCTGCTGAGTGCATCGGCTACCACATTGGCCTTTCCTGGATGATACTTTATTTCAAAGTCGTAATCTTTGAGATATTCCAGCCATCTTCTTTGTCTTATGTTTAATTCCTTCTGCGAGAACAAATATTTGAGGGATTTATGGTCAGAAAATACTTCAAATTCCACACCATAGAGGTAATGTCTCCATACTTTTAGTGCAAATACCACAACTCCTAATTCCAAATCATGTGTTGGATAGTTCTTCTCGTGTTGTTTTAGTTGTCTAGAGGCATAAGCTATAACATTGTCCTTTTGCATAAGCACTGCTCCATATCCTGTTCCTGAAGCATCGATATATACCACAAATCCTTTCCTCCCATTTGGCAGTGTTAGAATTGGGGCACTAGTCAAACTGTCTTTCAACATCTGAAAACTCTTCTGACAATCCTCTGTCCACGTAAATTTCACTCCTTTCCGTAGCAGTTTAGTCATTGGGGTTGCGATTTTCGAAAAGTCCTTGATGAACTTCCTGTAGTAACCTGCCAAGCCAAGAAAGCTTCTGATTTCTGACACATTAGTTGGCGCATTCCATTGTTGTACAGCTTCCACTTTGGCAGGATCAACTGCCACTCCCTCCTTAGAGAGTACATATCCCAAAAAATTCACTTTGTCTAGCCAAAACTCACACTTGGAATATTTGGCATATAGTTGATTTTGCCTCAATATCCTCATCACTAACTCGAGATGTGCCGCATGCATCGCTTCACACTCGGAGTATACTAACACATCATCAATGAACACTATAACGAATCGGTCTAAGTACTCGTGAAATATCCGATTCATGAGATCCATAAAAGCTGCTGGGGCATTCGTGAGTCCAAAAGGCATCACTCGAAACTCATAATGCCCATAACGTGTGCGAAATGCTGTTTTGAGAATATCTTCTT
This sequence comes from Nymphaea colorata, assembly GCF_008831285.2. Taxonomy (NCBI): domain Eukaryota; kingdom Viridiplantae; phylum Streptophyta; class Magnoliopsida; order Nymphaeales; family Nymphaeaceae; genus Nymphaea; species Nymphaea colorata. Next base: position 5,918,052 of record NC_045147.1, on the reverse strand, counting down.
CCTTAATTCGCAATTGATGGTATCCCGACCTCAAGTCAATCTTAGAAAACACCTTTGCTTCCTTCAATTGATCGAATAAATCTTCGATTCTAGGCAATGGATATTTGTTCTTGATTGTAACCCGATTCAACATTCGATAGTCAATACACAACCGCATTGACCCATCTTTTTTCTTCACAAACAAGACCGGTGCTCCCCAAGGTGACACACTTGGACGAATGAATCCCTTGCTGGCCAAATCTTGGATCTGTTTCTTTAATTCTTTTAGTTCTGCTGGTGCCATTCTATATGGAGCCTTAGAAATAGGTGCAGTTCCTGGTATCAATTCGATGCCAAACTCCACCTCTCGTACAGAAGGTAATCCAAGTAAATCTTCAGGAAACACGTCTGCGTAGTCCTTCACCATACGCACCTCACTAATGGGTTTTAATTTCTGCTCGATTGCGTCCATGCTAACCAAATATGCAGTGCACCCATTTTCCATGTATTTCCTTGCCTTAACTGCTGAGACAACTAACTTTCTTTGATCTTGGGGCGTTTTTACCCTAAATTCGATCTTTTGACAATTCTCCAACTGAATCTTCAACTTCTTTTTTCTGCAATCTATCGTTGCGTAGTGATGGTATAACCAATCCATTCCTAGGATTACGTCATACCCCAACATATTCATTATCCCCAACTGTGCTGGTAATAAATGTTCATGTATTTCTATTTTCACATTTTCTAAATACGTTCTGCATGTGTCTTTGTTTCCCATAGGTGTAGCAACTAAAAATTGATAAGGCATATTCTTTCTTTCTAACTTTAAAAGTTCAGCAAAACTCTTAGAAACAAAAGAATGCGATGCTCCAGAATCAAACAAAACATGAGCCCAATGAGATTGTACAAGAAGGGTACCTTCAATCACGTCATTAGGTTTCAACTCTTCAATCGTGGTCGCGTAAACTCTGCCAGGTACCTTCTTTTCTGCTGGCTGATTGGTTGCACCACGCCTCTGCTCTGCCTCCTTCTTCTTTGGGCACTCATGAATAAAATGACCTTGTGCTCCACAATAAAGACATGCTCCGATATCTCTATAACATTGTTTACCAGGATGTTGGCGATGACACTTGGGGCATTCACCGTCCCCCCGGATGTTGATGGCCTCTGTCTCATGAATCTGTCCCCTTGGTTTTCCCTGTCACTGCGCCTTCTCTTGAACATGTCAGGTCTCGACTTAGATCGGAGAGATTCACTCTTCCTACCCATCCCTTGCATCTTGTTCCAGCCCTCCTCAAGACGTGTGGCCATGTCGATAGCGTCATCTAGATCTCTCGGACGACTACTAATTACTTGGTTCTGCAACCCGTCTTTAAGTCCTCTGACGAACTTATTTGCTCGGTCCGCATCAGCAGTATACACATGGGGGCAATATTTTTCCAAATGTCTAAATTTGACGATGTATTCGTGCAGACTCAGACTTCCTTGTTGAAGGTCCAGGAATTCTTGCATGTGTTTCTCTCGTGTGAAGGTTGGGATGTAGGCATGTGTGAAGGCTTCCTTGAATTCTCCCCAAGTCGCTTCGTGATTTGCGAACTTCACTTCACGTTGCGTCCGCCACCATTCCTTAGCATCTTCTTTTAGCATAAAGGTTCCATACCGAACCTTCTTGTTGTCAGGCATTTCCAGGGTGGTAAAGATCTCCTCAGTTTCTATTATCCACTGTTCAGCATCGTCAACAGTGCCTTTCTCATGAAACTTTGGAGGGTGCAGGCTCATAAACTGTTGGTGAGTTACTCCCCTTGCCTCACCATTTGTCGTTCTGTTTGTGTCTGTACTAGTTCCTCCTGTAGAAGCAATCTGCACCAAACCGTGCATCAATCCCGTAATCATCTGCAATGTGTTCATGATGAACGCTTGTTGTTGTTGATTATCTCCAATAGGTGTCCCAGCTCTGGTAGAACGAGTCTCCACATTTCGACTCCTACTGATGCGAGGTCCTCTGCCTCTGCCTCTAGCACTACCTCCTTTAGTACGAGCCATTGAACTACACCGCACGGAGGAACACAAAATATAACTATTGTATTCGTAAGTAAAATGATTCGTTAAAATTACTCTAAAATTTTAAAACTCAATATTCACACTAAATCAAAAACACATTCGTAACAGGCTTGGATGACCTTTCCTCTGCTTGTGATCAACATTGGCATTGGACATTGACTGTAGACACTGTGCTCTGATACCAAAGTTGTCACGACCCAATTTTTGACACCAAAAATTTTCTTTCATTTCTATAATAGCGGAAGCAATATTGAGTCATGACCAGAAACATAAAGAAATCAGACATTGTTTTATTTCAATAATAAAATACTTGGACCCAAACAAAAATAAACATAAGTCCCTAAAACCGACGCAGTGCCCAGAATGCCAATACCCGACCATCACAAGACTGAGGTCGTCGCTCCAAAGCCAAAATCTATCAAGGACTACCTGTAGATATAGAAAGAAGGGTCAGAATTCCTCTGAGTATGAAAAAATCCACCCATGAATGGAACATGACCCAAAATAATATTTAGTTTCGTAAAACGATTTCCAAAAAGGCCTTATGAACTACAACCATAAGTTTTCCAAAACTTAACACATATCAGAGTTACATCACATCATCAAAGACAGGACGAGGTGTGCACAACCTCCAAGTTTTCGTAGGCTTCCAACCGTGGTTCTCTGACAATGTCAAGGTCATCGTGCCGAGCAACAGAAATCCCCGTGGGCACTCACGGGCAGAACAGAACATATCTTCACCAGGCGATCCAACAGATCGAGGGTACCTGAAGTGAAGCCTCCTGAGATATCCCAGATCGCCGCTGCAGCAGCATGGTCTCTCTAGGAACCCGGGTGGAGAGACCAGGTGTCTCGCTCCCAAACAGAAACAGAACAGAATCCCGGGCCCTTGTGCCGCCCAATACCCTATGGGCCCTCCAGTACAGCCAGAGGAGTGTAACCACTACCTCCCGGGACGAAACCAAACACTGGGCAAAACAGAAAGCTCGCACTCGCATAAACCATTGCACAAAGTCCACGTTTCGCCTTCGAATTTCAAAAGTGAGGGTTTGCTAATGCTAGACATCGTCTAGTACCTCTCACAGAAACCGCCCTCAGGCTCCGTTTCCCAAACAGAATAATTCAACCATTTTAAATCTTAACTTAATGGCAATACGGCAAAACTCATCACATCTAGAAACCTCAATTAGCCATATTTTAATCCTTATTTGAAACAATAAAATTTATATTTAATTTCTCAAAACGTGACTTTCCTCCTCTAATGGTTCCAAAGTTAATTTCAGAACCATATTTCTGAAATTTTAAACACAACAAAGAGCATCAAAAAGTAATAAAACATATCATTTCGTTTTTAATTTATAAAACCACCTTTTGGCAATTTTTAAGAACTTAGAGGGTACCAAAACGTGATTTCATATTAAATACCCGGTTTTTGCTGAAGATTACTTTCGCAAGCCTCTTTTTGAAGATGTTTTCAGCAAAAACGTTGCGGCATACAATTTTAAAAATTATAACAGCTTATCCAAATATTTTGCTAATTAAGTGGACCTGTTTTGAAATTTTCAACTTTGTTATAAATATGAACGACGCTCGTTTTCCCCTCATTTCACTGCTTCGTTTTCTATCTCCTCACGAGCCTCCTTCCTTTGGTTCGATCGCCGGTGGAGTCTCCTCCGTTTTAGCAACCCAAAACCAGTGGAACACTGCACCTTCCCTTCTCCCATTTTTTTTCAGTGCTGCCACCGTGAGGAAGACGACTTCCCAACTTCAACGGCGTCTTCTCAGTCTCCCTTTCGCTGCGACAGTGAGGAGTCGTCAACAAGGAGGAATGACTGGAGGAAACCTGCCATATCAGTGACGTTTTCTTCTTTTTCCCCCAAATCGGCTCCCTGCTACCCACACGAAAAGACAACTGTTGGCCACTGGTCATGCTTGTCGATAGAGCAGTGGTGCCTTCTTCCTTCTTTCCTGTTTGTTTTTAGATTTGGGGTTCACCGCAAGTCGATCAAAGCATGTCATGTCCTCTGTCGATGTTGCTCGGGAACTTCCCCTTTCATTATTTTATTTTATTTTTTTTCTCTGCTAGTATCATAGCAGGTTCGGGAAGACAACTGAGTCTTCCCACTGCAGATTGCTATCGCTCCTTCTGTGGCCCGACCCTCTCAGAGGGTTCATGTATCAAATCTTTCTATTGTTTGATGATGTATTAGGTCATAAGGTCGTCTGTGTTTCGGTTCCTCGTGGATAAAACGAAATTATACCTAGCATGCTATTTCCGTTCCAGTCTTCAATAACTCATGCATAGATTCATGTTCAGGCATATAAATTGATAAACTCTCATGCATATGTATCTAGAAACTCAAAATATACAGGCTTCATGCTCCATTCATGATTGAAAATCCCCATACCTTTGAAACTTTGTAGCAACTTCCAGCAGCAACCCCTGCTTCTGGTTCTCTTCCCGCAGCCACGAGCCTCAGTTCCAACTAGAGAGCAAGAAGGAAAACGTTTCTCACTCGTTCTCTCTCTCTCTTTCTTTCTAATGTTGGACGAGCTCCTCTAAGCCTGCAGTAAAAGAAAGTCCTTGTCGTAAAATGTGGCTACATATGCCCTTATCCCTATCTTTTCCACAAATGTCTCCCTTTAATAAACTTGGTAGTTTGAAAGGATAAGGAAAGAAAATCGTGGGGCTTACAGTGTGAGGTTGCAAGAAACTTCTTTCTTAGTATGATGGCATGGAATAGAAAGCAAAAAAAAAAAAAAAAAGAAAACGTGAATAATTGGAAGTGAAACTTAACATCATTTTTCATGCATCGGAATCATATTTGGGGTAGTCATAAGTTCAATAAGAATTGGATGCACGAGTACACTCTTTAGACCTGGATTGAGGGTCCTATCTACACTCTTTTTAAGACATGCAAAGGAGAAAAAAGGTGCCCATACGGTCTATTTTCAGTGGCCAATACGCCTCGTGACAAACCGTTCCCATACAATGGCCCATACGGGTTTATTTTCAGTGGAGTTCCTTCTCGGTTCTAGTTAAGGTCCGATTGTTGAATCCATATAATGATAATTGTGTAAATTCTCGGACCAGCGTGCTCCTTATGGTCCTGAAAGTCCGACGGATGGTCCTGAAAGTCCGATGGTATTCGTCTGTGGATGACATTTATGTAATACCTTTAGACTCTTGGCCGACCTTCAAAAGTGACTAATCAATGAACCGTCTTCTACTCTTTGAACCCTTCAGTTCTTCCTCCAAAGCGAAAGCAAAATTCCAGCGATGTCCTGTCCCTGACGCTGTCTCGCATGGAGATTGCTCGCTGGAGAAGGGCAAGCCACCACCACCAGATTGTGCCCACTCCCTCTCCTCGACCATTGGGTCGAAGACTCTACTCGCTGTTTGGAGTTGTTGATGGTGGATAACTCAATGTACCAAGAGGCAGCGGAGGTGGAGCGACCATGGAGGAAGCGATGCATGTGGAACAAAATTTCTGAAAAGTTTCTTTTGCATATCCATTTAATGGTTATATTTTCGATGCAACGTTTGTGTCATGGGCTGACTCCTTCAGCCCATGCGGCACAACAAGAACCTAGTTGCCGTCAGCCTTCAAACCACCAAAAGGGGTGCAAAAGTTGTTTTAGAAAACAAGTGCATAAAGAAAGCTTTTGTGAATAAAGAAATCTCGCAATGTATTCAACTTGGAAAACTTGTACATCACGAGAGAATGTAAGAAAGGAGAATGATCTCAACTTTGCTTATATAGGATGACTGAAGCCACTTATAGGATTCTCATGCCGACCGCCCAAAACTAAGAATCCCAATAAATGACACTTAGACCGGTGGGAGGGTACTCCCTTACAAGCAAACAAACGTAAGTAAATGACTCAATATAAGCAAAGAAAGTACAATGCAAAACAAAGTAAAGGACTATATAGACTCTTAGCAGGCTCCCCCCTTCAAATCAAGCGCCGTCCTCGGCGCCAACAGCTTCATGATATGCTTTGACTTACCGCGGGTAGCGCTACTTCATACGGAAGGCATATTCCCAGGTTAGATTTTGTTCGCCTATCCACTTTACTTGGTACTTCTTTCGTTCCCCTAGATAGTTTGTTTTGTGCCGAATAGTTTCCTCCATCTATCAGTACGCCGCTCGTTTGGTCGACGGGGCTCGCTGCATGATCGGGTCTAGTTCTTGGACGCTTCTGTCAGGGTCTTCCTCATCAAAGTAGAAGGGCTTCAAGTTACAAACATGAAACACTGAATGCACCTTAAAGTGTGGAGGTAAGTCTAGCTTGTAAGCTAGCTTTTTGATTCTCTTTAGCACTGTAAAGGGTCCTTCATATTTGCGGATTAATGATCTGTGTCAACCATGAAAGATGCCCGTGCGATCAGGATAAAGCTTCACGAGGTCTTGATCACCAACTCGAAACTCCATTGGCTTTCAATTTTGATATGCAAACTTCTTCATTTTCTTGGCATCCTTATGTAAGAATGCCTTAGCCATCTCCGTCTGCTCCTGCCAATCGCGAACGAACTGGTAGGCAAAAGTGGGTCATCCATTTTCTTGGGTTGCAAGGGTATGAGACATCAACAATTGTTGCACAGTGGCTATCTCAAATGGACTATGTCCAGAAGACTCGCTCTTTTGTAAATTGTAGCAAAATTGAGCTACATCCAACAATTTCACCCAATTCTTTTGATTTGCACTGACATAGTGCCGAAGACATTGTTCCAACAATTCGTTGATCCGTTCAGTTTGGCCATCAGTTTGTAGGTGGAAACTCGTTGAAAATAATAAATCCGAACCCAGCAAACGAAATACTTCGCGCCAGAACTTCCCTGTGAAGTGAGCGTCATGATCACTTACAATGCTTTTTGGCACGCCCCAGTGCTTGACTATATGCTTCACAAATAATTTCACCGTCTTCTCCGCAGGACATTCCTTAGAGGCTGGGATGAAGGTGGCATAATTCGAGAATCTATCCACAACCACAAGGATGGAGCTGAAGCCGTTAACTTTAGGTAAGCTGATGATGAAGTCCATGGAGAGGCATTCCTACAGATGTTCTGAAATAGGAAGAGGCTCCAAGAGGCCGATAGTCTTTTGATTCGTTCTCTTGTCCTACTGGCAAATCAAACATGTTTTCACATATGCTTCAACATCATCGTGCGTTTGTTGCCAATAGTAACCACATTCAAGGAGCACCAGCGTCCGCTCCTGGCCAGGATGGCCAGCCCACAACAAGTCATGGCATTCCTTCAACAATTCTCATCGAAGGTTGCCCCATCTAGGTACGAAAACCCGTCCTCCTTTTGCCATCAGAAGTCCATCACGCAACCAGAATCGTCACGTTTTTCCCGCTTCAGGTGTCTCGACCAAGTGCTTGGCCACAGGATCTTGCTTCATGCCTTCTCAAATCCGCCTGAGAAGAGAACTCTCAAGTTGCGCTTCGGATGATGCTGTCCAAGTAGCTGCCAACTCCGCATTCCAACTTAGCGCGTCGACTACGACGTTTGTTCTCTCCGCCTTGTACTCCAAGGCAAAATCAAATTCCGCAAGGAATTCCTGCCATCGGGTCTACTTTGGGCTTAACTTCTTTTGAGTTTGGAAGTAACTTGTGGCTACGTTATTAAGTCTTTACCTCAAATTGACTTCCCAACAAGTAGTGCCTCCATGTACGAAGACAGTGGATAATGGCCGTCATTTCCCTTTCATCCACAGAATATCGACACTCCGCGTCCTTAAGTTTTATGCTTTCATAAGCAACCGGGTGAACTTCCTACATCAACACTCCACCAATAGCAAAATCTGATGCATCCATGTGGACTTCAAACTTCTTCGAGTGGTCGGGTAACCTGAGCACAGGCTCCTGCGTCGGGGCCCTCTTCAATTTCTTGAAGGCATCTTCGTCAAGTCCTTCCCAAGCCCAAGTCTGGTTCTTCTTCAGCAAATCAGTGAGAGGCGCAACTATCAAAGAATACCCCTCAATGAATCGCCAATAGTAGTTCGCCAAACTGAGAAAAGAATGCAACTCCGATATATTAGTTGGCGGTTTCCAGTCTTGAATTGCCCTCACTTTTTATGTGTCCATTCGCAGCTGACATTTACCCACTATATGACCGAGAAAACTGATTTCTTATTGGGCGAATAAGCATTTCTCGTGCTTCACATATAGTTCATTTTCCCTTAGCACCTTGAACACTCTCCGCAGGTTTTCCACATGATCTCCCATTGAGCCGCTGTACACTACAATATCATCAAGATTGACTACCACAAACTTATCTAAGTACGGATAGAATATCTTATTCATTAGAGTCGAAAAAGTAACTAGGGCATTCGTCAACCCGAGCAACATTACCAAGAATTCAAAGGCACCATAGCGAGTGACACAAGTTGTCTTCGGCTCGTTACCGTCAACAATCCGAGCTTGCCAATATCCTGATCTGAGGTCCAACTTGGAAAATACTCGAGCTCCCCCTAGCTGATCAAAAAGATCTGCAATCAAAGGTAAAGGATGTTTGTTCTTTACCGTTACCTTGTTCAGCGCTCGATAATCCACACATAACCTTTTGGAGCCATCATGTTTTGCTTGAAACAACACTGGTGCACCAAAAAGAGCTTTAGAGGGTCTGATTATACCTCCAGCTAGTATCTCGTCCAACTGTCACCGAAGTTCTTTCAATTCTGCAGGAGCCATCCAATAAGGTGCCATTGACAGGGGTTTGGCACTAGGAAAGAGTTCTATGGCATGATCCAATTCCCGTCGAGGTGGCAGCCGTCTAGGGAGCTCCGTAGGCATTGTTCCTGTGAATTCCGCTAAGACAGGTGCAAGCACCTCTGGGACTAAACCAGGGGAGTCATTAGTCACTTCCTTGATTGCCACCAAGTGCGTCTCTTCACCGTGTTTTAGGTCTTTCTTCAACTGAAGAGCAGATATCATCGCGACCTTACCCTTATCCCTTTTAACTGATATTGCTAGAACCATACATGGAGACTTCTCATCCATAATACTGATAATGCGCAAGTGCGGCATCGGGACCATCTTCACTGTACTGAGGAGCTCCATGCCTAGGATCATCTGAAATTCATCCATCGGGACAACCGAGAAGTTGGCTTTTCCTTACCAACTCTCAATCTTCACAACCGCATCCGGAGCTACATCGTGGATGGGTTTTGCCTCTGAGTTCACCTCCTTCATGTATAACTCTCCCTTATCAAGGGTGAGGCCCAATCTCCTCACCTCCTCATCTGAGACGAAGTTATGCGTGGCACCCGTGTCTACCATAGCCATAGTAGGCCTTCCATTTACCAAGATCTCTAGGTACATGAGCTCGTTAGAAGGTGTCATTGTCACCATCATTTTCTCCTCCCTTTTTAGGGTGTTCAGAAGTTGAAGTGCACCCATCTTTGGTCCTTCCCTTCTTCACCTTGTGCCGCATGAGCAGATTGTCTTGAAGAGCTTGCTTGATTGTTTCTGTATAGATGGTTTGGACATTGCCTGGGTAAGTGGCTACCTTCACAAAACCAGCATTTCAACATTCTATTCTGAGAGTTGTCATTTTTGCGAAAGAAAGTCCTCTTCTCGACTTGATGCTGAATCGTTGATTCATCTTTACATTCCCGTCGATCTTCTTTTTTTCTTCGATGGTCAGGCTTCTTCAAAGGCTTGAAGGTGTTAGTGTAGCTCTTGCGTTGGGTATCAGCCAAACGTTCTACTACCACATAAGCATCCTCCAAGGTCTCTGGATTACTCCTTTCCACTTCGGATTGCGCCCACGATTGAAGTCCTAAAATAAACCAATTCAATTTATCTTGTTCCTGCATATCTGATACATCTCACGTGAGCCTCTGATAGGCCCTTACATAATCTCACAAGGATCCCATATGTTTTATTCACCGACCATTCGATAGGCATGGCGTGTCGCATTTGGAGGCATGAAGTAAGTCCTCAACTATCGCTGAAAATCATCGAAAGTGTCTATTGTGTAGATCCCCTTTTGAATGTCAAGTCATTTCCGTCTCCACAATGCTACAGCATCGCCCTCAAGCAACATAGCCGTTGTTTTGACTTGAAGGTCGTCCCCGACAACGCCTTACAGATCCAGGTAGTATTCCACTTGGAATAGAAAGTTGTCGATCACTCGACTATCCCGATTTCCATTGTATTTTGCTGGCCTCTGAACGTTGACCCTCGTTGGCCGATCATCACCTCCACCTACAAAGACTTGTCACTGTAGTGTGTTGTTCTTTATCTGAAGTTCCTTGACTTCAGCTTGCAGTGCGGTCACTGTGTCAGTAAGTGATCAATTCATGGCCATAAGATCAGCCATTTGTTCCCACAGGATCTTCATATTGTCCCTCATTTCAATGAACGACTCGGCTGCATTGGCCAACGCTTCTTCATGAGTAGTTACGTCAGCAACCAGCTTGTTCACCACCTTGGCCAGGTCTTCCTTACCCTGGGATGTACCCATCTCGTCAGACTGGTTACTCCCTTGCCCTTGGCGCTTCACAGATTGTATTGAGTCATCAGGGCATCCTCTTCGATCAACGATGTCGGCGTGTAGACTAAAATCACCTTCTAAAATGAGACCTTTTGTCAAAAGAAAGGGTAAATTGGTCTTGTCCGCTCAAAAAGACTAAAATTACCCTCTAAAAGGAGATTCTTTGTCAAAAGGAGGGGCAAATGGGTCTTGTTTACCAAAAAGACCAAAATTACCCTCTAAAAGGATGTTTTTTATAAAAAAGAGGGGCAAATAGGTCTTGTTTACCAAGAATACCAAAATCACCCTCTAAAAGGAAGTTCTTTATAAAAAAGGAGGGGCAAATGGGTCTTGTTTACCAAAAAGACCAAAATCACCCTCTAAAAAGAGGCCTTTATGTTAAAAGGAAGGGCAAATGATTCTCAAATGCTTGATTTGGATTTGAACTTAGGTTTTTGGATCTAATTTGGATTTGGATTGTGGCTTTGGACCAATTTAGATCCAAAAATTGGGTTTTGTGTTTTTAACAAAAGTGGGTATTCTTTTTAAAAAAATTTGGGGTGATTACAATTGCAAAGCAGAAAGGTTGTCACATAATAGCAAGGGAGGTTGAGAGAGAAAAAGACCAAGATCTCTAAAGATGAACATGATCCAAGTTAGTTCTACCGCTGCCGTTGCAAGAGCACGATATTCTGCTTCACAAGAGGATCGTGCAACACTTTGTTGTTTCTTAGATGCCCAGAAAATACAATTAGGTCCCAGAAAAATGCAATATCCTGTGGTAGAGCGACGAGTGGAGGGGCAGTCGGCCCAATCTGCATCAGAATGAGCTCAAATAGATAATTTGGTAGGCTTAAAGAATTGCATCCTAAGAGAGTGCCTTGAATATAGTGAAGAATACGTTTCAACAACTGATAATGGTGTAGATAAGGAACATGGATAAACTGTGACACGTAATTAACAACATAAGTGATGTCTGGTCGAGTAAATGTAAGATATTGCAAAGCGTCAACAAGACTGCGATACAATGTAGCATTGGGATCGACTTCTTCTAAAGTGTTGATGTTGGAAACATTAGTAACCATTGGGGTAACAGTTGATCTGCAAGATTGTATCTGGGCGCGTTCTAGAATTTCCATAGCATAGCATTACTGGTTGAGGAACAGTCTGAAAGCAGTGCGCTGGACTTGAATGCCTAAAAAATAATGTAATTCTCCAAGATCATTAATATCAAATGTACACGATGCCTCCTTTTGGAAGTGGGCAAGACAAGTTGGACAAATGACAGTGAGAATGATATCATCCACATATAATAGAAGTATAGTCATCGTTGATTCTTGGAGTCGAACAAATAACGATGGATCGATAGAGCTGGCTTGAAAATTGTGAGAGAATAAAAATTGAGCAAACCGATCATACCAAGCTTGAGGGGCCTATTTGAGGCCATATAGCGCACGATTTAATGGTGCTCAATGAATACAGTTTTAGTCAAATAGTCATTCAAGAATGCATTCTTGACATCTAGTTGTTTAAGGGGCCAATTGTTCATGAGAGCAATGGAGAGAACAATCCGAATAAGTTGCTGGCTTGACAACTGGGAAAAAAGTTTCAAGAAAATTATGCCTTCAACTTGAGTATAGCCCGCCGCCCTGTGTGGAATCGCGGGGTACCAAAGTCCATGTCTTATTTGCGATCAATGCTGCCATTTCATGCTCCATAGCTTTCCTCCAACCAGGATGTTTAAAGGCAATGGAAAAATGTCTTGGTTCGGTGGGAACATGAGTAGTTAATAGGTATTTTGGATTGAGTTTAACAATGCCATTTTGGGATCACGTGACCATAAGATGACATAGTCTAGTAGAGGTATTGGGTGAGGGATGAGATGAAATTGGAGAGGGTGAGCTAGGCGGCGATGATGAGGGGAGAGCCGATGAGTCTGGTGGAGCTAAGGTAAGGGAGACATGATTGTAGAGAAGAAGCAAGAGAGGGAAGTTCTGGTTCATTTTTGTGAAGTCCGGCAAGATCAAGGGGGTTCACCTCGGGGATAATAGGCCGGTTAGGTTGAGTGGTGACATGAGGAAAAGACACTAGATCATGAGAGAAGTTGTAATTCAGAGGTGCTCTAGCTGAACCTTGATTGAAAGGAAAACATTTTTCATCAAACACAATGTGTCCTGAAATATACACCTGATTTGTCAAGAGATAAAGGTATCAATAACCTTTGTGTTGGTCACTATACCCTATAAAGACACATGGTAAAGATTTGTGTTCAAATTTGTGTTTGTTATAGCTCTTAATGTAGGGAAAACATCAACACCCAAATGTCCATAGGCAAGAATAATCTGGATGTTTATGAAATAAACTTTCATATGGGCTTAGCATTTGGAGCGTGGACGTTGGCAGTCGATTTATGAGCCAAACAACACTAGACAAAGCTTCCACCCAATATTTTGCTAGTAAATTACTATGAAATAGTAGAGTTAATCCGAGTTCAGTAGCTGACCTATGTTTTTGCTCCACCAATCCATTATGTTCAGGTGTTTTTGGGCAAGCCTTGAGATGTTTGATTCCACATTCTCTTAAATAAGAGAAAAACACAGCGCTATTGAATTCACCACCTTCACTTTGAAAATTTGTTACAGATCTTTTGAATTGTGTTGTCACCATCTTATGAATTCCATAAACTTTGTAAAAAAATCAGACTTGGTTTTTAATAGATAGATCCAAGAGTATCGAGAGTGTTGATCAACAAAAAGAGCATAATATCAAAAATTTTGACAAGAGTCAACTGGTGCTGGTCCCCAAAGAGCACAATGTATTTTTTTCAAAGGGTTCATAATATTCATCATCTAATGGAAGAAAAGGCAAACGTGTTGCATATCCCAATTGACAACTTTGACAAATAGAAAACATAGATGTTTTTGTCATTAAATTTATTCTACCCTTGGATGACAAAAAATCAATGATCTTAGCAAATGGATGCCCAAGCAAACTATGCCAAATTTCTGAAGTTGCTGTCCTGAAACGATCTGAAAAGAATACTTCTTTCGGTCAGGTCAAGCACGTACAAATCTCCTTCTCTAGCCCCTTGGGCAATCATATGATTGGTTTCCTTCTCCTTAATCACAAACGAATCAGATGTGAACTAAAATACATAGGGCATGGAAGATGCAAGCAGACTTACAAAAATAAGATTTTTCTTAATAGCAGGAACAACCAGCACATTATCAAGATGGAGCGTTGTATGTCCAAGATCAAGATTAGTGGGGCCAATATGAGTTATCGGTAAATGCTGCCCAATTCCAACCATAACTGAATCAGTTCCATAATATTTAATGAGATTCTTGAGTTTACCTGGATCATCTGTAACATGAGTAGTTGCGCCAGTGTCAGGATACCAGTCTGCATTATTTGGATCGACAACTTGAACAGTGGAAAAATTTTTTAGAAGATCTTTGGGCTGATACGCCTGATTGAATCTGTGATAGCATTTGAATGTCGTGTGATTACTCAAGCCACAAATTTGACACGCTGCTTTAACTGAAGATTGAGAAGTGTTTCGCCCAACATTGGCTGGAATGTTGGTGGGGCGAGATTGAGATGTAGGCGGAAATCCACTCCTCACGAGTTGAAGTGAGAGTTACTATTTTTTCTGTTATAGTGATCACATCCTCTGTAACTGTGAGAGTGAGAAAATTGAACTTGAACTTGCTGGCTTATGAACGCTGCATTAGGATTGAGTTGGAAACCATGGAGGTTTTTCATGTTGTCATGGCTTTCAAGCAGTGAGACAACATCAATATATGCAGGAATAGGAGGTCGAAGTATAGACGTTATGAATGATTCATAACCTGATCCAAGCCCATTTATGAGCCAATAAACTTTGTCTTGATCCGACAGGGGTTTCCCAATGGCTGCCAACTCATCACATATGGTTTTGAAACCTGTTATATACTTAGTGACGGTTTTGTCTTGCTTTTAAAATGTCTGCAATTTTATGTTTAGCAGAAATTCTCAGTCTTTAGATTCTCTAGCAAAGAACTTTCTAAGGGCATTCCAAACTTCGGCAGAGCTTTGGAGTCCAACCACAAGGCCTAGCACTTCTTCAGAGAGTGATCCAGTGATCCACCCTCTAAGAAGTTGGTCTGATTTTTTCCAGGCAAAAAGTTTTGGATTTGGGACTGAACGGGCCTCACCATTTTCAACACTTTCAATGGTAGTGGTTGGTTTGGAAATTTGTCTATCAATAAATCCCATCATGTCTTGGCTTTCAATCAGCCCAAGCATTTGGGTTTTCCAAAGCAAGTAATTCTTGTGAGAGAGTTTGATCAAGATAAAATTTGCAACATTAATTGTTGAAGGATATGGATACTTAGCTGCACTTATGAAGGAAGAGGATGTGAGCCATGAAGCAGATAAAAAAAAATGCACAGGAGACATTTAATCTGCCTCTGGTCGCCTGTTCTCAGGCTTCTGTGACACCTGAAAATCAGTTGCCAAAGAAAAATTTGTATCTCCTCAATGCCTCCTCCAAAAATTCTAAAATTTTGTAGGGAGATTCTTCAGATGTAAACGATTCCAAAGAGCCCTTGCTCGACCCTTGCCATTTCCGGAGCTGACAACGCCAGCCAAATTTGTGGTCAGGTTCATGCCGACAGCACTCTGTTCTGCGACACCTGAAAACTAGTTGCTAAAGAAAAATTCGTATCTCCTCAACGTCTGCTCCAAAAAATCTGAAATTTTGTACGGAGATTTCTCAGATGTAGACGATTCCAAAGAGCCCTTGCTCGACCCCTGCCATTGCCGGAGCTGACAACACCGGCCCAATTTGTGGCCAGGTTCAGGCCAACAGCACTATGTTCTGTGGCTTCTTTGAAACAACTCGATCACCCGATTCAGTGATCGATTTCTCCCTCAATGCTGCTCCGTTTGGCGTCAAAATACACCAGAATGATCCTCGAGATGTGAGGAAGGTGATGGAATAGTTTCTGTGATCTGATCTGCCTCCGGACATTGAATTTTACAGTCTGATCAGAAAATCATCCGGCGGCAGCGTGCAATGGTCCGAGTGTCTACTGTCTAATCGAGCTCCTCCAGCGCACGTTCCTTCGATTTGTGTAAAAAATCCTCACGGAAGAGGCTTTGATACCATGAAAGAAAAAAATGCAAGAAGAGAAATTTATGTGGTTCGGATTAAAATCCTATGTCCACTGTCTCTCACACCAAGAAGACTTGATGATGTGAGGTTCCCTTGATAGAGTATTTATACACGTTTCTTGGAAGGACTGTTACAGATTTTTTTAAATTTCAAACAATCCTTCCTTAAATTTCTAGTTTCTATAATCGTTTCTTTCTCCTTTGATGAGCATACGTTGCCACTTTTTTTGGCTTTATTCCCTGCCTTGTGAGATGCTCTTCCTTGATTTGTTACTCCAAATCCAGCGGCTATAGTTGCCTTTTTGTTAAGATTGTGCTGAATTAGTTTGTCATGATCTTCATGATTTTCTTCATCCATTGAGCAGCTGTTATCAGTTTGTGTGTAAGGGTCAGCAGGTTGTGCGTCAACAAATTTTTTTGTCAATTGTGTATAACCGTGAATCCCATGGCACACCCATGTTCGCTTCCAATTTGGTTTGTCAGATTGAATTCGGGCAAATAGAGGCAATTTAAACCAAATCCCTAATCCCTCTCTCTGTCTCTCCCTCTCACAATTCATTGAGAACATCACAGCTCAGGTTTTCTACCTTCAGGTATTTCTCGTTTTGGCGCTTGTTGATCAGATTTTGGGGCCAAATAACACCACGATATTGTCCATCCGCAATCACAAATGCGTAGGTTTCTTCAGTTTCCACTCTAGATTGGGTTTGGTGATCCATTTTACCACTTTTGGTTTCCCTTCAAAGCCGTGCCAATGATTTCACAAGCTTAGTTATGCCAAGGATGAGGGCAAAAAGACTATGGCTCAAGCATTCTCATTCACAAGAACGGTAGGCAATTGCTGTAACAAGTAGAAAATCACTCGTCTATGAGAAGAAATTTTCCATTGCATCCATGAGAACTATTTCTTCCTTATTATCGTTGCCATAGTTGTCTACTTAGAAAGACCAACTCTCCTTTGATGTAAGACAGTGAACCCCTTGCTGTCCATTGAATTCTAATGGCAACTTTATCCTATCTAACAAACAATGAAATTTTTTTCATGAAAAAAAATTCAGGCCATAAAAAATGGCCTGGATTTGGAAAAATTAACTTTTCTGCACACACAGTTTTCTTGGATTTTTCTTTTCATGGAAATTTTTCCACTCAAAAAATTGTTGTGTATTATCACTCTAAATTTTTCCAAAAGAATGTACTGAATTTATCCAAACAGATTTCAGTAATTTCAAATCCTTTTCTTCGTTTTAATAGTCGATATAGATCTACTTTCTGACTTTCACAGCAAGTTCACCCCGAAACAAACTTCCAGATCCATATCTAAATCCAAATCTTGACCCTAGATTCAAAATTTACCTCCAAATCCAAACCCAAATCTTGACCTTAAATCCAAATAGAGCTCTAGATCCATGTCCAAATCTAAATCTCAACTTTAGATCCAAAATAAACCTTTAGATCCATGTCTAAATTCAATTCTCGACCTTAGATCCAAAATGAACCTCTAGATCCATGTCCAAATCCAAATTCAAGGTTTGGATACAAAATTCAATCTTAGATCCATATTTAGATATAAATCTAAGTCCTAGATCCAAAATTCACGCCCTGCTTCGAAATACGAAGCCAAAGTCCATAATCGAACCCAGAAAGAGAAATCAAGTCCAAATTAGGAAAATAAATCTGGAAAGCCTCTTGTGGATCCAAATTAGATCCAAAACCAAAATTTAGATCCAAATAAAAAATTTCAATGCAAAATCCAAAATCGATGCCAAAATATCAATTTTTGACACTATTTAACACCATACGCATGCGAGCCTCCCCCCTGCTTTTCAACTCAAACTTGCATTGAAAATTTTAAAAAATGTGTTTTGATCCCAAAACACCAGTCTAACTTTTGATCCGAGCCATGGCATCGATTGGAACTTTCGCAACCGATAAAAGCTGATCCAGATTAAAACGAGCCTGAAACCACTCAAAATGAAGGACCCACTTTTAACAAAAGACAATTTTATCATTTAAAATTTTACCCTTAAAAAAATAATATTAAAATTTTTTTAGGTGGACCACACCTAAGGGGCCAAGGAGGCAGAATCCCCCCTTATTGGCCAAAAAAATGCGCAATAGGGGGGACTACGCCTTTTTCCATGCTTTTGGGCATGCTGCCAGGCACTTGGTGTCACGCCCCAACTTTTTGACCCCCAAACAATTTTTTTTTTAAACAAAAAACATTGAGGTGCGACTACACAACAATTCAAAAAGGAGAGAGTTATGCTATTCAAAACAATGGGGCAAACTTTCATTTATATAATGATTTCAGTTCATACAAAATCACATCTGTGTATGACAAAAATGCCCCAAACCATATAATTGATGCCTAACAAAAAAAACATCAGTAAAATCAAAATAAGACATGCCGGCACTACAAAGGACCAAAAACCTCTCTAGTAGAATGTGAGTGAAGTTATCTGATCAACCTACTGCCCCTAGTCCGCCAAAACCTGAAAAAGGAAACAATTGAAGGGTTAGCCTTCGCAATATGACAACAAGCCAGGAAAATCTCTAACCCTCTTAGGTAGGGCTCAAATATGAGATAATCATAATCATAGAAACAAATCATCATCATGTCGTGACAGGACAAAATCACATCATTTGCCAAGAAGGCCCCTCACATAGACCACAACATGTAAAGGCAACTCATGGCCCCGACAATACAATTTCAAATCACATGCAAAACATGCATAAACATATAAATCTCATTCATTTTATTCACATGCACATCATTCACATACATTTCATTCATATACTTTCATTTTCATTAGCTTCAGTGAATTGACAATTCTTGTGGGTGCAAACACAGGCACGTGCACACCGCGGGTGGCCTACAGCCGGGAGACAACCCCCGTGCTGGCCCATAACAGTATAGATTCATTCCCGCTGCAGCGGTAGAGCACACATCCATAGATGTGTGAATTCTAAGGAGAGATACTCAGCCTTCCCTTGGACACCCAAGTTGGGAAGGTGGGAGCCCAATGCTCCAAACACATCAAACAATAGTACCCTGGGACCTTGCACTGCCAGCACTCTAAACAGGTGAGACCAGTGACGAAGGCGGGACAACTCCCAAACACATAGCCACAACCCACTGACCTCTCATCTCTTCTGCTTTCATTTTTATCACAAAATGACTGGCTAGCTCATGAGGTTGGTTCACTTCACGAGTGCACCCACACCTCCAATTGCCTCCACACGAGGGCTACACATAACATTAACAGTCTTAGCTAGCCGTCATAACAATATGGGTACATCTACCCTCCAATCTCATTCAATTGCATCATTGCCCATGGCAATACATACACAACAAATCACCACATTCACATTCATAAAAATTCACATCTTATCAAACACATCAATCACATCTTTCAAAACTTAGCCAAATCCTAGATGGTAGTCTCGATCTGTCATGACTCGTAGCTGTTCTATGCAATTATCATTCAATGATGCTCTCTAATGCACAATCGGGGTCGATGAGACACTGGACTCGATACCCTACCTCATATGTCCAAAGCAGTTATCAATTCTAGCATGCACATGCAAATGCATAACAATTTTTAAAACATGCTTGTAATAGCTTTCTAAAACAAAACTTATCACATGGCACATCATTCGCATGCATACATACATTCACTCACAAAACAATCGTTCAATTACATCAAAATCATAGGATCCCATGATCCCAAAAACACATATTCACATATTGGCCTCAGGAAGAGATTTGCCTGGAATGCCGCCACACCTGTCTCGCGTCTACAAAACACCCAAAACGCCTCGAGCTTTGAATCTGGTCCCTCAAGGTCTACGGGACGTGCCATGTGTACCTACAAACATAAGCAAAAGATAATATTTCTACATATTTCGCTTTACAATCTATACAAGTGTAAAATATATTCATTGAGACATGTCATTGCCTCAAGAAGGTGTCGACGAGTAGTGTCGGCCCACAAAACCCTCCAATAGGTCTCTTTTCAACTCTTTGAGGTTGTGACCAAACATTTAAACTCAAAGCTTCGATCAATCTATCACTAATTTTGCATGCGCCACGTGCTCACTGAAAGAATTCTAAATCTTCTCTACCCATCAAATCTCTACCATGTTTCCAAATGGCTTCGAGAATCACTTATCATGCTGAAAAGATCGTTATAAGCATGGATTATCGCCTCTCCAAAACCATCCTAGACTTTCCCCAAAAAGCAGAATCACTAACATACATCCTAAATCATCAATTCCTAATTCTAGCATGCTCAAATAATAATTATACGTGCTCCAACAAAAAATATACAACAATCTAGGCTCGATTAAGTCTTGTTCACCCCAATTTCAAAGTCTTAGCTACTATAGTCCTCTCGGCAGCCAACCCACGAGTTCGAGTGATCCCCAAGCAGGTAAAATCCTTCAATGCTGCCACCACCAACGCATTCAATTCGCTGTTATTAGGGAAGAACGCATCCCCAAGCTGCCATCCAATCCAACAACCACAAAAGAATCAAAATTCATGAAAAGGAGGTTTAAGAAAGGGGTCTGTCGTTAGAAGAGGCCCACAGTAGTTGTAGAAGGGGCTGTGCGAGAGGGAAAAGGGCATGGACAGAGGGGTGAGAGTGTTCGGTTGAGAGGGCTGGCAGTTAAAAAAAAGGGGGAAATTGAGCAGGGAAATGGGGGAGATGGAGAGGAGAAGACAGAAGAGACGGGGGAAAAGAGAGAGCTCAAGCAGAGAGGGAGAGCGTGTGGCAGGAGAAGGGCACTAACGGGGAAGAGGGTTACGCAGGAGGGAGGAGAAGAAAAATAAGAAGGAAGAGGCCAAGGGGGACCGACAGACTCACCTGCATGCCGCCGTCGTCGCCCTTCTTCCGTTGGCCCAAACGTTGCCGCTGCCATGCCTCCAGCCTCCTGATCTCTCTTGTGATGCGGTCGTAGTAGAAGAGGAAGAGGGAAAACGAGGGAGAAGGGGGTAATGTCGGGCTTCCTCTTGTGCGTGGAGATCGGGTCCGGGTCTGGACCTGATCCAGATCGACCTGCCCAAAACGAAAAGCGTTACACTTGGCGAGCGACACACAGCATGTCCGTGCACATCTTGTGCATGCCAGGTTAGGGCTTGGCCAAGCATCAAAGCCCCCTTTTGGGTCAAAAATTACCCTCAACCTGGTGGGTGGGCATTAGCCCTCCCTCACCCTCCAAATGCTGTTGCAAGGCTAAGATCCAACCCCCTTTGATCAAGACCTATTTGAAAAAAAAATAATTCAAAAACTTTGAAATGCGCAAGAAAACTTTGTTAAATTCAAAAGATTTTAAATTTTGAATATTGGCTCCAAAACTCTTTACAAATATCCCTCAAATTTTCACTCTTGGTTATGAACTATCTCTTGGAAACCTTTAGAGCTCTCCCACTTGAAGTTTAGGAGTTTTCCTCTCTCAATTCATCTAATATTCTATTTCGCTTCTTGTTTTCTTCTTCTCCAACCTTGGGAGTTAGTTTCTTGCTCAACTTCCATTCTTCAAAGGAGCACGAGGGAGACTCTTGGTGAACATCATCAACATCTTGGAGTATCATTTGCAAGTCTTCAAGATCATCCATAAAAGAAAATTTGTTTTCTCAAACTACTCTATTTAGAGGTATGTAGCCATCATTCCATTTATTTCTTTTTTTCTCCTTCATCATCTCCCCAAAGCCATGCAAAAGAGCTTTAGAATCCTTTCTCCGGAGTTACTTTTGAATGTGTGCGTTGTCTATGTTTATGATAATTCTCATGCAAAGTTGGTTGATTTTTAATTAATATGTGAATGAACAGTAAGAATAAGTGCTTGGGATGAGAATTTTTTTTATCATCTTAATTTTTATGATTAGGATTTTTCCAACTTGGGACAACCCCTACGACTACCTACGCGTTAAAATGCATCTTCAAGAAATTTCTACTTTTAGTATTGATTTTTTTCTCTTAATCACCAGACTAGGAATCTCAAACAGGCTATATTACGTTATTAACTTTTCATCTCATGTATATTTAATTTCTCTCATACCCAATGGTAGGAGGAATAAGTTTCTTTGCAATAGATAAAAACAAGAAAAAAAATAACTATTGTTTTTATATACTTATATAAACATATCTTGAATCTTGTTTTTAAGAGAATTTCAAAAGTAAGAACCCTTTTCAGAGAGGCCATGGAGACTTGGCCTAGGCTTTTGCATGAACCCAAGTTTCACTCTGACCTACATAAAAAAATTAGAGTAAAAAATACTCAAAATTACCTCTTGATCTTAATTTCCACACACACACACATATATATACTTTCTAAATACTTTATCTCTTCCTCTCTCTTTTTTAAAATCTTTTTGTCTCTCTCTTTCTGTTTGTCTCCCTTTGATTTAGAATCTTCTTATATATATATATATATATATATATATATATATTCTCCCTCTCTTTCTCTCTTTGATTTAAAAACTTTTTTAATAAATTTTCATGTACGCACATGTATATGTGTGTATCTCTTTCTCCCTCTCACTCTCTCTTTCTAGAATCTCTATCTCTTCCTCTCTCTCTTTCTAAAATTTCTTTCTCTTTATTCCTCTCTTTCTCTTTTTGCTTAAAATAATCTTTTATGAAGTTATATATATATATGTCACTTTCTCTAAAATTGCTTCCTCTTCCTCTCTTTGTCTCTCTTTTACTCTTTTAAATGTCTCTTGTCTAAGACCTAAAAATTTTTGGATTGTCACTTATCGACTTCATTAAGACCAAAACTCATGTAATGCATCTACTGTTGAAGCCAAGTTTGATGGTCTACTATCTCACTCCACTTTCAAAAATCTTTTTTTCTTTACAAAAGTATTTTGACAAGAATGATAGGGGGCATATAATGACATTTAGATGTATGTGATAGTAAGAATGTTTTTAAATGAATATTATGGTAAGAATGAACAATTTATATAAATTCAATGCATTCATGCATTCATAATCACTTATGAAATTCGTGAATTATCTCTGCGCTGCGCATTTTTAAAAACTTAAGCAAGATGAGATGAAGCTCTAGTTATGTAGTAAGTGAATTAAAGTAATATCTAAAATCTACTTAAGATTTCAAGGAAACACTAAATTGATTCCAAAAGAAATCTTTAAAACTATCAACTTTGGCTTTCAAAGATTTTTCAAATACTATTTCAAAGATTTCTTGATTCTAAAATCTCTTAAATCGAAATGGTTTAGTCCCTCAAATAGTACCTCAAAATTTTTTCATCCAAAAATCTTTGAGATATCAATTTTTAAAAACCATTGCCAAACACCACACCACATTTAAGGTGAAGAAGATATCTAAGTAAAAATAAAATGCATGAAGAATAAATATTGCCCTTGTATTAGTTATCCCTAAAAAGGCACTTAGAATAGCTAATCCTCGTACTGATGGGTGAGTCCTTTTACCTTATAAAATTTTGTTTTTCTAAAGCACACCAAAAATGAAATCAAATTTTGGAATGCAAATGAATGGCAACCGTGATGGGACCTGCCATCATTTGTTTATGTTTACTACATTTCAATTAACTTGAACATCATCTATATTGCCGACATTAAAGAACGTCTCCTTCTTTAGCCTTGACCTCGTCGGCCTTACATCACATGGCTTAGTGGGTGCATTTACTTTGTTGCATATAAGATTAATTGAGGATGATTAATCATGTTCACCTATATCTTAGATCAAATACAATTCTCCTCAATTTAAGGTATAAATGAATACAATGTTTGTTCTTCTATCTTATTTTAATTACCATCATAAGTAACACTGCCTTAGAGACAACCGATTTTGCATGTTTTCTAATATTTCAAAAATTTTCTGTACCTATTTGTCTCAATCATTTTGTTGTCGGGCTTGGTCTTAAGTAGTAATACAAGACTAAGTCTTATAACTTTACCACACCTTGGGTGGGAAACCATACATTTAGTTGCCCAAAGAAGAATTTATGCTAGTATTAAGTCATTTAGATAAAGTATATAAGTATACCTTGACATTAGATAATCATGACACGAAATTATCTCAATTAGACATCTATACCACTTTTCAAAAAAAAAAAGAAAAAAATACATGATAGATGTATGCGATTTAAGGAGTGTTGGATATATAAACCTTGTTTGCTGATTTACAAACTTATGTCACTCTCATTATATATCTCCCTTTCGAATAATCTTCAATAACTTTGTCAACCATTCTTGCTAATTTACTCTCCATCGTTCACAGTCTACACTCAAGATGTATTCTTTTCAATGTGGTGTCACATTTCTTTATGATAACATCCTTTTCGGGGAGGGACTTGAACAGTCTACTTATGTCTTCCTCAAGTCCAGACTTTTGGCTCCCGAATGGTATCGGTTTTGACATCTCACTTTCTCTTCAGTGTAATCTATGAATGAAAATGACAACTTTGGGCTAAGGACCTCCTCCTTTTTGTTCACTTGAGGGGAAATGACAACTTTGGCCTACCTTTACCAGACCTTCCTACCCTAACTCGTAATCCAAATGATCCAATGGAGAAACAATTTCTTATGAACCCAAACAAAGTCAAAGTAAATGACCCAAACAAAGTATCGACTTGAAGACTTGGCCCTTAATAGAAAATAATAGAATCAAAGTATCAACTTGAAGAGCCTATATGAAGAGTTCAGATCATATGATGAGTTTTTCACTCTATCTCGAAAAGCAATAGGAAGAATCAAGCATTGCATGATGCATTACACATGAGTGATCCTCTTCACCAACAAGACCAACCTCTTAGATGTTCACATTGCCAACTTTTCTAGATATATGGGCATAATGGGACCCGACACTTGTTTGTGGCAATGATGGCTTTGGCCTGCTTTTACCGTGGCTCACTCGTTTCACCATCAGAGATACAGATTATGTAGAAAGAGGCACATATACCTTGCAGTTGTGGTTTCTCAATCATGTGGAACCCTGAGCTAATTTGTTTAAAAACACTGATGAAACACTAATAGTTTTGGAGCAATACTATTTTCTGATTGAAAAGAGATCATTTGGGATTATTATGATCATCGCCAACATCCTCCTAGATACACTCACCACTACTCTGATTGTACCACACTCTTGGGGCCCTATTTCATAATTGATTACTATGCTGATAGAAGCATGCAACAATTTCTGAAAGGCATAAGAAGATTTCTATACATACACCAATCAGAGCTATTCTAAAATTTGACCTTATCCTCAAAGGGTAGTATTGTTTGCAGTACCTCAATGATATTATGAGACACAAATATCCTATCCTTGTTCACACACCCAGTAGTAAAGAAGAACTATGTTGAGTGGTGGGATGTTAACCTACCGCCATCCATTCTCCATTGATAATCTATGTTGTCAACCTTTTACTCCTCCTTTCTAGTGCCTTTAGTTGTTGTCATCTTTAGTCAGTCAATGTTTTTCTTTGGGTGTAATGTTTACATTCTTAATGCAATATGAATCTTTATTTTATCATCATTTTTCTCCAATGGCTCTTCTTTTTTCTGTCCTACAAGGTGAATTTTTAAAGCCAATATGATGGTTCAAACAAGAGCACAAACTAAAGAAGCCCCACAGAACGATGCCTCATCTTTTAGTCATGTACTAGAAACTCTTGGCTTCCCAACAATTGAACTAGAAAGTTACTGAATGTTTCAGTTGTTCATGGAATGATTCATGAGTAAGCAAAAGGCTCTAATGTTTAATAAGTTAGCAAAATTTTTTATGAAAAATTTGTATCCAAGTTGAATCAGACAAAAGTTGCAGAAAGTTCTCCCTTACAAGAAATACCTATCTTGTAATGTGCCAACATTAGTAATTGAAATTGGAAAGACCTAAAAAATTACAATGGCTAAGAGCTAGAGAAATAAAAAAACCGGTCACCACCCCATTCCACCTTCTTATGTCACCTAACCACATAAGATTTTAGAGAACCAACCGAATTAGATAGTTTAGAACCACAACCTTCCTACATACTACAATTATTAGCTGAATGACTAGGAAAAAAAAAGTTGGTGCCTTCATAACCCATTTGTTTTCCCTTCAAAACAGTTTGTGGGTTGTAGGAAGAATCAGTAATGTCTGAAGCTCCTCTAGTAGTTGATGCAGAAAAAGACAAACCATGTATTTTGGTCCGAAAAGAAGAATACGTGAAGATGGAGGATGTGTCTTTCCCCTATTTTGGTCCAAACCATGTATTTTTCTAGCGGCAGACCCCTATTTTGACCTCTTTTTTGCTAAATCTCACCCTATTTATTGTTGTTCGATCGGTTTGCAGCTTGGGGATGTGGCTTTCCCCTCATAACAACAAATAAAAGGCATTGGTGGTGGCAACATTGTATGATTTTTGCCACTAGGGGATCAATCGAACATTTGAGGTGGCTGCTGGGAACATTGCAGTAGTTTGGACACTAAGATTGGGGTGAGCGAGGCCTAATCAAGCCTAAATTGTTTAATATTTTATGTTAGCGCATGTATAATTAATGATTGAGCATGCTAGACTAAAGATTTGATGATTTAAATGCATGCTAGTGATGTTGCTATTTTGGAAAAAGTTTAGGACTATTTTGAGAAGGAAAAGGGTCCACGTGTATGTCTATCTCTTTAGCATTGTGGGTTGATTTTCGAAGCTATTTGGAAACATGGTAGAGATTTGAGGTGGTTGAGAAGATTTAGAACCATTTTAGTAAACACGTGGTGCATGCGATTGTCGATGGGCGTATTGTGTTGTTAGTTGGGAAAGAGCATGTGAATTGAATGTAATTTTGGGAAGACCCTCAACTAAGGAAAACAAGTGAGAAATGTACATGTGATAAGTCGAATTCAAGTTTTGAGTTCTAATCGTCTGGTTGCAACCTCAAAGGGTTGGGAAGAGATCTTCTTGAGGGCTTTGTGGGTCAATACAATTCGTCGACACCCTCTTGAGGTGATGACATACCTCAATGATTATGTTTCATATTTGTATAAATTGTAAAGTGAAGTGAGTAGAAAACTTATCGCTTGATTGTATTTGCAGCTACACCGGGCACGTCCAGTAGACCTTGAGCAACTAGATTTGAAGCTCGATGCATTTTTAGATATTTTGGTGATGTGCGACAGGTATGGCAGCATTCCATGCAAATCTCTACCTGGGGCCAACTTTTGAATATGTGTTATGTCATTTATGTGTTTGATTAATGTCAAATGTTGTGGTATGTTGCATGTGCGTTGCCATGGGCATGGTACAAATGAATAAATTGAAGGGTAGTTGTACCTATAATGTTATGACAACTAGCTAAGAATGTTAATGTCATGTGCGGCTCTCGTGCAGAGGCAATTGGAGGTGTGGGTGTACTCGTGAAGTGAACCAACCTCATGAGCTGACCAATCATTTTGTAAATGTGCAATCATAATGATAAGAAAAAAAGAATAAGAGATGAGAGGCCAGTGGGTTGTGGCAATGTGTTTGGAAGATGTCCCGCCTTCGCCATTGGTCTCTCCTATTCGGAGCGCAGGCGATGCAAGGCCCCAGGGTATTGTTGTGTGATGTGCTTGGAGCGTTGGGGTTTTGCCTTTCCAAACTGGGAGTCCTAGGGAAGGCTGAGTATCTCTTCTTGGAATTCACACATCCATAGACGAGTGTCCTTCCGCTGTAGCGTAAATGGATTCATATTGTTTCTGGCCACCACGGAGGTTGTCTCCCGGCTGTAGGCCACCCGCGGTGTAAACGTGCCTGTGTTTGCACCCATAGGAACTGTCAATTCACCAAAGTTAATGTGAATGAAATGAATGAGAATGATATGTTATGCATGAGTTGCATGTGATTTGTGAATATATTATCATGGCCATTGAGTGGCATTTACATGTCGTGGTATATGTGAGGAGCCTTCTTGTCAAGTCTTGTGACTATGCCCTATCACAACATGATGGTGATTTGATTTTATAATTGTGATTATCTCATATTTGAGCCTTTACCTTAGATGGTTAGGGATTTATCTGGCTTGTTGCTATA